>NW_027222395.1:13000000-13300000 GCF_041296265.1 Equus caballus
CTGCGTTTCACAGGCCTTTGGAAGAGATGTTCCCACTAGGCTGTAAGAGCACTGTGCAGAGCGAGTTGTTTCTTAGCTTCCCAAAGAGCTGGAAGCAAGATGCTGTGGGGCCCAACTCGCCCTTTAGAAAGAAGCCTGCACGTTGTGCCTTTCAGCTCTAGGGCAAAGTAGCACACCCAGAGCAGAAGTCCTACTTCAGCCAGATCAGGCCTGCAAAGAAACTGCGTTTCACAGGCCTTTGGAAGAGATGTTCCCACTAGGCTGTAAGAGCACTGTGCAGAGCGAGTTGTTTCTTAGCTTCCCAAAGAGCTGGAAGCAAGATGCTGTGGGGCCCAACTCGCCCTTTGGAAAGAAGCCTGCACGTTGTGCCTTTCAGCTCTAGGGCAAAGTAGCACACCCAGAGCAGAAGTCCTACTTCAGCCAGATCAGGCCTGCAAAGAAACTGCGTTTCACAGGCCTTTGGAAGAGATGTTCCCACTAGGCTGTAAGAGCACTGTGCAGAGGGAGTTGTTTCTTAGCTTCCGAAAGAGCTGGAAGCAAGATGCTGCGGGGCCCAACTCGCCCTTTGGAAAGAAGCCTGCACGTTGTGCCTTTCAGCTCTAGGGCAATGGAGCACACCCAGAGCAGAAGTCCTACTTCAGCCAGATCAGGCCTGCAAAGAAACTGCGTTTCACAGGCCTTTGGAAGAGATGTTCGCACTAGGATGTAAGAGCACTGTGCAGAGCGAGTTGTTTCTTAGCTTCCCAAAGAGCTGGAAGCAAGATGCTGTGGGGCCCAACTCGCCCTTTGGAAAGAAGCCTGCACGTTGTGCCTTTCAGCTCTAGGGCAAAGTAGCACACCCAGAGCAAAAGTCCTACTTCAGCCAGATCAGGCCTGCAAAGAAACTGCGTTTCACAGGCCTTTGGAAGAGATGTTCCCACTAGGCTGTAAGAGCACTGTGCAGAGCGAGTTGTTTCTTAGCTTCCCAAAGAGCTGGAAGCAAGATGCTGTGGGGCCCAACTCGCCCTTTGGAAAGAAGCCTGCACGTTGTGCCTTTCAGCTCTAGGGCAAAGTAGCACACCCAGAGCAGAAGTCCTACTTCAGCCAGATCAGGCCTGCAAAGAAACTGCGTTTCACAGGCCTTTGGAAGAGATGGTCCCGGTAGGCTGTAAGAGCACTGTGCAGAGCGAGTTGTTTCTTAGCTTCCCAAAGAGCTGGAAGGAAGATGCTGTGGGGCCCAACTCGCCCTTTGGAAAGAAGCCTGCACGTTGTGCCTTTCAGCTCTAGGGCAAAGTAGCACACCCAGAGCAGAAGTCCTACTTCAGCCAGATCAGGCCTGCAAAGAAACTGCGTTTCACAGGCCTTTGGATGAGATGTTCCCACTAGGCTGTAAGAGCACTGTGCAGAGCGAGTTGTTTCTTAGCTTCCCAAAGAGCTGGAAGCAAGATGCTGTGGGGCCCAACTCGCCCTTTGGAAAGAAGCCTGCACGTTGTGCCTTTCAGCTCTAGGGCAAAGTAGCACACCCAGAGCAGAAGTCCTACTTCAGCCAGATCAGGCCTGCAAAGAAACTGCGTTTCACAGGCCTTTGGAAGAGATGTTCCCACTAGGCTGTAAGAGCACTGTGCAGAGCGAGTTGTTTCTTAGCTTCCCAAAGAGCTGGAAGCAAGATGCTGTGGGGCCCAACTCGCCCTTTGGAAAGAAGCCTGCACGTTGTGCCTTTCAGCTCTAGGGCAAAGTAGCACACCCAGAGCAGAAGTCCTACTTCAGCCAGATCAGGCCTGCAAAGAAACTGCGTTTCACAGGCCTTTGGAAGAGATGTTCCCACTAGGCTGTAAGAGCACTGTGCAGAGCGAGTTGTTTCTTAGCTTCCCAAAGAGCTGGAAGCAAGATGCTGTGGGGCCCAACTCGCCCTTTGGAAAGAAGCCTGCACGTTGTGCCTTTCAGCTCTAGGGCAAAGTAGCACACCCAGAGCAGAAGTCCTACTTCAGCCAGATCAGGCCTGCAAAGAAACTGCGTTTCACAGGCCTGTGGAAGAGATGTTCCCACTAGGCTGTAAGAGCACTGTGCAGAGCGAGTTGTTTCTTAGCTTCCCAAAGAGCTGGAAGCAAGATGCTTTGGGGCCCAACTCGCCCTTTGGAAAGAAGCCTGCACGTTGTGCCTTTCAGCTCTAGGGCAAAGTAGCACACCCAGAGCAGAAGTCCTACTTCAGCCAGATCAGGCCTGCAAAGAAACTGCGTTTCACAGGCCTTTGAGAGAGATGTTCCCACTAGGCTGTAAGAGCACTGTGCAGAGCGAGTGGTTTCTTAGCTTCCCAAAGAGCTGGAAGCAAGATGCTGTGGGGCCCAACTCGCCCTTTGGAAAGAAGCCTGCACGTTGTGCCTTTCAGCTCTAGGGCAAAGTAGCACACCCAGAGCAGAAGTCCTACTTCAGCCAGATCAGGCCTGCAAAGAAACTGCGTTTCACAGGCCTTTGGAAGAGACGTTCCCACTAGGCTGTAAGAGCACTGTGCAGAGCGAGTTGTTTCTTAGCTTCCCAAAGAGCTGGAAGCAAGATGCTGTGGGGCCCAACTCGCCCTTTGGAAAGAAGCCTGCACGTTGTGCCTTTCAGCTCTAGGGCAAAGTAGCACACCCAGAGCAGAAGTCCTACTTCAGCCAGATCAGGCCTGCAAAGAAACTGCGTTTCACAGGCCTTTGGAAGAGATGTTCCCACTAGGATGTAAGAGCACTGTGCAGAGCGAGTGGTTTCCTAGCTTCCCAAAGAGCTGGAAGCAAGATGCTGTTGGGCCCAACTCGCCGTTTGGAAAGAAGCCTGCACGTTGTGCCTTTCAGCTCTAGGGCAAAGTAGCACACCCAGAGCAGAAGTCCATCTACAGCCCGATCAGGCCTGCAAAGAAACTGCGTTTCACAGGCCTTTGGAAGACATGTTTCCGGTAGGCTGTAAGAGCACTGTGCAGATCGAGTTCTTTCCTAGCGTCCCAAAGAGCTGGAAGCAAGATGCTGTGGGGCCCAACTCGCCCTTTGGAAAGAAGCCTGCACGTTGTGCCTTTCAGCTCTAGGGCAAAGTAGCACACCCAGAGCAGAAGTCCTACTTCAGCCAGATCAGGCCTGCAAAGAAACTGCGTTCCACAGGCCTTTGGAAGAGATGTTCCCACTAGGCTGTAAGAGCACTGTGCAGAGCTAGTTGTTTCTTAGCTTCCCAAAGAGCTGGAAGCAAGATGCTGTGGGGCCCAACTCGCCCTTTGGAAAGAAGCCTGCACGTTGTGCCTTTCAGCTCTAGGGCAAAGTAGCACACCCAGAGCAGAAGTCCTACTTCAGCCAGATCAGGCCTGCAAAGAAACTGCGTTTCACAGGCCTTTGGAAGAGATGTTCCCACTAGGCTGTAAGAGCACTGTGCAGAGCGAGTTGTTTCTTAGCTTCCCAAAGAGCTGGAAGCAAGATGCTGTGGGGCCCAACTCGCCCTTTGGAAAGAAGCCTGCACGTTGTGCCTTTCAGCTCTAGGGCAAAGTAGCACACCCAGAGCAGAAGTCCTACTTCAGCCAGATCAGGACTGCAAAGAAACTGCGTTTCACAGGCCTTTGGAAGAGATGTTCCCGGTAGGCTGTAAGAGCACTGTGCAGAGCGAGTTGTTTCTTAGCTTCCCAAAGAGCTGGAAGCAAGATGCTGTGGGGCCCAACTCGCCCTTTGGAAAGAAGCCTGCACGTTGTGCCTTTCAGCTCTAGGGCAAAGTAGCACACCCAGAGCAGAAGTCCTACTTCAGCCAGATCAGGCCTGCAAAGAAACTGCGTTTCACAGGCCTTTGGAAGACATGTTCCCGGTAGGCTGTAAGAGCACTGTGCAGAGCGAGTTGTTTCCTAGCTTCCCAAAGAGCTGGAAGCAACATGCTGTGGGGCCCAACTCGCCCTTTGGAAAGAAGCCTGCACGTTGTGCCTTTCAGCTCTAGGGCAAAGTAGCACACCCAGAGCAGAAGTCCTACTTCAGCCAGATCAGGCCTGCAAAGAAACTGCGTTTCACAGGCCTTTGGAAGAGATGTTCCCGGTAGGCTGTAAGAGCACTGTGCAGAGCGAGTTGTTTCTTAGCTTCCCAAAGAGCTGGAAGCAAGATGCTGTGGGGCCCAACTCGCCCTTTGGAAAGAAGCCTGCACGTTGTGCCTTTCAGCTCTAGGGCAAAGTAGCACACCCAGAGCAGAAGTCCTACTTCAGCCAGATCAGGCCTGCAAAGAAACTGCGTTTCACAGGCCTTTGGAAGAGATGTTCCCACTAGGCTGTAAGAGCACTGTGCAGAGCGAGTTGTTTCCTAGCTTCCCAAAGAGCTGGAAGCAAGATGCTGTGGGGCCCAACTCGCCCTTTGGAAAGAAGCCTGCACGTTGTGCCTTTCAGCTCTAGGGCAAAGTAGCACACCCAGAGCAGAAGTCCTACTTCAGCCAGATCAGGCCTGCAAAGAAACTGCGTTTCACAGGCCTTTGGAAGAGATGTTCCCGGTAGGCTGTAAGAGCACTGTGCAGAGCGAGTTGTTTCTTAGCTTCCCAAAGAGCTGGAAGCAAGATGCTGTGGGGCCCAACTCGCCCTTTGGAAAGAAGCCTGCACGTTGTGCCTTTCAGCTCTAGGGCAAAGTAGCACACCCAGAGCAGAAGTCCTACTTCGGCCAGATCAGGCCTGCAAAGAAACTGCGTTTCACAGGCCTTTGGAAGAGATGTTCCCGGTAGGCTGTAAGAGCACTCTGCAGAGCGAGTTGTTTCTTAGCTTCCCAAAGAGCTGGAAGCAAGATGCTGTGGGGCCCAACTCGCCCTTTGGAAAGAAGCCTGCACGTTGTGCCTTTCAGCTCTAGGGCAAAGTAGCACACCCAGAGCAGAAGTCCTACTTCAGCCAGATCAGGCCTGCAAAGAAACTGCGTTTCACAGGCCTTTGGAAGAGATGTTCCCACTAGGCTGTAAGAGCACTGTGCAGAGCGAGTGGTTTCCTAGCTTCCCAAAGAGCTGGAAGCAAGATGCTGTTGGGCCCAACTCGCCCTTTGGAAAGAAGCCTGCACGTTGTGCCTTTCAGCTCTAGGGCAAAGTAGCACACCCAGAGCAGAAGTCCAACTACAGCCAGTTCAGGCCTGCATAGAAACTGCGTTTCACAGGCCTTTGGAAGACATGTTCCCGGTAGGCTGTAAGAGCACTGTGCAGATCGAGTTGTTTCCTAGCGTCCCAAAGAGCTGGAAGCAAGATGCTGTGGGGCCCAACTCGCCCTTTGGAAAGAAGCCTGCACGTTGTGCCTTTCAGCTCTAGGGCAAAGTAGCACACCCAGAGCAGAAGTCCTACTTCAGCCAGATCAGGCCTGCAAAGAAACTGCGTTTCACAGGCCTTTGGAAGAGATGTTCCCACTAGGCTGTAAGAGCACTGTGCAGAGCGAGTTGTTTCTTAGCTTCCCAAAGAGCTGGAAGCAAGATGCTGTGGGGCCCAACTCGCCCTTTGGAAAGAAGCCTGCACGTTGTGCCTTTCAGCTCTAGGGCAAAGTAGCACACCCAGAGCAGAAGTCCTACTTCAGCCAGATCAGGCCTGCAAAGAAACTGCGTTTCACAGGCCTTTGGAAGAGATGTTCCCACTAGGCTGTAAGAGCACTGTGCAGAGCGAGTTGTTTCTTAGCTTCCCAAAGAGCTGGAAGCAAGATGCTGTGGTGCCCAACTCGCCCTTTGGAAAGAAGCCTGCACGTTGTGCCTTTCAGCTCTAGGGCAAAGTAGCACACCCAGAGCAGAAGTCCTACTTCAGCCAGATCAGGCCTGCAAAGAAACTGCGTTTCACAGGCCTTTGGAAGAGATGTTCCCGGTAGGCTGTAAGAGCACTGTGCAGAGCGAGTTGTTTCTTAGCTTCCCAAAGAGCTGGAAGCAAGATGCTGTGGGGCCCAACTCGCCCTTTGGAAAGAAGCCTGCACGTTGTGCCTTTCAGCTCTAGGGCAAAGTAGCACACCCAGAGCAGAAGTCCTACTTCAGCCAGATCAGGCCTGCAAAGAAACTGCGTTTCACAGGCCTTTGGAAGACATGTTCCCGGTAGGCTGTAAGAGCACTGTGCAGAGCGAGTTGTTTCCTAGCTTCCCAAAGAGCTGAAAGCAAGATGCTGTGGGGCCCAACTCGCCCTTTGGAAAGAAGCCTGCACGTTGTGCCTTTCAGCTCTAGGGCAAAGTAGCACACCCAGAGCAGAAGTCCTACTTCAGCCAGATCAGGCCTGCAAAGAAACTGCGTTTCACAGGCCTTTGGAAGAGATGTTCCCACTAGGCTGTAAGAGCACTGTGCAGAGCGAGTTGTTTCTTAGCTTCCCAAAGAGCTGGAAGCAAGATGCTGTGGTGCCCAACTCGCCCTTTGGAAAGAAGCCTGCACGTTGAGCCTTTCAGCTCTAGGGCAAAGTAGCACACCCAGAGCAGAAGTCCTACTTCAGCCAGATCAGGCCTGCAAAGAAACTGCGTTTCACAGGCCTTTGGAAGAGATGTTGCCACTAGGCTGTAAGAGCACTGTGCAGAGCGAGTTGTTTCTTAGCTTCCCTATGAGCCGGAAGCAAGATGCTGTGCGGCCCAACTCGCCCTTTGGAAAGAAGCCTGCACGTTGTGCCTTTCAGCTCTAGGGCAAAGTAGCACACCCAGAGCAGAAGTCCTACTTCAGCCAGATCAGGCCTGCAAAGAAACTGCGTTTCACAGGCCTTTGGAAGAGATGTTCCCGGTAGGCTGTAAGAGCACTGTGCAGAGCGAGTTGTTTCTTAGCTTCCCAAAGAGCTGGAAGCAAGATGCTGTGGGGCCCAACTCGCCCTCTGGAAAGAAGCCTGCACGTTGTGCCTTTCAGCTCTAGGGCAAAGTAGCACACCCAGAGCAGAAGTCCTACTTCAGCCAGATCAGGCCTGCAAAGAAACTGCGTTTCACAGGCCTTTGGAAGAGATGTTCCCGGTAGGCTGTAAGAGCACTGTGCAGAGCGAGTTGTTTCCTAGCTTCCCAAAGAGCTGGAAGCAAGATGCTGTGGGGCCCAACTCGCCCTTTGGAAAGAAGCCTGCACGTTGTGCCTTTCAGCTCTAGGGCAAAGTAGCACACCCAGAGCAGAAGTCCTACTTCAGCCAGATCAGGCCTGCAAAGAAACTGCGTTTCACAGGCCTTTGGAAGAGATGTTCCCGGTAGGCTGTAAGAGCACTGTGCAGAGCGAGTTGTTTCTTAGCTTCCCAAAGAGCTGGAAGCAAGATGCTGTGGGGCCCAACTCGCCCTTTGGAAAGAAGCCTGCACGTTGTGCCTTTCAGCTCTAGGGCAAAGTAGCACACCCAGAGCAGAAGTCCTACTTCAGCCAGATCAGGCCTGCAAAGAAACTGCGTTTCACAGGCCTTTGGAAGAGATGTTCCCACTAGGCTGTAAGAGCACTGTGCAGAGCGAGTTGTTTCCTAGCTTCCCAAAGAGCTGGAAGCAAGATGCTGTGGGGCCCAACTCGCCCTTTGGAAAGAAGCCTGCACGTTGTGCCTTTCAGCTCTAGGGCAAAGTAGCACACCCAGAGCAGAAGTCCTACTTCAGCCAGATCAGGCCTGCAAAGAAACTGCGTTTCACAGGCCTTTGGAAGAGATGTTCCCGGTAGGCTGTAAGAGCACTGTGCAGAGCGAGTTGTTTCTTAGCTTCCCAAAGAGCTGGAAGCAAGATGCTGTGGGGCCCAACTCGCCCTTTGGAAAGAAGCCTGCACGTTGTGCCTTTCAGCTCTAGGGCAAAGTAGCACACCCAGAGCAGAAGTCCTACTTCGGCCAGATCAGGCCTGCAAAGAAACTGCGTTTCACAGGCCTTTGGAAGAGATGTTCCCGGTAGGCTGTAAGAGCACTCTGCAGAGCGAGTTGTTTCTTAGCTTCCCAAAGAGCTGGAAGCAAGATGCTGTGGGGCCCAACTCGCCCTTTGGAAAGAAGCCTGCACGTTGTGCCTTTCAGCTCTAGGGCAAAGTAGCACACCCAGAGCAGAAGTCCTACTTCAGCCAGATCAGGCCTGCAAAGAAACTGCGTTTCACAGGCCTTTGAGAGAGATGTTCCCACTAGGCTGTAAGAGCACTGTGCAGAGCGAGTGGTTTCTTAGCTTCCCAAAGAGCTGGAAGCAAGATGCTGTGGGGCCCAACTCGCCCTTTGGAAAGAAGCCTGCACGTTGTGCCTTTCAGCTCTAGGGCAAAGTAGCACACCCAGAGCAGAAGTCCTACTTCAGCCAGATCAGGCCTGCAAAGAAACTGCGTTTCACAGGCCTTTGGAAGAGACGTTCCCACTAGGCTGTAAGAGCACTGTGCAGAGCGAGTTGTTTCTTAGCTTCCCAAAGAGCTGGAAGCAAGATGCTGTGGGGCCCAACTCGCCCTTTGGAAAGAAGCCTGCACGTTGTGCCTTTCAGCTCTAGGGCAAAGTAGCACACCCAGAGCAGAAGTCCTACTTCAGCCAGATCAGGCCTGCAAAGAAACTGCGTTTCACAGGCCTTTGGAAGAGATGTTCCCACTAGGATGTAAGAGCACTGTGCAGAGCGAGTGGTTTCCTAGCTTCCCAAAGAGCTGGAAGCAAGATGCTGTTGGGCCCAACTCGCCGTTTGGAAAGAAGCCTGCACGTTGTGCCTTTCAGCTCTAGGGCAAAGTAGCACACCCAGAGCAGAAGTCCATCTACAGCCCGATCAGGCCTGCAAAGAAACTGCGTTTCACAGGCCTTTGGAAGACATGTTTCCGGTAGGCTGTAAGAGCACTGTGCAGATCGAGTTCTTTCCTAGCGTCCCAAAGAGCTGGAAGCAAGATGCTGTGGGGCCCAACTCGCCCTTTGGAAAGAAGCCTGCACGTTGTGCCTTTCAGCTCTAGGGCAAAGTAGCACACCCAGAGCAGAAGTCCTACTTCAGCCAGATCAGGCCTGCAAAGAAACTGCGTTCCACAGGCCTTTGGAAGAGATGTTCCCACTAGGCTGTAAGAGCACTGTGCAGAGCTAGTTGTTTCTTAGCTTCCCAATGAGCTGGAAGCAAGATGCTGTGGGGCCCAACTCGCCCTTTGGAAAGAAGCCTGCACGTTGTGCCTTTCAGCTCTAGGGCAAAGTAGCACACCCAGAGCAGAAGTCCTACTTCAGCCAGATCAGGCCTGCAAAGAAACTGCGTTTCACAGGCCTTTGGAAGAGATGTTCCCACTAGGCTGTAAGAGCACTGTGCAGAGCGAGTTGTTTCTTAGCTTCCCAAAGAGCTGGAAGCAAGATGCTGTGGGGCCCAACTCGCCCTTTGGAAAGAAGCCTGCACGTTGTGCCTTTCAGCTCTAGGGCAAAGTAGCACACCCAGAGCAGAAGTCCTACTTCAGCCAGATCAGGACTGCAAAGAAACTGCGTTTCACAGGCCTTTGGAAGAGATGTTCCCGGTAGGCTGTAAGAGCACTGTGCAGAGGGAGTTGTTTCTTAGCTTCCCAAAGAGCTGGAAGCAAGATGCTGTGGGGCCCAACTCGCCCTTTGGAAAGAAGCCTGCACGTTGTGCCTTTCAGCTCTAGGGCAAAGTAGCACACCCAGAGCAGAAGTCCTACTTCAGCCAGATCAGGCCTGCAAAGAAACTGCGTTTCACAGGCCTTTGGAAGACATGTTCCCGGTAGGCTGTAAGAGCACTGTGCAGAGCGAGTTGTTTCCTAGCTTCCCAAAGAGCTGGAAGCAAGATGCTGTGGGGCCCAACTCGCCCTTTGGAAAGAAGCCTGCACGTTGTGCCTTTCAGCTCTAGGGCAAAGTAGCACACCCAGAGCAGAAGTCCTACTTCAGCCAGATCAGGCCTGCAAAGAAACTGCGTTTCACAGGCCTTTGGAAGAGATGTTCCCGGTAGGCTGTAAGAGCACTGTGCAGAGCGAGTTGTTTCTTAGCTTCCCAAAGAGCTGGAAGCAAGATGCTGTGGGGCCCAACTCGCCCTTTGGAAAGAAGCCTGCACGTTGTGCCTTTCAGCTCTAGGGCAAAGTAGCACACCCAGAGCAGAAGTCCTACTTCAGCCAGATCAGGCCTGCAAAGAAACTGCGTTTCACAGGCCTTTGGAAGAGATGTTCCCACTAGGCTGTAAGAGCACTGTGCAGAGCGAGTTGTTTCCTAGCTTCCCAAAGAGCTGGAAGCAAGATGCTGTGGGGCCCAACTCGCCCTTTGGAAAGAAGCCTGCACGTTGTGCCTTTCAGCTCTAGGGCAAAGTAGCACACCCAGAGCAGAAGTCCTACTTCAGCCAGATCAGGCCTGCAAAGAAACTGCGTTTCACAGGCCTTTGGAAGAGATGTTCCCGGTAGGCTGTAAGAGCACTGTGCAGAGCGAGTTGTTTCTTAGCTTCCCAAAGAGCTGGAAGCAAGATGCTGTGGGGCCCAACTCGCCCTTTGGAAAGAAGCCTGCACGTTGTGCCTTTCAGCTCTAGGGCAAAGTAGCACACCCAGAGCAGAAGTCCTACTTCGGCCAGATCAGGCCTGCAAAGAAACTGCGTTTCACAGGCCTTTGGAAGAGATGTTCCCGGTAGGCTGTAAGAGCACTCTGCAGAGCGAGTTGTTTCTTAGCTTCCCAAAGAGCTGGAAGCAAGATGCTGTGGGGCCCAACTCGCCCTTTGGAAAGAAGCCTGCACGTTGTGCCTTTCAGCTCTAGGGCAAAGTAGCACACCCAGAGCAGAAGTCCTACTTCAGCCAGATCAGGCCTGCAAAGAAACTGCGTTTCACAGGCCTTTGGAAGAGATGTTCCCACTAGGCTGTAAGAGCACTGTGCAGAGCGAGTGGTTTCCTAGCTTCCCAAAGAGCTGGAAGCAAGATGCTGTTGGGCCCAACTCGCCCTTTGGAAAGAAGCCTGCACGTTGTGCCTTTCAGCTCTAGGGCAAAGTAGCACACCCAGAGCAGAAGTCCAACTACAGCCAGTTCAGGCCTGCATAGAAACTGCGTTTCACAGGCCTTTGGAAGACATGTTCCCGGTAGGCTGTAAGAGCACTGTGCAGATCGAGTTGTTTCCTAGCGTCCCAAAGAGCTGGAAGCAAGATGCTGTGGGGCCCAACTCGCCCTTTGGAAAGAAGCCTGCACGTTGTGCCTTTCAGCTCTAGGGCAAAGTAGCACACCCAGAGCAGAAGTCCTACTTCAGCCAGATCAGGCCTGCAAAGAAACTGCGTTTCACAGGCCTTTGGAAGAGATGTTCCCACTAGGCTGTAAGAGCACTGTGCAGAGCGAGTTGTTTCTTAGCTTCCCAAAGAGCTGGAAGCAAGATGCTGTGGGGCCCAACTCGCCCTTTGGAAAGAAGCCTGCACGTTGTGCCTTTCAGCTCTAGGGCAAAGTAGCACACCCAGAGCAGAAGTCCTACTTCAGCCAGATCAGGCCTGCAAAGAAACTGCGTTTCACAGGCCTTTGGAAGAGATGTTCCCACTAGGCTGTAAGAGCACTGTGCAGAGCGAGTTGTTTCTTAGCTTCCCAAAGAGCTGGAAGCAAGATGCTGTGGTGCCCAACTCGCCCTTTGGAAAGAAGCCTGCACGTTGTGCCTTTCAGCTCTAGGGCAAAGTAGCACACCCAGAGCAGAAGTCCTACTTCAGCCAGATCAGGCCTGCAAAGAAACTGCGTTTCACAGGCCTTTGGAAGAGATGTTCCCGGTAGGCTGTAAGAGCACTGTGCAGAGCGAGTTGTTTCTTAGCTTCCCAAAGAGCTGGAAGCAAGATGCTGTGGGGCCCAACTCGCCCTTTGGAAAGAAGCCTGCACGTTGTGCCTTTCAGCTCTAGGGCAAAGTAGCACACCCAGAGCAGAAGTCCTACTTCAGCCAGATCAGGCCTGCAAAGAAACTGCGTTTCACAGGCCTTTGGAAGACATGTTCCCGGTAGGCTGTAAGAGCACTGTGCAGAGCGAGTTGTTTCCTAGCTTCCCAAAGAGCTGAAAGCAAGATGCTGTGGGGCCCAACTCGCCCTTTGGAAAGAAGCCTGCACGTTGTGCCTTTCAGCTCTAGGGCAAAGTAGCACACCCAGAGCAGAAGTCCTACTTCAGCCAGATCAGGCCTGCAAAGAAACTGCGTTTCACAGGCCTTTGGAAGAGATGTTCCCACTAGGCTGTAAGAGCACTGTGCAGAGCGAGTTGTTTCTTAGCTTCCCAAAGAGCTGGAAGCAAGATGCTGTGGTGCCCAACTCGCCCTTTGGAAAGAAGCCTGCACGTTGAGCCTTTCAGCTCTAGGGCAAAGTAGCACACCCAGAGCAGAAGTCCTACTTCAGCCAGATCAGGCCTGCAAAGAAACTGCGTTTCACAGGCCTTTGGAAGAGATGTTGCCACTAGGCTGTAAGAGCACTGTGCAGAGCGAGTTGTTTCTTAGCTTCCCTATGAGCTGGAAGCAAGATGCTGTGCGGCCCAACTCGCCCTTTGGAAAGAAGCCTGCACGTTGTGCCTTTCAGCTCTAGGGCAAAGTAGCACACCCAGAGCAGAAGTCCTACTTCAGCCAGATCAGGCCTGCAAAGAAACTGCGTTTCACAGGCCTTTGGAAGAGATGTTCCCACTAGGCTGTAAGAGCACTGTGCAGAGCGAGTTGTTTCTTAGCTTCCCAAAGAGCTGGAAGCAAGATGCTGTGGGGCCCAACTCGCCCTCTGGAAAGAAGCCTGCACGTTGTGCCTTTCAGCTCTAGGGCAAAGTAGCACACCCAGAGCAGAAGTCCTACTTCAGCCAGATCAGGCCTGCAAAGAAACTGCGTTTCACAGGCCTTTGGAAGAGATGTTCCCGGTAGGCTGTAAGAGCACTGTGCAGAGCGAGTTGTTTCCTAGCTTCCCAAAGAGCTGGAAGCAAGATGCTGTGGGGCCCAACTCGCCCTTTGGAAAGAAGCCTGCACGTTGTGCCTTTCAGCTCTAGGGCAAAGTAGCACACCCAGAGCAGAAGTCCTACTTCAGCCAGATCAGGCCTGCAAAGAAACTGCGTTTCACAGGCCTTTGGAAGAGATGTTCCCGGTAGGCTGTAAGAGCACTGTGCAGAGCGAGTTGTTTCTTAGCTTCCCAAAGAGCTGGAAGCAAGATGCTGTGGGGCCCAACTCGCCCTTTGGAAAGAAGCCTGCACGTTGTGCCTTTCAGCTCTAGGGCAAAGTAGCACACCCAGAGCAGAAGTCCTACTTCAGCCAGATCAGGCCTGCAAAGAAACTGCGTTTCACAGGCCTTTGGAAGAGATGTTCCCACTAGGCTGTAAGAGCACTGTGCAGAGCGAGTTGTTTCCTAGCTTCCCAAAGAGCTGGAAGCAAGATGCTGTGGGGCCCAACTCGCCCTTTGGAAAGAAGCCTGCACGTTGTGCCTTTCAGCTCTAGGGCAAAGTAGCACACCCAGAGCAGAAGTCCTACTTCAGCCAGATCAGGCCTGCAAAGAAACTGCGTTTCACAGGCCTTTGGAAGACATGTTCCCGGTAGGCTGTAAGAGCACTGTGCAGAGCGAGTTGTTTCTTAGCTTCCCAAAGAGCTGGAAGCAAGATGCTGTGGGGCCCAACTCGCCCTTTGGAAAGAAGCCTGCACGTTGTGCCTTTCAGCTCTAGGGCAAAGTAGCACACCCAGAGCAGAAGTCCTACTTCGGCCAGATCAGGCCTGCAAAGAAACTGCGTTTCACAGGCCTTTGGAAGAGATGTTCCCGGTAGGCTGTAAGAGCACTCTGCAGAGCGAGTTGTTTCTTAGCTTCCCAAAGAGCTGGAAGCAAGATGCTGTGGGGCCCAACTCGCCCTTTGGAAAGAAGCCTGCACGTTGTGCCTTTCAGCTCTAGGGCAAAGTAGCACACCCAGAGCAGAAGTCCTACTTCAGCCAGATCAGGCCTGCAAAGAAACTGCGTTTCACAGGCCTTTGGAAGAGATGTTCCCACTAGGCTGTAAGAGCACTGTGCAGAGCGAGTGGTTTCCTAGCTTCCCAAAGAGCTGGAAGCAAGATGCTGTTGGGCCCAACTCGCCCTTTGGAAAGAAGCCTGCACGTTGTGCCTTTCAGCTCTAGGGCAAAGTAGCACACCCAGAGCAGAAGTCCAACTACAGCCAGTTCAGGCCTGCAAAGAAACTGCGTTTCACAGGCCTTTGGAAGACATGTTCCCGGTAGGCTGTAAGAGCACTGTGCAGATCGAGTTGTTTCCTAGCGTCCCAAAGAGCTGGAAGCAAGATGCTGTGGGGCCCAACTCGCCCTTTGGAAAGAAGCCTGCACGTTGTGCCTTTCAGCTCTAGGGCAAAGTAGCACACCCAGAGCAGAAGTCCTACTTCAGCCAGATCAGGCCTGCAAAGAAACTGCGTTTCACAGGCCTTTGGAAGAGATGTTCCCACTAGGCTGTAAGAGCACTGTGCAGAGCGAGTTGTTTCTTAGCTTCCCAAAGAGCTGGAAGCAAGATGCTGTGGGGCCCAACTCGCCCTTTGGAAAGAAGCCTGCACGTTGTGCCTTTCAGCTCTAGGGCAAAGTAGCACACCCAGAGCAGAAGTCCTACTTCAGCCAGATCAGGCCTGCAAAGAAACTGCGTTTCACAGGCCTTTGGAAGAGATGTTCCCACTAGGCTGTAAGAGCACTGTGCAGAGCGAGTTGTTTCTTAGCTTCCCAAAGAGCTGGAAGCAAGATGCTGTGGTGCCCAACTCGCCCTTTGGAAAGAAGCCTGCACGTTGTGCCTTTCAGCTCTAGGGCAAAGTAGCACACCCAGAGCAGAAGTCCTACTTCAGCCAGATCAGGCCTGCAAAGAAACTGCGTTTCACAGGCCTTTGGAAGAGATGTTCCCGGTAGGCTGTAAGAGCACTGTGCAGAGCGAGTTGTTTCTTAGCTTCCCAAAGAGCTGGAAGCAAGATGCTGTGGGGCCCAACTCGCCCTTTGGAAAGAAGCCTGCACGTTGTGCCTTTCAGCTCTAGGGCAAAGTAGCACACCCAGAGCAGAAGTCCTACTTCAGCCAGATCAGGCCTGCAAAGAAACTGCGTTTCACAGGCCTTTGGAAGAGATGTTCCCACTAGGCTGTAAGAGCACTGTGCAGAGCGAGTTGTTTCTTAGCTTCCCAAAGAGCTGGAAGCAAGATGCTGTGGTGCCCAACTCGCCCTTTGGAAAGAAGCCTGCACGTTGAGCCTTTCAGCTCTAGGGCAAAGTAGCACACCCAGAGCAGAAGTCCTACTTCAGCCAGATCAGGCCTGCAAAGAAACTGCGTTTCACAGGCCTTTGGAAGAGATGTTGCCACTAGGCTGTAAGAGCACTGTGCAGAGCGAGTTGTTTCTTAGCTTCCCTATGAGCTGGAAGCAAGATGCTGTGCGGCCCAACTCGCCCTTTGGAAAGAAGCCTGCACGTTGTGCCTTTCAGCTCTAGGGCAAAGTAGCACACCCAGAGCAGAAGTCCTACTTCAGCCAGATCAGGCCTGCAAAGAAACTGCGTTTCACAGGCCTTTGGAAGAGATGTTCCCACTAGGCTGTAAGAGCACTGTGCAGAGCGAGTTGTTTCTTAGCTTCCCAAAGAGCTGGAAGCAAGATGCTGTGGGGCCCAACTCGCCCTCTGGAAAGAAGCCTGCACGTTGTGCCTTTCAGCTCTAGGGCAAAGTAGCACACCCAGAGCAGAAGTCCTACTTCAGCCAGATCAGGCCTGCAAAGAAACTGCGTTTCACAGGCCTTTGGAAGAGATGTTCCCGGTAGGCTGTAAGAGCACTGTGCAGAGCGAGTTGTTTCTTAGCTTCCCAAAGAGCTGGAAGCAAGATGCTGTGGGGCCCAACTCGCCCTCTGGAAAGAAGCCTGCACGTTGTGCCTTTCAGCTCTAGGGCAAAGTAGCACACCCAGAGCAGAAGTCCTACTTCAGCCAGATCAGGCCTGCAAAGAAACTGCGTTTCACAGGCCTTTGGAAGAGATGTTCCCGGTAGGCTGTAAGAGCACTGTGCAGAGCGAGTTGTTTCTTAGCTTCCCAAAGAGCTGGAAGCAAGATGCTGTGGGGCCCAACTCGCCCTTTGGAAAGAAGCCTGCACGTTGTGCCTTTCAGCTCTAGGGCAAAGTAGCACACCCAGAGCAGAAGTCCTACTTCAGCCAGATCAGGCCTGCAAAGAAATTGCGTTTCAAAGACCTTTGGAAGAGATGTTCCCGGTAGGCTGTAAGAGCACTGTGCAGAGCGAGTTGTTTCTTAGCTTCCCAAAGAGCTGGAAGCAAGATGCTGTGGGGCCCAACTCGCCCTTTGGAAAGAAGCCTGCACGTTGTGCCTTTCAGCTCTAGGGCAAAGTAGCACACCCAGAGCAGAAGTCCTACTTCAGCCAGATCAGGCCTGCAAAGAAACTGCATTTCACAGGCCTTTGGAAGACATGTTCCCGGTAGGCTGTAAGAGCACTGTGCAGAGCGAGTTGTTTCCTAGCTTCCCAAAGAGCTGGAAGCAAGATGCTGTGGGGCCCAACTCGCCCTTTGGAAAGAAGCCTGCACGTTGTGCCTTTCAGCTCTAGGGCAAAGTAGCACACCCAGAGCAGAAGTCCTACTTCAGCCAGATCAGGCCTGCAAAGAAACTGCGTTTCACAGGCCTTTGGAAGAGATGTTCCCGGTAGGCTGTAAGAGCACTGTGCAGAGCGAGTTGTTTCTTAGCTTCCCAAAGAGCTGGAAGCAAGATGCTGTGGGGCCCAACTCGCCCTTTGGAAAGAAGCCTGCACGTTGTGCCTTTCAGCTCTAGGGCAAAGTAGCACACCCAGAGCAGAAGTCCTACTTCAGCCAGATCAGGCCTGCAAAGAAACTGCGTTTCACAGGCCTTTGGAAGAGATGTTCCCGGTAGGCTGTAAGAGCTCTGTGCAGAGCGAGTTGTTTCTTAGTTTCCCAAAGAGCTGGAAGCAAGATGCTGTGGGGCCCAACTCGCCCTTTGGAAAGAAGCCTGCACGTTGTGCCTTTCAGCTCTAGGGCAAAGTAGCACACCCAGAGCAGAAGTCCTACTTCAGCCAGATCAGGCCTGCAAAGAAACTGCGTTTCACAGGCCTGTGGAAGAGATGTTCCCACTAGGCTGTAAGAGCACTGTGCAGAGCGAGTTGTTTCTTAGCTTCCCAAAGAGCTGGAAGCAAGATGCTGTGGGGCCCAACTCGCCCTTTGAAAGAAGCCTGCACGTTGTGCCTTTCAGCTCTAGGGCAAAGTAGCACACCCAGAGCAGAAGTCCTACTTCAGCCAGATCAGGCCTGCAAAGAAACTGCGTTTCACAGGTCTTTGGAAGACATGTTCCCGGTAGGCTGTAGGAGCACTGTGCAGAGCGAGTTGTTTCTTAGCTTCCCAAAGAGCTGGAAGCAAGATGCTGTGGGGCTCAACTCTCCCTTTGGAAAGAAGCCTGCATGTTGTGCCTTTCAGCTCTAGGGCAAAGTAGCACACCCAGAGCAGAAGTCCTACTTCAGCCACATCAGGCCTGCAAAGAAACTGCGTTTCACAGGCCTTTGGAAGAGATGTTCCCGGTAGGCTGTAAGAGCACTGTGCAGAGCGAGTTGTTTCTTAGCTTCCCAAAGAGCTGGAAGCAAGATGCTGTGGGGCCCAACTCGCCCTTTGGAAAGAAGCCTGCACGTTGTGCCTTTCAGCTCTAGGGCAAAGTAGCACACCCAGAGCAGATGTCCTACTTCAGCCAGATCAGGCCTGCAAAGAAACTGCGTTTCACAGGCCTTTGGAAGAGATGTTCCCGGTAGGCTGTAAGAGCACTGTGCAGAGCGAGTTGTTTCTTAGCTTCCCAAAGAGCTGGAAGCAAGATGCTGTGGGGCCCAACTCGCCCTTTGGAAAGAAGCCTGCACGTTGTGCCTTTCAGCTCTAGGGCAAAGTAGCACACCCAGAGCAGAAGTCCTACTTCAGCCAGATCAGGCCTGCAAAGAAATTGCGTTTCAAAGACCTTTGGAAGAGATGTTCCCGGTAGGCTGTAAGAGCACTGTGCAGAGCGAGTTGTTTCTTAGCTTCCCAAAGAGCTGGAAGCAAGATGCTGTGGGGCCCAACTCGCCCTTTGGAAAGAAGCCTGCACGTTGTGCCTTTCAGCTCTAGGGCAAAGTAGCACACCCAGAGCAGAAGTCCTACTTCAGCCAGATCAGGCCTGCAAAGAAACTGCATTTCACAGGCCTTTGGAAGACATGTTCCCGGTAGGCTGTAAGAGCACTGTGCAGAGCGAGTTGTTTCCTAGCTTCCCAAAGAGCTGGAAGCAAGATGCTGTGGGGCCCAACTCGCCCTTTGGAAAGAAGCCTGCACGTTGTGCCTTTCAGCTCTAGGGCAAAGTAGCACACCCAGAGCAGAAATCCTACTTCAGCCAGATCAGGCCTGCAAAGAAACTGCGTTTCACAGGCCTTTGGAAGAGATGTTTCCGGTAGGCTGTAAGAGCACTGTGCAGAGCGAGTTGTTTCTTAGCTTCCCAAAGAGCTGGAAGCAAGATGCTGTGGGGCCCAACTCGCCCTTTGGAAAGAAGCCTGCACGTTGTGCCTTTCAGCTCTAGGGCAAAGTAGCACACCCAGAGCAGAAGTCCTACTTCAGCCAGATCAGGCCTGCAAAGAAACTGCGTTTCACAGGCCTTTGGAAGAGATGTTCCCGGTAGGCTGTAAGAGCTCTGTGCAGAGCGAGTTGTTTCTTAGCTTCCCAAAGAGCTGGAAGCAAGATGCTGTGGGGCCCAACTCGCCCTTTGGAAAGAAGCCTGCACGTTGTGCCTTTCAGCTCTAGGGCAAAGTAGCACACCCAGAGCAGAAGTCCTACTTCAGCCAGATCAGGCCTGCAAAGAAACTGCGTTTCACAGGCCATTGGAAGAGATGTTCCCACTAGGCTGTAAGAGCACTGTGCAGAGCGAGTGGTTTCTTAGCTTCCCAAAGAGCTGGAAGCAAGATGCTGTGGGGCCCAACTCGCCCTTTGGAAAGAAGCCTGCACGTTGTGCCTTTCAGCTCTAGGGCAAAGTAGCACACCCAGAGCAGAAGTCCTACTTCAGCCAGATCAGGCCTGCAAAGAAACTGCGTTTCACAGGCCTTTGGAAGAGATGTTCCCGGTAGGCTGTAAGAGCACTGTGCAGAGCGAGTTGTTTCTTAGCTTCCCAAAGAGCTGGAAGCAAGATGCTGTGGGGCCCAACTCGCCCTCTGGAAAGAAGCCTGCACGTTGTGCCTTTCAGCTCTAGGGCAAAGTAGCACACCCAGAGCAGAAGTCCTACTTCAGCCAGATCAGGCCTGCAAAGAAACTGCGTTTCACAGGCCTTTGGAAGAGATGTTCCCGGTAGGCTGTAAGAGCACTGTGCAGAGCGAGTTGTTTCTTAGCTTCCCAAAGAGCTGGAAGCAAGATGCTGTGGGGCCCAACTCGCCCTTTGGAAAGAAGCCTGCACGTTGTGCCTTTCAGCTCTGGGGCAAAGTAGGACACCCAGAGCAGAAGTCCTACTTCAGCCAGATCAGGCCTGCAAAGAAACTGCGTTTCAAAGGCCTTTGGAAGAGATGTTCCCGGTAGGCTGTAAGAGCACTGTGCAGAGCGAGTTGTTTCTTAGCTTCCCAAAGAGCTGGAAGCAAGATGCTGTGGGGCCCAACTCGCCCTTTGGAAAGAAGCCTGCACGTTGTGCCTTTCAGCTCTAGGGCAAAGTAGCACACCCAGAGCAGAAGTCCTACTTCAGCCAGATCAGGCCTGCAAAGAAACTGCGTTTCACAGGCCTTTGGAAGAGATGTTCCCGGTAGGCTGTAAGAGCACTGTGCAGAGCGAGTTGTTTCTTAGCTTCCCAAAGAGCTGGAAGCAAGATGCTGTGGGGCCCAACTCGCCCTTTGGAAAGAAGCCTGCACGTTGTGCCTTTCAGCTCTAGGGCAAAGTAGCACACCCAGAGCAGAAGTCCTACTTCAGCCAGATCAGGCCTGCAAAGAAACTGCGTTTCACAGGCCTTTGGAAGAGATGTTCCCACTAGGCTGTAAGAGCACTGTGCAGAGCGAGTTGTTTCTTAGCTTCCCAAAGAGCTGGAAGCAAGATGCTGTGGGGCCCAACTCGCCCTTTGGAAAGAAGCCTGCACGTTGTGCCTTTCAGCTCTAGGGCAAAGTAGCACACCCAGAGCAGAAGTCCTACTTCAGCCAGATCAGGCCTGCAAAGAAACTGCGTTTCACAGGCCTTTGGAAGAGATGTTCCCGGTAGGCTGTAAGAGCACTGTGCAGAGCGAGTTGTTTCTTAGCTTCCCAAAGAGCTGGAAGCAAGATGCTGTGGGGCCCAACTCGCCCTCTGGAAAGAAGCCTGCACGTTGTGCCTTTCAGCTCTAGGGCAAAGTAGCACACCCAGAGCAGAAGTCCTACTTCAGCCAGATCAGGCCTGCAAAGAAACTGCGTTTCACAGGCCTTTGGAAGAGATGTTCCCGGTAGGCTGTAAGAGCACTGTGCAGAGCGAGTTGTTTCTTAGCTTCCCAAAGAGCTGGAAGCAAGATGCTGTGGGGCCCACCTCGCCCTTTGGAAAGAAGCCTGCACGTTGTGCCTTTCAGCTCTGGGGCAAAGTAGGACACCCAGAGCAGAAGTCCTACTTCAGCCAGATCAGGCCTGCAAAGAAACTGCGTTTCAAAGGCCTTTGTAAGAGATGTTCCCGGTAGGCTGTAAGAGCACTGTGCAGAGCGAGTTGTTTCTTAGCTTCCCAAAGAGCTGGAAGCAAGATGCTGTGGGGCCCAACTCGCCCTTTGGAAAGAAGCCTGCACGTTGTGCCTTTCAGCTCTAGGGCAAAGTAGCACACCCAGAGCAGAAGTCCTACTTCAGCCAGATCAGGCCTGCAAAGAAACTGCGTTTCACAGGCCTTTGGAAGACATGTTCCCGGTAGGCTGTAAGAGCACTGTGCAGAGCGAGTTGTTTCCTAGCTTCCCAAAGAGCTGGAAGCAAGATGCTGTGGGGACCAACTCGCCCTTTGGAAAGAAGCCTGCACGTTGTGCCTTTCAGCTCTAGGACAAAGTAGCACACCCAGAGCAGAAGTCCTACTTCAGCCAGATCAGGCCTGCAAAGAAACTGCGTTTCACAGGCCTTTGGAAGAGATGTTCCCGGTAGGCTGTAAGAGCACTGTGCAGAGCGAGTTGTTTCTTAGCTTCCCAAAGAGCTGGAAGCAAGATGCTGTGGGGCCCAACTCGCCCTTTGGAAAGAAGCCTGCACGTTGTGCCTTTCAGCTCTAGGGCAAAGTAGCACACCCAGAGCAGAAGTCCTACTTCAGCCAGATCAGGCCTGCAAAGAAACTGCGTTTCACAGGCCTTTGGAAGAGATGTTCCCACTAGGCTGTAAGAGCACTGTGCAGAGCGAGTTGTTTCTTAGCTTCCCAAAGAGCTGGAAGCAAGATGCTGTGGGGCCCAACTCGCCCTCTGGAAAGAAGCCTGCACGTTGTGCCTTTCAGCTCTAGGGCAAAGTAGCACACCCAGAGCAGAAGTCCTACTTCAGCCAGATCAGGCCTGCAAAGAAACTGCGTTTCACAGGCCTTTGGAAGAGATGTTCCCGGTAGGCTGTAAGAGCACTGTGCAGAGCGAGTTGTTTCTTAGCTTCCCAAAGAGCTGGAAGCAAGATGCTGTGGGGCCCAACTCGCCCTTTGGAAAGAAGCCTGCACGTTGTGCCTTTCAGCTCTAGGGCAAAGTAGCACACCCAGAGCAGAAGTCCTACTTCAGCCAGATCAGGCCTGCAAAGAAACTGCGTTTCACAGGCCTTTGGAAGAGATGTTCCCACTAGGCTGTAAGAGCACTGTGCAGAGCGAGTTGTTTCTTAGCTTCCCAAAGAGCTGGAAGCAAGATGCTGTGGGGCCCAACTCGCCCTCTGGAAAGAAGCCTGCACGTTGTGCCTTTCAGCTCTAGGGCAAAGTAGCACACCCAGAGCAGAAGTCCTACTTCAGCCAGATCAGGCCTGCAAAGAAACTGCGTTTCACAGGCCTTTGGAAGAGATGTTCCCGGTAGGCTGTAAGAGCACTGTGCAGAGCGAGTTGTTTCTTAGCTTCCCAAAGAGCTGGAAGCAAGATGCTGTGGGGCCCACCTCGCCCTTTGGAAAGAAGCCTGCACGTTGTGCCTTTCAGCTCTGGGGCAAAGTAGGACACCCAGAGCAGAAGTCCTACTTCAGCCAGATCAGGCCTGCAAAGAAACTGCGTTTCAAAGGCCTTTGGAAGAGATGTTCCCGGTAGGCTGTAAGAGCACTGTGCAGAGCGAGTTGTTTCTTAGCTTCCCAAAGAGCTGGAAGCAAGATGCTGTGGGGCCCAACTCGCCCTTTGGAAAGAAGCCTGCACGTTGTGCCTTTCAGCTCTAGGGCAAAGTAGCACACCCAGAGCAGAAGTCCTACTTCAGCCAGATCAGGCCTGCAAAGAAACTGCGTTTCACAGGCCTTTGGAAGACATGTTCCCGGTAGGCTGTAAGAGCACTGTGCAGAGCGAGTTGTTTCCTAGCTTCCCAAAGAGCTGGAAGCAAGATGCTGTGGGGACCAACTCGCCCTTTGGAAAGAAGCCTGCACGTTGTGCCTTTCAGCTCTAGGGCAAAGTAGCACACCCAGAGCAGAAGTCCTACTTCAGCCAGATCAGGCCTGCAAAGAAACTGCGTTTCACAGGCCTTTGGAAGAGATGTTCCCGGTAGGCTGTAAGAGCACTGTGCAGAGCGAGTTGTTTCTTAGCTTCCCAAAGAGCTGGAAGCAAGATGCTGTGGGGCCCAACTCGCCCTTTGGAAAGAAGCCTGCACGTTGTGCCTTTCAGCTCTAGGGCAAAGTAGCACACCCAGAGCAGAAGTCCTACTTCAGCCAGATCAGGCCTGCAAAGAAACTGCGTTTCACAGGCCTTTGGAAGAGATGTTCCCACTAGGCTGTAAGAGCACTGTGCAGAGCGAGTTGTTTCTTAGCTTCCCAAAGAGCTGGAAGCAAGATGCTGTGGGGCCCAACTCGCCCTTTGGAAAGAAGCCTGCACGTTGTGCCTTTCAGCTCTAGGGCAAAGTAGCACACCCAGAGCAGAAGTCCTACTTCAGCCAGATCAGGCCTGCAAAGAAAGTGCGTTTCACAGGCCTTTGGAAGACATGTTCCCGGTAGGCTGTAGGAGCACTGTGCAGAGCGAGTTGTTTCTTAGCTTCCCAAAGAGCTGGAAGCAAGATGCTGTGGGGCTCAACTCTCCCTTTGGAAAGAAGCCTGCATGTTGTGCCTTTCAGCTCTAGGGCAAAGTAGCACACCCAGAGCAGAAGTCCTACTTCAGCCACATCAGGCCTGCAAAGAAACTGCGTTTCACAGGCCTTTGGAAGAGATGTTCCCGGTAGGCTGTAAGAGCACTGTGCAGAGCGAGTTGTTTCTTAGCTTCCCAAAGAGCTGGAAGCAAGATGCTGTGGGGCCCAACTCGCCCTTTGGAAAGAAGCCTGCACGTTGTGCCTTTCAGCTCTAGGGCAAAGTAGCACACCCAGAGCAGAAGTCCTACTTCAGCCAGATCAGGCCTGCAAAGAAACTGCGTTTCACAGGCCTTTGGAAGAGATGTTCCCGGTAGGCTGTAAGAGCACTGTGCAGAGCGAGTTGTTTCTTAGCTTCCCTATGAGCTGGAAGCAAGATGCTGTGCGGCCCAACTCGCCCTTTGGAAAGAAGCCTGCACGTTGTGCCTTTCAGCTCTAGGGCAAAGTAGCACACCCAGAGCAGAAGTCCTACTTCAGCCAGATCAGGCCTGCAAAGAAACTGCGTTTCACAGGCCTTTGGAAGAGATGTTCCCACTAGGCTGTAAGAGCACTGTGCAGAGCGAGTTGTTTCTTAGCTTCCCAAAGAGCTGGAAGCAAGATGCTGTGGGGCCCAACTCGCCCTTTGGAAAGAAGCCTGCACGTTGTGCCTTTCAGCTCTAGGGCAAAGTAGCACACCCAGAGCAGAAGTCCTACTTCAGCCAGATCAGGCCTGCAAAGAAACTGTGTTTCACAGGCCTTTGGAAGAGATGTTCCCGGTAGGCTGTAAGAGCACTGTGCAGAGCGAGTTGTTTCTTAGCTTCCCAAAGAGCTGGAAGCAAGATGCTGTGGGGCCCAACTCGCCCTCTGGAAAGAAGCCTGCACGTTGTGCCTTTCAGCTCTAGGGCAAAGTAGCACACCCAGAGCAGAAGTCCTACTTCAGCCAGATCAGGCCTGCAAAGAAACTGCGTTTCACAGGCCTTTGGAAGCGATGTTCCCGGTAGGCTGTAAGAGCACTGTGCAGAGCGAGTTGTTTCTTAGCTTCCCAAAGAGCTGGAAGCAAGATGCTGTGGGGCCCAACTCGCCCTTTGGAAAGAAGCCTGCACGTTGTGCCTTTCAGCTCTAGGGCAAAGTAGCACACCCAGAGCAGAAGTCCTACTTCAGCCAGATCAGGCCTGCAAAGAAACTGCGTATCACAGGCCTTTGGAAGACATGTTCCCGGTAGGCTTTAAGAGCACTGTGCAGAGCGAGTTGTTTCCTAGCTTCCCAAAGAGCTGGAAGCAAGATGCTGTGGGGCCCAACTCGCCCTTTGGAAAGAAGCCTGCACGTTGTGCCTTTCAGCTCTAGGGCAAAGTAGCACACCCAGAGCAGAAGTCCTACTTCAGCCAGATCAGGCCTGCAAAGAAACTGCGTTTCACAGGCCTTTGGAAGAGATGTTCCCGGTAGTCTGTAAGAGCACTGTGCAGAGCGAGTTGTTTCTTAGCTTCCCAAAGAGCTGGAAGCAAGATGCTGTGGGGCCCAACTCGCCCTTTGGAAAGAAGCCTGCACGTTGTGCCTTTCAGCTCTAGGGCAAAGTAGCACACCCAGAGCAGAAGTCCTACTTCAGCCAGATCAGGCCTGCAAAGAAACTGCGTTTCACAGGCCTTTGGAAGAGATGTTCCCGGTAGGCTGTAAGAGCACTGTGCAGAGCGAGTTGTTTCTTAGCTTCCCAAAGAGCTGGAAGCAAGATGCTGTGGGGCCCAACTCGCCCTTTGGAAAGAAGCCTGCACGTTGTGCCTTTCAGCTCTAGGGCAAAGTAGCACACCCAGAGCAGAAGTCCTACTTCAGCCAGATCAGGCCTGCAAAGAAACTGTGTTTCACAGTCCTTTGGAAGAGATGTTCCCGGTAGGCTGTAAGAGCACTGTGCAGAGCGAGTTGTTTCTTAGCTTCCCAAAGAGCTGGAAGCAAGATGCTGTGGGGCCCAACTCGCCCTTTGGAAAGAAGCCTGCACGTTGTGCCTTTCAGCTCTAGGGCAAAGTAGCACACCCAGAGCAGAAGTCCTACTTCAGCCAGATCAGGCCTGCAAAGAAACTGCGTTTCACAGGCCTTTGGAAGAGATGTTCCCGGTAGGCTGTAAGAGCACTGTGCAGAGCGAGTGGTTTCTTAGCTTCCCAAAGAGCTGGAAGCAAGATGCTGTGGGGCCCAACTCGCCCTTTGGAAAGAAGCCTGCACGTTGTGCCTTTCAGCTCTAGGGCAAAGTAGCACACCCAGAGCAGAAGTCCTACTTCAGCCAGATCAGGCCTGCAAAGAAACTGCGTTTCACAGGCCTTTGGAAGAGATGTTCCCACTAGGCTGTAAGAGCACTGTGCAGAGCGAGTTGTTTCTTAGCTTCCCAAAGAGCTGGAAGCAAGATGCTGTGGGGCCCAACTCGCCCTTTGGAAAGAAGCCTGCACGTTGTGCCTTTCAGCTCTAGGGCAAAGTAGCACACCCAGAGCAGAAGTCCTACTTCAGCCAGATCAGGCCTGCAAAGAAACTGCGTTTCACAGGCCTTTGGAAGAGATGTTCCCGGTAGGCTGTAAGAGCACTGTGCAGAGCGAGTTGTTTCTTAGCTTCCCAAAGAGCTGGAAGCAAGATGCTGTGGGGCCCAACTCGCCCTGTGGAAAGAAGCCTGCACGTTGTGCCTTTCAGCTCTAGGGCAAAGTAGCACACCCAGAGCAGAAGTCCTACTTCAGCCAGATCAGGCCTGCAAAGAAACTGCGTTTCACAGGCCTTTGGAAGAGATGTTCCCACTAGGCTGTAAGAGCACTGTGCAGAGCGAGTTGTTTCTTAGCTTCCCAAAGAGCTGGAAGCAAGATGCTGTGGGGCCCAACTCGCCCTTTGGAAAGAAGCCTGCACGTTGTGCCTTTCAGCTCTAGGGCAAAGTAGCACACCCAGAGCAGAAGTCCTACTTCAGCCAGATCAGGCCTGCAAAGAAACTGCGTTTCACAGGCCTTTGGAAGAGATGTTCCCGGTAGGCTGTAAGAGCACTGTGCAGAGCGAGTTGTTTCTTAGCTTCCCAAAGAGCTGGAAGCAAGATGCTGTGGGGCCCAACTCGCCCTTTGGAAAGAAGCCTGCACGTTGTGCCTTTCAGCTCTAGGGCAAAGTAGCACACCCAGAGCAGAAGTCCTACTTCAGCCAGATCAGGCCTGCAAAGAAACTGCATTTCACAGGCCTTTGCAAGAGATGTTCCCACTAGGCTGTAAGAGCACTGTGCAGAGCGAGTTGTTTCTTAGCTTCCCAAAGAGCTGGAAGCAAGATGCTGTGGGGCCCAACTCGCCCTTTGGAAAGAAGCCTGCACGTTGTGCCTTTCAGCTCTAGGGCAAAGTAGCACACCCAGAGCAGAAGTCCTACTTCAGCCAGATCAGGCCTGCAAAGAAAGTGCGTTTCACAGGCCTTTGGAAGAGATGTTCCCGGTAGGCTGTAATAGCACTGTGCAGAGCGAGTTGTTTCTTTGCTTCCCAAAGAGCTGGAAGCAAGATGCTGTGGGGCCCAACTCGCCCTCTGGAAAGAAGCCTGCACGTTGTGCCTTTCAGCTCTAGGGCAAAGTAGCACACCCAGAGCAGAAGTCCTACTTCAGCCAGATCAGGCCTGCAAAGAAACTGGGTTTCACAGGCCTTTGGAAGAGATGTTCCCGGTAGGCTGTAAGAGCACTGTGCAGAGCGAGTTGTTTCTTAGCTTCCCAAAGAGCTGGAAGCAAGATGCTGTGGGGCCCAACTCGCCCTTTGGAAAGAAGCCTGCACGTTGTGCCTTTCAGCTCTAGGGCAAAGTAGCACACCCAGAGCAGAAGTCCTACTTCAGCCAGATCAGGCCTGCAAAGAAATTGCGTTTCAAAAGCCTTTGGAAGAGATGTTCCCGGTAGGCTGTAAGAGCACTGTGCAGAGCGAGTTGTTTCTTAGCTTCCCAAAGAGCTGGAAGCAAGATGCTGTGGGGCCCAACTCGCCCTTTGGAAAGAAGCCTGCACGTTGTGCCTTTCAGCTCTAGGGCGAAGTAGCACACCCAGAGCAGAAGTCCTACTTCAGTCAGATCAGGCCTGCAAAGAAACTGCGTTTCACAGGCCTTTGGAAGAGATGTTCCCGGTAGGCTGTAAGAGCACTGTGCAGAGCGAGTTGTTTCTTAGCTTCCCAAAGAGCTGGAAGCAAGATGCTCTGGGGCCCAACTCGCCCTCTGGAAAGAAGCCTGCACGTTGTGCCTTTCAGCTCTAGGGCAAAGTAGCACACCCAGAGCAGAAGTCCTACTTCAGCCACATCAGGCCTGCAAAGAAACTGCGTTTCACAGGCCTTTGGAAGAGATGTTCCCGGTAGGCTGTAAGAGCACTGTGCAGAGCGAGTTGTTTCTTAGCTTCCCAAAGAGCTGGAAGCAAGATGCTGTGGGGCCCAACTCGCCCTCTGGAAAGAAGCCTGCACGTTGTGCCTTTCAGCTCTAGGGCAAAGTAGCACACCCAGAGCAGAAGTCCTACTTCAGCCAGATCAGGCCTGCAAAGAAACTGCGTTTCACAGGCCTTTGGAAGAGATGTTCCCACTAGGCTGTAAGAGCACTGTGCAGAGCGAGTTGTTTCTTAGCTTCCCAAAGAGCTGGAAGCAAGATGCTGTGGGGCCCAACTCGCCCTTTGGAAAGAAGCCTGCACGTTCTGCCTTTCAGCTCTAGGGCAAAGTAGCACACCCAGAGCAGAAGTCCTACTTCAGCCAGATCAGGCCTGCAAAGAAAATGCGTTTCAAAGGCCTTTGGAAGAGATGTTCCCGGTAGGCTGTAAGAGCACTGTGCAGAGCGAGTTGTTTCTTAGCTTCCCAAAGAGCTGGAAGCAAGATGCTGTGGGGCCCAACTCGCCCTTTGGAAAGAAGCCTGCACGTTGTGCCTTTCAGCTCTAGGGCAAAGTAGCACACCCAGAGCAGAAGTCCTACTTCAGCCAGATCAGGCCTGCAAAGAAACTGCGTTTCACAGGCCTGTGGAAGAGATGTTCCCACTAGGCTGTAAGAGCACTGTGCAGAGCGAGTTGTTTCTTAGCTTCCCAAAGAGCTGGAAGCAAGATGCTGTGGGGCCCAACTCGCCCTTTGGAAAGAAGCCTGCACGTTGTGCCTTTCAGCTCTAGGGCAAAGTAGCACACCCAGAGCAGAAGTCCTACTTCAGCCAGATCAGGCCTGCAAAGAAACTGCGTTTCACAGGCCTTTGGAAGAGATGTTCCCGGTAGGCTGTAAGAGCACTGTGCAGAGCGAGTTGTTTCTTAGATTCCCAAAGAGCTGGAAGCAAGATGCTGTGGGGCCCAACTCGCCCTTTGGAAAGAAGCCTGCACGTTGTGCCTTTCAGCTCTAGGGCAAAGTAGCACACCCAGAGCAGAAGTCCTACTTCAGCCAGATCAGGCCTGCAAAGAAACTGCGTTTCACAGGCCTTTGGAAGAGATGTTCCCGGTAGGCTGTAAGGGCACTGTGCAGAGCGAGTGGTTTCTTAGCTTCCCAAAGAGCTGGAAGCAAGATGCTGTGGGGCCCAACTCGCCCTTTGGAAAGAAGCCTGCACGTTGTGCCTTTCAGCTCTAGGGCAAAGTAGCACACCCAGAGCAGAAGTCCTACTTCAGCCAGATCAGGCCTGCAAAGAAACTGCGTTTCACAGGCCTTTGGAGGAGATGTTCCCGGTAGGCTGTAAGAGCACTGTGCAGAGCGAGTTGTTTCTTAGCTTCCAAAAGAGCTGGAAGCAAGATGCTGTGGGGCCCAACTCGCCCTTTGGAAAGAAGCCTGCACGTTGTGCCTTTCAGCTCTAGGGCAAAGTAGCACACCCAGAGCAGAAGTCCTACTTCAGCCAGATCAGGCCTGCAAAGAAACTGCGTTTCACAGGCCTTTGGAAGAGATGTTCCCGGTAGGCTGTAAGAGCACTGTGCAGAGCGAGTTGTTTCTTAGCTTCCCAAAGAGCTGGAAGCAAGATGCTGTGGGGCCCAACTCGCCCTTTGGAAAGAAGCCTGCACGTTGTGCCTTTCAGCTCTAGGGCAAAGTAGCACACCCAGAGCAGAAGTCCTACTTCAGCCAGATCAGGCCTGCAAAGAAACTGCGTTTCACAGGCCTTTGGAAGAGATGTTCCCGGTAGGCTGTAAGAGCACTGTGCAGAGCGAGTTGTTTCTTAGCTTCCCAAAGAGCTGGAAGCAAGATGCTGTGGGGCCCAACTCGCCCTCTGGAAAGAAGCCTGCACGTTGTGCCTTTCAGCTCTAGGGCAAAGTAGCACACCCAGAGCAGAAGTCCTACTTCAGCCAGATCAGGCCTGCAAAGAAACTGCGTTTCACAGGCCTTTGGAAGAGATGTTCCCGGTAGGCTGTAAGAGCACTGTGCAGAGCGAGTTGTTTCTTAGCTTCCCTATGAGCTGGAAGCAAGATGCTGTGCGGCCCAACTCGCCCTTTGGAAAGAAGCCTGCACGTTGTGCCTTTCAGCTCTAGGGCAAAGTAGCACACCCAGAGCAGAAGTCCTACTTCAGCCAGATCAGGCCTGCAAAGAAACTGCGTTTCAAAGGCCTTTGGAAGAGATGTTCCCGGTAGGCTGTAAGAGCACTGTGCAGAGCGAGTTGTTTCTTAGCTTCCCAAAGAGCTGGAAGCAAGATGCTGTGGGGCCCAACTCGCCCTTTGGAAAGAAGCCTGCACGTTGTGCCTTTCAGCTCTAGGGCAAAGTAGCACACCCAGAGCAGAAGTCCTACTTCAGCCAGATCAGGCCTGCAAAGAAACTGCGTTTCACAGGCCTTTGGAAGACATGTTCCCGGTAGGCTGTAAGAGCACTGTGCAGAGCGAGTTGTTTCTTAGCTTCCCAAAGAGCTGGAAGCAAGATGCTGTGGGGCCCAAATCCCCCTTTGGAAAGAAGCCTGCACGTTGTGCCTTTCAGCTCTAGGGCAAAGTAGCACACCCAGAGCAGAAGTCCTACTTCAGCCAGATCAGGCCTGCAAAGAAACTGCGTTTCACAGGCCTTTGGAAGACATGTTCACGGTAGGCTGTAAGAGCACTGTGCAGAGCGAGTTGTTTCTTAGCTTCCCAAAGAGCTGGAAGCAAGATGCTGTGGGGCCCAACTCGCCCTTTGGAAAGAAGCCTGCACATTGTACCTTTCAGCTCTAGGGCAAAGTAGCACACCCAGAGCAGAAGTCCTACTTCAGCCAGATCAGGCCTGCAAAGAAACTGCGTTTCACAGGCCTTTGCAAGAGATGTTCCCACTAGGCTTTAAGAGCACTGTGCAGAGCGAGTTGTTCCTTAGCTTCCCAAAGAGCTGGAAGCAAGATGCTGTGGGGCCCAACTCGCCCTTTGGAAAGAAGCCTGCACGTTGTGCCTTTCAGCTCTAGGGCAAAGTAGCACACCCAGAGCAGAAGTCCTACTTCAGCCAGATCAGGCCTGCAAAGAAACTGCGTTTCACAGGCCTTTGGAAGAGATGTTCCCGGTAGGCTGTAATAGCACTGTGCAGAGCGAGTTGTTTCTTTGCTTCCCAAAGAGCTGGAAGCAAGATGCTGTGGATCCCAACTCGCCCTTTGGAAAGAAGCCTGCACGTTGTGCCTTTCAGCTCTAGGGCAAAGTAGCACACCCAGAGCAGAAGTCCTACTTCAGCCAGATCAGGCCTGCAAAGAAACTGCGTTTCACAGGCCTTTGGAAGAGATGTTCCCGGTAGGCTGTAAGAGCACTGTGCAGAGCGAGTTGTTTCTTAGCTTCCCAAAGAGCTGGAAGCAAGATGCTGTGGGGCCCAACTCGCCCTCTGGAAAGAAGCCTGCACGTTGTGCCTTTCAGCTCTAGGGCAAAGTAGCACACCCAGAGCAGAAGTCCTACTTCAGCCAGATCAGGCCTGCAAAGAAACTGCGTTTCACAGGCCTTTGGAAGACATGTTCACGGTAGGCTGTAAGAGCACTGTGCAGAGCGAGTTGTTTCTTAGCTTCCCAAAGAGCTGGAAGCAAAATGCTGTGGGGCCCAACTCGCCCTTTGGAAAGAGGCCTGCACATTGTACCTTTCAGCTCTAGGGCAAAGTAGCACACCCAGAGCAGAAGTCCTACTTCAGCCAGATCAAGCCTGCAAAGAAACTGCGTTTCACAGGCCTTTGGAAGAGATGTTCCCACTAGGCTGTAAGAGCACTGTGCAGAGCGAGTTGTTTCTTAGCTTCCCAAAGAGCTGGAAGCAAGATGCTGTGGGGCCCACCTCGCCCTTTGGAAAGAAGCCTGCACATTGTGCCTTTCAGCTCTAGGGAAAGTAGCACACCCAGAGCAGAAGTCCTACTTCAGCCAGATCAGGCCTGCAAAGAAACTGTGTTTCACTGGCCTTTGGAAGAGATGTTCCCGGTAGGCTGTAAGAGCACTGTGCAGAGCGAGTTGTTTCTTAGCTTCCCAAAGAGCTGGATGCAAGATGCTGTGGGGCCCAACTCGCCCTTTGGAAAGAAGCCTGCACGTTGTGCCTTTCAGCTCTAGGGCAAAGTAGCACACCCAGAGCAGAAGTCCTACTTCAGCCAGATCAGGCCTGCAAAGAAACTGCGTTTCACAGGCCTTTGGAAGAGATGTTCCCACTAGGCTGTAAGAGCACTGTGCAGAGCGAGTTGTTTCTTAGCTTCCCAAAGAGCTGGAAGCAAGATGCTGTGGGGCCCAACTCGCCCTTTGGAAAGAAGCCTGCACGTTGTGCCTTTCAGCTCTAGGGCAAAGTAGCACACCCAGAGCAGAAGTCCTACTTCAGCCAGATCAGGCCTGCAAAGAAAGTGCGTTTCACAGGCCTTTGGAAGAGATGTTCCCACTAGGCTGTAAGAGCACTGTGCAGAGCGAGTTGTTTCTTAGCTTCCCAAAGAGCTGGAAGCAAGATGCTGTGGGGCCCAACTCGCCCTTTGGAAAGAAGCCTGCACGTTGTGCCTTTCAGCTCTAGGGCAAAGTAGCACACCCAGAGCAGAAGTCCTACTTCAGCCAGATCAGGCCTGCAAAGAAACTGCGTTTCACAGGCCTTTGCAAGAGATGTTCCCACTAGGCTGTAAGAGCACTGTGCAGAGCGAGTTGTTTCTTAGCTTCCCAAAGAGCTGGAAGCAAGATGCTGTGGGGCCCAACTCGCCCTTTGGAAAGAAGCCTGCACGTTGTGCCTTTCAGCTCTAGGGCAAAGTAGCACACCCAGAGCAGAAGTCCTACTTCAGCCAGATCAGGCCTGCAAAGAAACTGCGTTTCACAGGCCTTTGGAAGAGATGTTCCCGGTAGGCTGTAAGAGCACTGTGCAGAGCGAGTTGTTTCTTAGCTTCCCAAAGAGCTGGAAGCAAGATGCTGTGGGGCCCAACTCGCCCTTTGGAAAGAAGCCTGCACGTTGTGCCTTTCAGCTCTAGGGCAAAGTAGCACACCCAGAGCAGAAGTCCTACTTCAGCCAGATCAGGCCTGCAAAGAAACTGCGTTTCACAGGCCTTTGGAAGAGATGTTCCCGGTAGGCTGTAAGAGCACTGTGCAGAGCGAGTTGTTTCTTAGCTTCCCAAAGAGCTGGAAGCAAGATGCTGTGGGGCCCAACTCGCCCTTTGGAAAGAAGCCTGCACGTTGTGCCTTTCAGCTCTAGGGCAAAGTAGCACACCCAGAGCAGAAGTCCTACTTCAGCCAGATCAGGCCTGCAAAGAAACTGCGTTTCACAGGCCTTTGGAAGAGATGTTCCCGGTAGGCTGTAAGAGCACTGTGCAGAGCGAGTTGTTTCTTAGCTTCCCAAAGAGCTGGAAGCAAGATGCTGTGGGGCCCAACTCGCCCTCTGGATAGAAGCCTGCACGTTGTGCCTTTCAGCTCTAGGGCAAAGTAGCACACCCAGAGCAGAAGTCCTACTTCAGCCAGATCAGGCCTGCAAAGAAACTGCGTTTCACAGGCCTTTGGAAGACATGTTCCCGGTAGGCTGTAAGAGAACTGTGCAGAGCGAGTTGTTTCTTAGCTTCCCAAAGAGCTGGAAGCAAGATGCTGTGGGGCCCAACTCGCCCTTTGGAAAGAAGCCTGCACGTTGTGCCTTTCAGCTCTAGGGCAAAGTAGCAGACCCAGAGCAGAAGTCCTACTTCAGCCAGATCAGGCCTGCAAAGAAACTGCGTTTCACAGGCCTTTGGAAGAGATGTTCCCGGTAGGCTGTAAGAGCACTGTGCAGAGCGAGTTGTTTCTTAGCTTCCCAAAGAGCTGGAAGCAAGATGCTGTGGGGCCCAACTCGCCCTTTGGAAAGAAGCCTGCACGTTGTGCCTTTCAGCTCTAGGGCAAAGTAGCACACCCAGAGCAGAAGTCCTACTTCAGCCAGATCAGGCCTGCAAAGAAACTGCGTTTCACAGGCCTTTGGAAGAGATGTTCCCGGTAGGCTGTAAGAGCACTGTGCAGAGCGAGTTGTTTCTTAGCTTCCCAAAGAGCTGGAAGCAAGATGCTGTGGGGCCCAACTCGCCCTTTGGAAAGAAGCCTGCACGTTGTGCCTTTCAGCTCTAGGGCAAAGTAGCACACCCAGAGCAGAAGTCCTACTTCAGCCAGATCAGGCCTGCAAAGAAAGTGCGTTTCACAGGCCTTTGGAAGAGATGTTCCCGGTAGGCTGTAAGAGCACTGTGCAGAGCGAGTTGTTTCTTAGCTTCCCAAAGAGCTGGAAGCAAGATGCTGTGGGGCCCAACTCGCCCTTTGGAAAGAAGCCTGCACGTTGTGCCTTTCAGCTCTAGGGCAAAGTAGCACACCCAGAGCAGAAGTCCTACTTCAGCCAGATCAGGCCTGCAAAGAAACTGCGTTTCACAGGCCTTTGGAAGAGATGTTCCCACTAGGCTGTAAGAGCACTGTGCAGAGCGAGTTGTTTCTTAGCTTCCCAAAGAGCTGGAAGCAAGATGCTGTGGGGCCCAACTCGCCCTTTGGAAAGAAGCCTGCACGTTGTGCCTTTCAGCTCTAGGGCAAAGTAGCACACCCAGAGCAGAAGTCCTACTTCAGCCAGATCAGGCCTGCAAAGAAAGTGCGTTTCACAGGCCTTTGGAAGAGATGTTCCCACTAGGCTGTAAGAGCACTGTGCAGAGCGAGTTGTTTCTTAGCTTCCCAAAGAGCTGGAAGCAAGATGCTGTGGGGCCCAACTCGCCCTTTGGAAAGAAGCCTGCACGTTGTGCCTTTCAGCTCTAGGGCAAAGTAGCACACCCAGAGCAGAAGTCCTACTTCAGCCAGATCAGGCCTGCAAAGAAACTGCGTTTCACAGGCCTTTGGAAGAGATGTTCCCACTAGGCTGTAAGAGCACTGTGCAGAGCGAGTTGTTTCTTAGCTTCCCAAAGAGCTGGAAGCAAGATGCTGTGGGGCCCAACTCGCCCTTTGGAAAGAAGCCTGCACGTTGTGCCTTTCAGCTCTAGGGCAAAGTAGCACACCCAGAGCAGAAGTCCTACTTCAGCCAGATCAGGCCTGCAAAGAAACTGCGTTTCACAGGCCTTTGGAAGAGATGTTCCCACTAGGCTGTAAGAGCACTGTGCAGAGCGAGTTGTTTCTTAGCTTCCCAAAGAGCTGGAAGCAAGATGCTGTGGGGCCCAACTCGCCCTTTGGAAAGAAGCCTGCACGTTGTGCCTTTCAGCTCTAGGGCAAAGTAGCACACCCAGAGCAGAAGTCCTACTTCAGCCAGATCAGGCCTGCAAAGAAACTGCGTTTCACAGGCCTTTGCAAGAGATGTTCCCACTAGGCTGTAAGAGCACTGTGCAGAGCGAGTTGTTTCTTAGCTTCCCAAAGAGCTGGAAGCAAGATGCTTTGGGGCCCAACTCGCCCTTTGGAAAGAAGCCTGCACGTTGTGCCTTTCAGCTCTAGGGCAAAGTAGCACACCCAGAGCAGAAGTCCTACTTCAGCCAGATCAGGCCTGCAAAGAAACTGCGTTTCACAGGCCTTTGGAAGAGATGTTCCCGGTAGGCTGTAAGAGCACTGTGCAGAGCGAGTTGTTTCTTAGCTTCCCAAAGAGCTGGAAGCAAGATGCTGTGGGGCCCAACTCGCCCTTTGGAAAGAAGCCTGCACGTTGTGCCTTTCAGCTCTAGGGCAAAGTAGCACACCCAGAGCAGAAGTCCTACTTCAGCCAGATCAGGCCTGCAAAGAAACTGCGTTTCACAGGCCTTTGGAAGAGATGTTCCCGGTAGGCTGTAAGAGCACTGTGCAGAGCGAGTTGTTTCTTAGCTTCCCAAAGAGCTGGAAGCAAGATGCTGTGGGGCCCAACTCGCCCTTTGGAAAGAAGCCTGCACGTTGTGCCTTTCAGCTCTAGGGCAAAGTAGCACACCCAGAGCAGAAGTCCTACTTCAGGCAGATCAGGCCTGCAAAGAAACTGCGTTTCACAGGCCTTTGGAAGAGATGTTCCCACTAGGCTGTAAGAGCACTGTGCAGAGCGAGTTGTTTCTTAGCTTCCCAAAGAGCTGGAAGCAAGATGCTGTGGGGCCCAACTCGCCCTTTGGAAAGAAGCCTGCACGTTGTGCCTTTCAGCTCTAGGGCAAAGTAGCACACCCAGAGCAGAAGTCCTACTTCAGCCAGATCAGGCCTGCAAAGAAACTGCGTTTCACAGGCCTTTGGAAGAGATGTTCCCGGTAGGCTGTAAGAGCACTGTGCAGAGCGAGTTGTTTCTTAGCTTCCCAAAGAGCTGGAAGCAAGATGCTGTGGGGCCCAACTCGCCCTTTGGAAAGAAGCCTGCACGTTGTGCCTTTCAGCTCTAGGGCAAAGTAGCACACCCAGAGCAGAAGTCCTACTTCAGCCAGATCAGGCCTGCAAAGAAACTGCGTTTCACAGGCCTTTGGAAGAGATGTTCCCGGTAGGCTGTAAGAGCACTGTGCAGAGCGAGTTGTTTCTTAGCTTCCCAAAGAGCTGGAAGCAAGATGCTGTGGGGCCCAACTCGCCCTTTGGAAAGAAGCCTGCACGTTGTGCCTTTCAGCTCTAGGGCAAAGTAGCACACCCAGAGCAGAAGTCCTACTTCAGCCAGATCAGGCCTGCAAAGAAAGTGCGTTTCACAGGCCTTTGGAAGAGATGTTCCCACTAGGCTGTAAGAGCACTGTGCAGAGCGAGTTGTTTCTTAGCTTCCCAAAGAGCTGGAAGCAAGATGCTGTGGGGCCCAACTCGCCCTTTGGAAAGAAGCCTGCACGTTGTGCCTTTCAGCTCTAGGGCAAAGTAGCAGACCCAGAGCAGAAGTCCTACTTCAGCCAGATCAGGCCTGCAAAGAAACTGCGTTTCACAGGCCTTTGGAAGAGATGTTCCCGGTAGGCTGTAAGAGCACTGTGCAGAGCGAGTTGTTTCTTAGCTTCCCAAAGAGCTGGAAGCAAGATGCTGTGGGGCCCAACTCGCCCTTTGGAAAGAAGCCTGCACGTTGTGCCTTTCAGCTCTAGGGCAAAGTAGCACACCCAGAGCAGAAGTCCTACTTCAGCCAGATCAGGCCTGCAAAGAAACTGCGTTTCACAGGCCTTTGGAAGAGATGTTCCCGGTAGGCTGTAAGAGCACTGTGCAGAGCGAGTTGTTTCTTAGGTTCCCAAAGAGCTGGAAGCAAGATGCTGTGGGGCCCAACTCGCCCTTTGGAAAGAAGCCTGCACGTTGTGCCTTTCAGCTCTAGGGCAAAGTAGCACACCCAGAGCAGAAATCCAACTTCAGACAGATCAGGCCTGCAAAGAAACTGCGTTTCACAGGCCTTTGGAAGAGATGTTCCCGGTAGGCTGTAAGAGCACTGTGCAGAGCGAGTTGTTTCTTAGCTTCCCAAAGAGCTGGAAGCAAGATGCTGTGGGGCCCAACTCGCCCTTTGGAAAGAAGCCTGCACGTTGTGCCTTTCAGCTCTAGGGCAAAGTAGCACACCCAGAGCAGAAGTCCTACTTCAGCCAGATCAGGCCTGCAAAGAAACTGCGTTTCACAGGCCTTTGGAAGAGATGTTCCCACTAGGCTGTAAGAGCACTGTGCAGAGCGAGTTGTTTCTTAGCTTCCCAAAGAGCTGGAAGCAAGATGCTGTGGGGCCCAACTCGCCCTTTGGAAAGAAGCCTGCACGTTGTGCCTTTCAGCTCTAGGGCAAAGTAGCACACCCAGAGCAGAAGTCCTACTTCAGCCAGATCAGGCCTGCAAAGAAAGTGCGTTTCACAGGCCTTTGGAAGAGATGTTCCCACTAGGCTGTAAGAGCACTGTGCAGAGCGAGTTGTTTCTTAGCTTCCCAAAGAGCTGGAAGCAAGATGCTGTGGGGCCCAACTCGCCCTTTGGAAAGAAGCCTGCACGTTGTGCCTTTCAGCTCTAGGGCAAAGTAGCACACCCAGAGCAGAAGTCCTACTTCAGCCAGATCAGGCCTGCAAAGAAACTGCGTTTCACAGGCCTTTGCAAGAGATGTTCCCACTAGGCTGTAAGAGCACTGTGCAGAGCGAGTTGTTTCTTAGCTTCCCAAAGAGCTGGAAGCAAGATGCTGTGGGGCCCAACTCGCCCTTTGGAAAGAAGCCTGCACGTTGTGCCTTTCAGCTCTAGGGCAAAGTAGCACACCCAGAGCAGAAGTCCTACTTCAGCCAGATCAGGCCTGCAAAGAAACTGCGTTTCACAGGCCTTTGGAAGAGATGTTCCCACTAGGCTGTAAGAGCACTGTGCAGAGCGAGTTGTTTCTTAGCTTCCCAAAGAGCTGGAAGCAAGATGCTGTGGGGCCCAACTCGCCCTTTGGAAAGAAGCCTGCACGTTGTGCCTTTCAGCTCTAGGGCAAAGTAGCACACCCAGAGCAGAAGTCCTACTTCAGCCAGATCAGGCCTGCAAAGAAACTGCGTTTCACAGGCCTTTGGAAGAGATGTTCCCACTAGGCTGTAAGAGCACTGTGCAGAGCGAGTTGTTTCTTAGCTTCCCAAAGAGCTGGAAGCAAGATGCTGTGGGGCCCAACTCGCCCTTTGGAAAGAAGCCTGCACGTTGTGCCTTTCAGCTCTAGGGCAAAGTAGCACACCCAGAGCAGAAGTCCTACTTCAGCCAGATCAGGCCTGCAAAGAAACTGCGTTTCACAGGCCTTTGGAAGAGATGTTCCCGGTAGGCTGTAAGAGCACTGTGCAGAGCGAGTTGTTTCTTAGCTTCCCAAAGAGCTGGAAGCAAGATGCTGTGGGGCCCAACTCGCCCTCTGGATAGAAGCCTGCACGTTGTTCCTTTCAGCTCTAGGGCAAAGTAGCACACCCAGAGCAGAAGTCCTACTTCAGCCAGATCAGGCCTGCAAAGAAACTGCGTTTCACAGGCCTTTGGAAGACATGTTCCCGGTAGGCTGTAAGAGCACTGTGCAGAGCGAGTTGTTTCTTAGCTTCCCAAAGTGCTGGAAGCAAGATGCTGTGGGGCCCAACTCGCCCTTTGGAAAGAAGCCTGCACGTTGTGCCTTTCAGCTCTAGGGCAAAGTAGCACACCCAGAGCAGAAGTCCTACTTCAGCCAGTTCAGGCCTGCAAAGAAACTGCGTTTCACAGGCCTTTGGAAGAGATGTTCCCGGTAGGCTGTAAGAGCACTGTGCAGAGCGAGTTGTTTCTTAGCTTCCCAAAGAGCTGGAAGCAAGATGCTGTGGGGCCCAACTCGCCCTTTGGAAAGAAGCCTGCACGTTGTGCCTTTCAGCTCTAGGGCAAAGTAGCAGACCCAGAGCAGAAGTCCTACTTCAGCCAGATCAGGCCTGCAAAGAAACTGCGTTTCACAGGCCTTTGGAAGAGATGTTCCCGGTAGGCTGTAAGAGCACTGTGCAGAGAGAGTTGTTTCTTAGCTTCCCAAAGAGCTGGAAGCAAGATGCTGTGGGGCCCAACTCGCCCTTTGGAAAGAAGCCTGCACGTTGTGCCTTTCAGCTCTAGGGCAAAGTAGCACACCCAGAGCAGAAGTCCTACTTCAGCCAGATCAGGCCTGCAAAGAAACTGCGTTTCACAGGCCTTTGGAAGAGATGTTCCCACTAGGCTGTAAGAGCACTGTGCAGAGCGAGTTGTTTCTTAGCTTCCCAAAGAGCTGGAAGCAAGATGCTGTGGGGCCCAACTCGCCCTTTGGAAAGAAGCCTGCACGTTGTGCCTTTCAGCTCTAGGGCAAAGTAGCACACCCAGAGCAGAAGTCCTACTTCAGCCAGATCAGGCCTGCAAAGAAAGTGCGTTTCACAGGCCTTTGGAAGAGATGTTCCCGGTAGGCTGTAAGAGCACTGTGCAGAGCGAGTTGTTTCTTAGCTTCCCAAAGAGCTGGAAGCAAGATGCTGTGGGGCCCAACTCGCCCTTTGGAAAGAAGCCTGCACGTAGTTCCTTTCAGCTCTAGGGCAAAGTAGCACACCCAGAGCAGAAGTCCTACTTCAGCCAGATCAGGCCTGCAAAGAAACTGCGTTTCACAGGCCTTTGGAAGAGATGTTCCCACTAGGCTGTAAGAGCACTGTGCAGAGCGAGTTGTTTCTTAGCTTCCCAAAGAGCTGGAAGCAAGATGCTGTGGGGCCCAACTCGCCCTTTGGAAAGAAGCCTGCACGTTGTGCCTTTCAGCTCTAGGGCAAAGTAGCACACCCAGAGCAGAAGTCCTACTTCAGCCAGATCAGGCCTGCAAAGAAACTGCGTTTCACAGGCCTTTGGAAGAGATGTTCCCGGTAGGCTGTAAGAGCACTGTGCAGAGCGAGTTGTTTCTTAGCTTCCCAAAGAGCTGGAAGCAAGATGCTGTGGGGCCCAACTCGCCCTTTGGAAAGAAGCCTGCACGTTGTGCCTTTCAGCTCTAGGGCAAAGTAGCACACCCAGAGCAGAAGTCCTACTTCAACCAGATCAGGCCTGCAAAGAAAATGCGTTTCACAGGCCTTTGGAAGAGATGTTCCCGGTAGGCTGTAAGAGCACTGTGCAGAGCGAGTTGTTTCTTAGCTTCCCAAAGAGCTGGAAGCAAGATGCTGTGGGGCCCAACTCGCCCTCTGGATAGAAGCCTGCACGTTGTGCCTTTCAGCTCTAGGGCAAAGTAGCACACCCAGTGCAGAAGTCCTACTTCAGCCAGATCAGGCCTGCAAAGAAACTGCGTTTCACAGGCCTTTGGAAGAGATGTTCCCGGTAGGCTGTAAGAGCACTGTGCAGAGCGAGTTGTTTCTTAGCTTCCCAAAGAGCTGGAAGCAAGATGCTGTGGGGCCCAACTCGCCCTTGGAAAGAAGCCTGCACGTTGTGCCTTTCAGCTCTAGGGCAAAGTAGCACACCCAGAGCAGAAGTCCTACTTCAGCCAGATCAGGCCTGCAAAGAAACTGCGTTTCACAGGCCTTTGGAAGAGATGTTCCCGGTAGGCTGTAAGAGCACTGTGCAGAGCGAGTTGTTTCTTAGCTTCCCAAAGAGCTGGAAGCAAGATGCTGTGGGGCCCAACTAGCCCTCTGGAAAGAAGCCTGCACGTTGTGCCTTTCAGCTCTAGGGCAAAGTAGCACAGCCAGAGCAGAAGTCCTACTTCGGCCAGATCAGGCCTGCAAAGAAACTGCGTTTCACAGGCCTTTGGAAGAGATGTTCCCGGTAGGCTGTAAGAGCACTGTGCAGAGCGAGTTGTTTCTTAGCTTCCCAAAGAGCTGGAAGCAAGATGCTGTGGGGCCCAACTCGCCGTTTGGAAAGAAGCCTGCACGTTGTGCCTTTCAGCTCTAGGGCAAAGTAGCACACCCAGAGCAGAAGTCCTACTTCAGCCAGATCAGGCCTGCAAAGAAACTGCGTTTCACAGGCCTTTGCAAGAGATGTTCCCGGTAGGCTGTAAGAGCACTGTGCAGAGCGAGTTGTTTCTTAGCTTCCCAAAGACCTGGAAGCAAGATGCTGTGGGGCCCAACTCGCCCTCTGGAAAGAAGCCTGCACGTTGTGCCTTTCAGCTCTAGGGCAAAGTAGCACACCCAGAGCAGAAGTCCTACTTCAGCCAGATCAGGCCTGCAAAGAAACTGCGTTTCACAGGCCTTTGGAAGAGATGTTCCCGGTAGGCTGTAAGAGCACTGTGCAGAGCGAGTTGTTTCTTAGCTTCCCAAAGAGCTGGAAGCAAGATGCTGTGGGGCCCAACTCGCCCTTTGGAAAGAAGCCTGCACGTTGTGCCTTTCAGCTCTAGGGCAAAGTAGCACACCCAGAGCAGAAGTCCTACTTCAGCCAGATCAGGCCTGCAAAGAAACTGCGTTTCACAGGCCTTTGGAAGAGATGTTCCCGGTAGGCTGTAAGAGCACTGTGCAGAGCGAGTTGTTTCTTAGCTTCCCAAAGAGCTGGAAGCAAGATGCTGTGGGGCCCAACTAGCCCTCTGGAAAGAAGCCTGCACGTTGTGCCTTTCAGCTCTAGGGCAAAGTAGCACAGCCAGAGCAGAAGTCCTACTTCGGCCAGATCAGGCCTGCAAAGAAACTGCGTTTCACAGGCCTTTGGAAGAGATGTTCCCGGTAGGCTGTAAGAGCACTGTGCAGAGCGAGTTGTTTCTTAGCTTCCCAAAGAGCTGGAAGCAAGATGCTGTGGGGCCCAACTCGCCGTTTGGAAAGAAGCCTGCACGTTGTGCCTTTCAGCTCTAGGGCAAAGTAGCACACCCAGAGCAGAAGTCCTACTTCAGCCAGATCAGGCCTGCAAAGAAACTGCGTTTCACAGGCCTTTGCAAGAGATGTTCCCGGTAGGCTGTAAGAGCACTGTGCAGAGCGAGTTGTTTCTTAGCTTCCCAAAGACCTGGAAGCAAGATGCTGTGGGGCCCAACTCGCCCTCTGGAAAGAAGCCTGCACGTTGTGCCTTTCAGCTCTAGGGCAAAGTAGCACACCCAGAGCAGAAGTCCTACTTCAGCCAGATCAGGCCTGCAAAGAAACTGCGTTTCACAGGCCTTTGGAAGAGATGTTCCCGGTAGGCTGTAAGAGCACTGTGCAGAGCGAGTTGTTTCTTAGCTTCCAAAAGAGCTGGAAGCAAGATGCTGTGGGGCCCAACTCGCCCTTTGGAAAGAAGCCTGCACGTTGTGCCTTTCAGCTCTAGGGCAAAGTAGCACACCCAGAGCAGAAGTCCTACTTCAGCCAGATCAGGCCTGCAAAGAAACTGCGTTTCACAGGCCTTTGGAAGAGATGTTCCCGGTAGGCTGTAAGAGCACTGTGCAGAGCGAGTTGTTTCTTAGCTTCCCAAAGAGCTGGAAGCAAGATGCTGTGGGGCCCAACTCGCCCTCTGGAAAGAAGCCTGCACGTTGTGCCTTTCAGCTCTAGGGCAAAGTAGCACACCCAGAGCAGAAGTCCTACTTCAGCCAGATCAGGCCTGCAAAGAAACTGCGTTTCACAGGCCTTTGGAAGAGATGTTCCCGGTAGGCTGTAAGAGCACTGTGCAGAGCGAGTTGTTTCTTAGCTTCCCAAAGAGCTGGAAGCAAGATGCTGTGGGGCCCAACTCGCCCTTTGGAAAGAAGCCTGCACGTTGTGCCTTTCAGCTCTAGGGCAAAGTAGCACACCCAGAGCAGAAGTCCTACTTCAGCCAGATCAGGCCTGCAAAGAAACTGCGTTTCACAGGCCTTTGGAAGAGATGTTCCCACTAGGCTGTAAGAGCACTGTGCAGAGCGAGTTGTTTCTTAGCTTCCCAAAGAGCTGGAAGCAAGATGCTGTGGGGCCCAACTCGCCCTTTGGAAAGAAGCCTGCACATTGTGCCTTTCAGCTCTAGGGCAAAGTAGCACACCCAGAGCAGAAGTCCTACTTCAGCCACATCAGGCCTGCAAAGAAACTGCGTTTCACAGGACTTTGGAAGAGATGTTCCCGGTAGGCTGTAAGAGCACTGTGCAGAGCGAGTTGTTTCTTAGCTTCCCAAAGAGCTGGAAGCAAGATGCTGTGGGGCCCAACTCGCCCTCTGGAAAGAAGCCTGCACGTTGTGCCTTTCAGCTCTAGGGCAAAGTAGCACACCCAGAGCAGAAGTCCTACTTCAGCCAGATCAGGCCTGCAAAGAAACTGCGTTTCACAGGCCTTTGGAAGAGATGTTCCCGGTAGGCTGTAAGAGCACTGTGCAGAGCAAGTTGTTTCTTAGCTTCCCAAAGAGCTGGAGGCAAGATGCTGTGGGGCCCAACTCACCCTTTGGAAAGAAGCCTGCACGTTGTGCCTTTCAGCTCTAGGGCAAAGTAGCACACCCAGAGCAGAAGTCCTACTTCAGCCAGATCAGGCCTGCAAAGAAACTGCGTTTCACAGGCCTTTGGAAGAGATGTTCCCACTAGGCTGTAAGAGCACTGTGCAGAGCGAGTTGTTTCTTAGCTTCCCAAAGAGCTGGAAGCAAGATGCTGTGGGGCCCAACTCGCCCTTTGGAAAGAAGCCTGCACGTTGTGCCTTTCAGCTCTAGGGCAAAGTAGCACACCCAGAGCAGAAGTCCTACTTCAGCCAGATCAGGCCTGCAAAGAAACTGCGTTTCACAGGCCTTTGGAAGAGATGTTCCCGGTAGGCTGTAAGAGCACTGTGCAGAGCGAGTTGTTTCTTAGCTTCCCAAAGAGCTGGAAGCAAGATGCTGTGGGGCCCAACTCGCCCTTTGGAAAGAAGCCTGCACGTTGTGCCTTTCAGCTCTAGGGCAAAGTAGCACACACAGAGCAGAAGTCCTACTTCAGCCAGATCAGGCCTGCAAAGAAACTGCGTTTCACTGGCCTTTGGAAGAGATGTTCCCGGTAGGCTGTAAGAGCACTGTGCAGAGCGAGTTGTTTCTTAGCTTCCCAAAGAGCTGGAAGCAAGATGCTGTGGGGCCCAACTCGCCCTCTGGAAAGAAGCCTGCACGTTGTGCCTTTCAGCTCTAGGGCAAAGTAGCACACCCAGAGCAGAAGTCCTACTTCGGCCAGATCAGGCCTGCAAAGAAACTGCGTTTCACAGGCCTTTGGAAGAGATGTTCCCACTAGGCTGTAAGAGCACTGTGCAGAGCGAGTTGTTTCTTAGCTTCCCAAAGAGCTGGAAGCAAGATGCTGTGGGGCCCAACTCGCCCTTTGGAAAGAAGCCTGCACGTTGTGCCTTTCAGCTCTAGGGCAAAGTAGCACACCCAGAGCAGAAGTCCTACTTCAGCCACATCAGGCCTGCAAAGAAACTGTGTTTCACAGGCCTTTGGAAGAGATGTTCCCGTTAGGCTGTAAGAGCACTGTGCAGAGCGAGTTGTTTCTTAGCTTCCCAAAGAGCTGGAAGCAAGATGCTGTGGGGCCCAACTCGCCCTTTGGAAAGAAGCCTGCACGTTGTGCCTTTCAGCTCTAGGGCAAAGTAGCACACCCAGAGCAGAAGTCCTACTACAGCCAGATCAGGCCTGCAAAGAAACTGCGTTTCACAGGCCTTTGGAAGAGATGTTCCCACTAGGCTGTAAGAGCACTGTGCAGAGCGAGTTGTTTCTTAGCCTCCCAAAGAGCTGGAAGCAAGATGCTGTGGGGCCCAACTCGCCCTTTGGAAAGAAGCCTGCACGTTGTGCCTTTCAGCTCTAGGGCAAAGTAGCACACCCAGAGCAGAAGTCCTACTTCAGCCACATCAGGCCTGCAAAGAAACTGCGTTTCACAGGCCTTTGGAAGAGATGTTCCCGGTAGGCTGTAAGAGCACTGTGCAGAGCGAGTTGTTTCTTAGCTTCCCAAAGAGCTGGAAGCAAGATGCTGTGGGGCCCAACTCGCCCTTTGGAAAGAAGCCTGCACGTTGTGCCTTTCAGCTCTAGGGCAAAGTAGCACACCCAGAGCAGAAGTCCTACTTCAGCCAGATCAGGCCTGCAAAGAAACTGCGTTTCACAGGCCTTTGGAAGAGATGTTCCCGGTAGGCTGTAAGAGCACTGTGGAGAGCGAGTTGTTTCTTAGCTTCCCAATGAGCTGGAGGCAAGATGCTGTGGGGCCCAACTCACCCTTTGGAAAGAAGCCTGCACGTCGTGCCTTTCAGCTCTAGGGCAAAGTAGCACACCAAGAGCAGAAGTCCTACTTCAGCCAGATCAGGCCTGCAAAGAAACTGCGTTTCACAGGCCTTTGGAAGAGATGTTCCCACTAGGCTGTAAGAGCACTGTGCAGAGCGAGTTGTTTCTTAGCTTCCCAAAGAGCTGGAAACAAGATGCTGTGGGGCCCAACTCGCCCTTTGGAAAGAAGCCTGCACGTTGTGCCTTTCAGCTCTAGGGCAAAGTAGCACACCCAGAGCAGAAGTCCTACTTCAGCCAGATCAGGCCTGCAAAGAAACTGCGTTTCACAGGCCTTTGGAAGAGATGTTCCCGGTAGGCTGTAAGAGCACTGTGCAGAGCGAGTTGTTTCTTAGCTTCCCAAAGAGCTGGAAGCAAGATGCTGTGGGGCCCAACTCGCCCTCTGGAAAGAAGCCTGCACGTTGTGCCTTTCAGCTCTAGGGCAAAGTAGCACACCCAGAGCAGAAGTCCTACTTCAGCCAGATCAGGCCTGCAAAGAAACTGCGTTTCACAGGCCTGTGGAAGAGATGTTCCCACTAGGCTGTAAGAGCACTGTGCAGAGCGAGTTGTTTCTTAGCTTCCCAAAGAGCTGGAAGCAAGATGCTGTGGGGCCCAACTCGCCCTTTGGAAAGAAGCCTGCACGTTGTGCCTTTCAGCTCTAGGGCAAAGTAGCACACCCAGAGCAGAAGTCCTACTTCAGCCAGATCAGGCCTGCAAAGAAACTGCGTTTCACAGGCCTTTGGAAGAGATGTTCCCGGTAGGCTGTAAGAGCACTGTGCAGAGCGAGTTGTTTCTTAGCTTCCCAAAGAGCTGGAAGCAAGATGCTGTGGGGCCCAACTCGCCCTTTGGAAAGAAGCCTGCACGTTGTGCCTTTCAGCTCTAGGGCAAAGTAGCACACACAGAGCAGAAGTGCTACTTCAGCCAGATCAGGCCTGCAAAGAAACTGCGTTTCACAGGCCTTTGGAAGAGATGTTCCCGGTAGGCTGTAAGAGCACTGTGCAGAGCGAGTGGTTTCTTAGCTTCCCAAAGAGCTGGAAGCAAGATGCTGTGGGGCCCAACTCGCCCTCTGGAAAGAAGCCTGCACGTTGTGCCTTTCAGCTCTAGGGCAAAGTAGCACACCCAGAGCAGAAGTCCTACTTCGGCCAGATCAGGCCTGCAAAGAAACTGCGTTTCACAGGCCTTTGGAAGAGATGTTCCCACTAGGCTGTAAGAGCACTGTGCAGAGCGAGTTGTTTCTTAGCTTCCCAAAGAGCTGGAAGCAAGATGCTGTGGGGCCCAACTCGCCCTTTGGAAAGAAGCCTGCACGTTGTGCCTTTCAGCTCTAGGGCAAAGTAGCACACCCAGAGCAGAAGTCCTACTTCAGCCAGATCAGGCCTGCAAAGAAACTGCGTTTCACAGGCCTTTGGAAGAGATGTTCCCACTAGGATGTAAGAGCACTGTGCAGAGCGAGTTGTTTCTTAGCTTCCCAAAGAGCTGGAAGCAAGATGCTGTGGGGCCCAACTCGCCCTTTGGAAAGAAGCCTGCACGTTGTGCCTTTCAGCTCTAGGGCAAAGTAGCACACCCAGAGCAAAAGTCCTACTTCAGCCAGATCAGGCCTGCAAAGAAACTGCGTTTCACAGGCCTTTGGAAGAGATGTTCCCACTAGGCTGTAAGAGCACTGTGCAGAGCGAGTTGTTTCTTAGCTTCCCAAAGAGCTGGAAGCAAGATGCTGTGGGGCCCAACTCGCCCTTTGGAAAGAAGCCTGCACGTTGTGCCTTTCAGCTCTAGGGCAAAGTAGCACACGCAGAGCAGAAGTCCTACTTCGGCCAGATCAGGCCTGCAAAGAAACTGCGTTTCACAGGCCTTTGGAAGAGATGTTCCCGGTAGGCTGTAAGAGCACTGTGCAGAGCGAGTTGTTTCTTAGCTTCCCAAAGAGCTGGAAGCAAGATGCTGTGGGGCCCAACTCGCCCTTTGGAAAGAAGCCTGCACGTTGTGCCTTTCAGCTCTAGGGCAAAGTAGCACACCCAGAGCAGAAGTCCTACTTCAGCCAGATCAGGCCTGCAAAGAAACTGCGTTTCACAGGCCTTTGGAAGAGATGTTCCCACTAGGCTGTAAGAGCACTGTGCAGAGCGAGTTGTTTCTTAGCTTCCCAAAGAGCTGGAAGCAAGATGCTGTGGGGCCCAACTCGCCCTTTGGAAAGAAGCCTGCACGTTGTGCCTTTCAGCTCTAGGGCAAAGTAGCACACCCAGAGCAGAAGTCCTACTTCAGCCAGATCAGGCCTGCAAAGAAACTGCGTTTCACAGGCCTTTGGAAGAGATGTTCCCACTAGGCTGTAAGAGCACTGTGCAGAGCGAGTTGTTTCTTAGCTTCCCAAAGAGCTGGAAGCAAGATGCTGTGGTGCCCAACTCGCCCTTTGGAAAGAAGCCTGCACGTTGTGCCTTTCAGCTCTAGGGCAAAGTAGCACACCCAGAGCAGAAGTCCTACTTCAGCCAGATCAGGCCTGCAAAGAAACTGCGTTTCACAGGCCTTTGGAAGAGATGTTCCCACTAGGCTGTAAGAGCACTGTGCAGAGCGAGTTGTTTCTTAGCTTCCCAAAGAGCTGGAAGCAAGATGCTGTGGGGCCCAACTCGCCCTTTGGAAAGAAGCCTGCACGTTGTGCCTTTCAGCTCTAGGGCAAAGTAGCACACCCAGAGCAGAAGTCCTACTTCAGCCAGATCAGGCCTGCAAAGAAACTGCGTTTCACAGGCCTTTGGAAGAGATGTTCCCGGTAGGCTGTAAGAGCACTGTGCAGAGCGAGATGTTTCTTAGCTTCCCAAAGAGCTGGAAGCAAGATGCTGTGGGGCCCAACTCGCCCTTTGGAAAGAAGCCTGCACGTTGTGCCTTTCAGCTCTAGGGCAAAGTAGCACACCCAGAGCAGAAGTCCTACTTCAGCCAGATCAGGCCTGCAAAGAAACTGCGTTTCACAGGCCTGTGGAAGAGATGTTCCCACTAGGATGTAAGAGCACTGTGCAGAGCGAGTTGTTTCTTAGCTTCCCAAAGAGCTGGAAGCAAGATGCTGTGGGGCCCAACTCGCCCTTTGGAAAGAAGCCTGCACGTTGTGCCTTTCAGCTCTAGGGCAAAGTAGCACACCCAGAGCAGAAGTCCTACTTCAGCCAGATCAGGCCTGCAAAGAAACTGCGTTTCACAGGCCTTTGGAAGAGATGTTCCCGGTAGGCTGTAAGAGCACTGTGCAGAGCGAGTTGTTTCTTAGCTTCCCAAAGAGCTGGAAGCAAGATGCTGTGGGGCCCAACTCGCCCTTTGGAAAGAAGCCTGCACGTTGTGCCTTTCAGCTCTAGGGCAAAGTAGCACACCCAGAGCAGAAGTCCTACTTCAGCCAGATCAGGCCTGCCAAGAAACTGCGTTTCAAAGGCCTTTGGAAGAGATGTTCCCACTAGGCTGTAAGAGCACTGTCCAGAGCGAGTTGTTTCTTAGCTTCCCAAAGAGCTGGAAGCAAGATGCTGTGGGGCCCAACTCGCCCTCTGGAAAGAAGCCTGCACGTTGTGCCTTTCAGCTCTAGGGCAAAGTAGCACACCCAGAGCAGAAGTCCTACTTCAGCCAGATCAGGCCTGCAAAGAAACTGCGTTTCACAGGCCTTTGGAAGAGATGTTCCCACTAGGCTGTAAGAGCACTGTGCAGAGCGAGTTGTTTCTTAGCTTCCCAAAGAGCTGGAAGCAAGATGCTGTGGGGCCCAACTCGCCCTTTGGAAAGAAGCCTGCACGTTGTGCCTTTCAGCTCTAGGGCAAAGTAGCACACCCAGAGCAGAAGTCCTACTTCAGCCAGATCAGGCCTGCAAAGAAACTGCGTTTCACAGGCCTTTGGAAGAGATGTTCCCGGTAGGCTGTAAGAGCACTGTGCAGAGCGAGTTGTTTCTTAGCTTCCCAAAGAGCTGGAAGCAAGATGCTGTGGGGCCCAACTCGCCCTTTGGAAAGAAGCCTGCACGTTGTGCCTTTCAGCTCTAGGGCAAAGTAGCACACCCAGAGCAGAAGTCCTACTTCAGCCAGATCAGGCCTGCAAAGAAACTGCGTTTCACAGGGCTTTGGAAGAGATGTTCCCACTAGGCTGTAAGAGCACTGTGCAGAGCGAGTTGTTTCTTAGCTTCCCAAAGAGCTGGAAGCAAGATGCTGTGGGGCCCAACTCGCCCTTTGGAAAGAAGCCTGCACGTTGTGCCTTTCAGCTCTAGGGCAAAGTAGCACACCCAGAGCAGAAGTCCTACTTCAGCCAGATCAGGCCTGCAAAGAAACTGCGTTTCACAGGCCTTTGGAAGAGATGTTCCCGGTAGGCTGTAAGAGCACTGTGCAGAGCGAGTTGTTTCTTAGCTTCCCAAAGAGCTGGAAGCAAGATGCTGTGGGGCCCAACTCGCCCTCTGGAAAGAAGCCTGCACGTTGTGCCTTTCAGCTCTAGGGCAAAGTAGCACACCCAGAGCAGAAGTCCTACTTCAGCCAGATCAGGCCTGCAAAGAAACTGCGTTTCACAGGCCTTTGGAAGAGATGTTCCCGGTAGGCTGTAAGAGCACTGTGCAGAGCGAGTTGTTTCTTAGCTTCCCAAAGAGCTGGAAGCAAGATGCTGTGGGGCCCAACTCGCCCTTTGGAAAGAAGCCTGCACGTTGTGCCTTTCAGCTCTAGGGCAAAGTAGCACACCCAGAGCAGAAGTCCTACTTCAGCCAGATCAGGCCTGCAAAGAAACTGCGTTTCACAGGCCTTTGGAAGAGATGTTCCCGGTAGGCTGTAAGAGCACTGTGCAGAGCGAGTTGTTTCTTAGCTTCCCAAAGAGCTGGAAGCAAGATGCTGTGGGGCCCAACTCGCCCTTTGGAAAGAAGCCTGCACGTTGTGCCTTTCAGCTCTAGGGCAAAGTAGCACACCCAGAGCAGAAGTCCTACTTCAGGCAGATCAGGCCTGCAAAGAAACTGCGTTTCACAGGCCTTTGGAAGAGATGTTCCCACTAGGCTGTAAGAGCACTGTGCAGAGCGAGTTGTTTCTTAGCTTCCCAAAGAGCTGGAAGCAAGATGCTGTGGGGCCCAACTCGCCCTTTGGAAAGAAGCCTGCACGTTGTGCCTTTCAGCTCTAGGGCAAAGTAGCACACCCAGAGCAGAAGTCCTACTTCAGCCAGATCAGGCCTGCAAAGAAACTGCGTTTCACAGGCCTTTGGAAGAGATGTTCCCACTATGATGTAAGAGCACTGTGCAGAGCGAGTTGTTTCTTAGCTTCCCAAAGAGCTGGAAGCAAGATGCTGTGGGGCCCAACTCGCCGTTTGGAAAGAGGCCTGCACGTTGTGCCTTTCAGCTCTAGGGCAAAGTAGCACACCCAGAGCAGAAGTCCTACTTCAGCCAGATCAGGCCTGCAAAGAAACTGCGTTTCAAAGGCCTTTGGAAGAGATGTTCCCACTAGGCTGTAAGAGCACTGTGCAGAGCGAGTTGTTTCTTAGCTTCCCAAAGAGCTGGAAGCAAGATGCTGTGGGGCCCAACTCGCCCTTTGGAAAGAAGCCTGCACGTTGTGCCTTTCAGCTCTAGGGCAAAGTAGCACACCCAGAGCAGAAGTCCTACTTCAGCCAGATCAGGCCTGCAAAGAAACTGCGTTTCACAGGCCTTTGGAAGAGATGTTCCCACTAGGCTGTAAGAGCACTGTGCAGAGCGAGTTGTTTCTTAGCTTCCCAAAGAGCTGGAAGCAAGATGCTGTGGGGCCCAACTCGCCCTTTGGAAAGAAGCCTGCACGTTGTGCCTTTCAGCTCTAGGGCAAAGTAGCACACCCAGAGCAGAAGTCCTACTTCAGCCAGATCAGGCCTGCAAAGAAACTGCGTTTCACAGACCTTTGGAAGACATGTTCCCGGTAGGCTCTAAGAGCACTGTGCAGAGCGAGTTGTTTCCTAGCTTCCCAAAGAGCTGGAAGCAAGATGCTGTGGGGCCCAACTCGCCCTTTGGAAAGAAGCCTGCACGTTGTGCCTTTCAGCTCTAGGGCAAAGTAGCACACCCAGAGCAGAAGTCCTACTTCAGCCAGATCAGGCCTGCAAAGAAACTGCGTTTCACAGGCCTTTGGAAGAGATGTTCCCACTAGGCTGTAAGAGCACTGTGCAGAGCGAGTGGTTTCTTAGCTTCCCAAAGAGCTGGAAGCAAGATGCTGTGGGGCCCAACTCGCCCTTTGGAAAGAAGCCTGCACGTTGTGCCTTTCAGCTCTAGGGCAAAGTAGCACACCCAGAGCAGAAGTCCTACTTCAGCCAGATCAGGCCTGCCAAGAAACTGCGTTTCACAGGCCTTTGGAAGAGATGTTCCCACTAGGCTGTAAGAGCACTGTGCAGAGCGAGTGGTTTCTTAGCTTCCCAAAGAGCTGGAAGCAAGATGCTGTGGGGCCCAACTCGCCCTTTGGAAAGAAGCCTGCACGTTGTGCCTTTCAGCTCTAGGGCAAAGTAGCACACCCAGAGCAGAAGTCCTACTTCAGCCAGATCAGGCCTGCAAAGAAACTGCGTTTCACAGGCCTTTGGAAGAGATGTTCCCACTAGGCTGTAAGAGCACTGTGCAGAGCGAGTTGTTTCTTAGCTTCCCAAAGAGCTGGAAGCAAGATGCTGTGGGGCCCAACTCGCCCTTTGGAAAGAAGCCTGCACGTTGTGCCTTTCAGCTCTAGGGCAAAGTAGCACACCCAGAGCAGAAGTCCTACTTCAGCCAGATCAGGCCTGCAAAGAAACTGCGTTTCACAGGCCTTTGGAAGAGATGTTCCCGGTAGGCTGTAAGAGCACTGTGCAGAGCGAGTTGTTTCTTAGCTTCCCAAAGAGCTGGAAGCAAGATGCTGTGGGGCCCAACTCGCCCTTTGGAAAGAAGCCTGCACGTTGTGCCTTTCAGCTCTAGGGCAAAGTAGCACACCCAGAGCAGAAGTCCTACTTCAGCCACATCAGGCCTGCAAAGAAACTGCGTTTCACAGGCCTTTGGAAGAGATGTTCCCACTAGGCTGTAAGAGCACTGTGCAGAGCGAGTGGTTTCTTAGCTTCCCAAAGAGCTGGAAGCAAGATGCTGTGGGGCCCAACTCGCCCTCTGGAAAGAAGCCTGCACGTTGTGCCTTTCAGCTCTAGGGCAAAGTAGCACACCCAGAGCAGAAGTCCTACTTCAGCCAGATCAGGCCTGCAAAGAAACTGCGTTTCACAGGCCTTTGGAAGAGATGTTCCCACTAGGCTGTAAGAGCACTGTGCAGAGCGAGTTGTTTCTTAGCTTCCCAAAGAGCTGGAAGCAAGATGCTGTGGGGCCCAACTCGCCCTTTGGAAAGAAGCCTGCACGTTGTGCCTTTCAGCTCTAGGGCAAAGTAGCACACCCAGAGCAGAAGTCCTACTTCAGCCAGATCAGGCCTGCAAAGAAACTGCGTTTCACAGGCCTTTGGAAGAGATGTTCCCACTAGGATGTAAGAGCACTGTGCAGAGCGAGTTGTTTCTTAGCTTCCCAAAGAGCTGGAAGCAAGATGCTGTGGGGCCCAACTCGCCCTTTGGAAAGAAGCCTGCACGTTGTGCCTTTCAGCTCTAGGGCAAAGTAGCACACCCAGAGCAGAAGTCCTACATCAGCCAGATCAGGCCTGCAAAGAAAGTGCGTTTCAAAGGCCTTTGGAAGAGATGTTCCCACTAGGCTGTAAGAGCACTGTCCAGAGCGAGTTGTTTCTTCGCTTCCCAAAGAGCTGGAAGCAAGATGCTGTGGGGCCCAACTCGCCCTTTGGAAAGAAGCCTGCACGTTGTGCCTTTCAGCTCTAGGGCAAAGTAGCACACCCAGAGCAGAAGTCCTACTTCAGCCAGATCAGGCCTGCAAAAAAAAGCGTTTCACAGGCCTTTGGAAGAGATGTTCCCACTAGGCTGTAAGAGCACTGTGCAGAGCGAGTTGTTTCTTAGCTTCCCAAAGAGCTGGAAGCAAGATGCTGTGGGGCCCCACTCGCCCTTTGGAAAGAAGCCTGCACGTTGTGCCTTTCAGCTCTAGGGCAAAGTAGCACACCCAGAGCAGAAGTCCTACTTCAGCCAGATCAGGCCTGCAAAGAAACTGCGTTTCACAGGCCTTTGGAAGACATGTTCCCAATAGGCTGTAACAGCACTGTGCAGAGCGAGTTGTTTCTTAGCTTCCCAAAGAGCTGGAAGCAAGATGCTGTGGGGCCCAACTCGCCCTTTGGAAAGAAGCCTGCACGTTGTGCCTTTCAGCTCTAGGGCAAAGTAGCACACCCAGAGCAGAAGTCCTACTTCAGCCAGATCAGGCCTGCCAAGAAACTGCGTTTCACAGACCTTTGGAAGACATGTTCCCGGTAGGCTGTAAGAGCACTGTGCAGAGCGAGTTGTTTCCTAGCTTCCCAAAGAGCTGGAAGCAAGATGCTGTGGGGCCCAACTCGCCCTTTGGAAAGAAGCCTGCACGTTGTGCCTTTCAGCTCTAGGGCAAAGTAGCACACCCAGAGCAGAAGTCCTACTTCAGCCAGATCAGGCCTGCAAAGAAACTGCGTTTCACAGGCCTTTGGAAGAGATGTTCCCACTAGGCTGTAAGAGCACTGTGCAGAGCGAGTTGTTTCTTAGCTTCCCAAAGAGCTGGAAGCAAGATGCTGTGGGGCCCAACTCGCCCTTTGGAAAGAAGCCTGCACGTTGTGCCTTTCAGCTCTAGGGCAAAGTAGCACACCCAGATCAGAAGTCCTACTTCAGCCAGATCAGGCCTGCAAAGAAACTGCGTTTCAAAGGCCTTTGGAAGAGATGTTCCCACTAGGCTGTAAGAGCACTGTCCAGAGCGAGTTGTTTCTTAGCTTCCCAAAGAGCTGGAAGCAAGATGCTGTGGGGCCCAACTCGCCCTTTGGAAAGAAGCCTGCACGTTGTGCCTTTCAGCTCTAGGGCAAAGTAGCACACCCAGAGCAGAAGTCCTACTTCAGCCAGATCAGGCCTGCAAAGAAACTGCGTTTCACAGGCCTTTGGAAGAGATGTTCCCACTAGGCTGTAAGAGCACTGTGCAGAGCGAGTTGTTTCTTAGCTTCCCAAAGAGCTGGAAGCAAGATGCTGTGGGGCCCCACTCGCCCTTTGGAAAGAAGCCTGCACGTTGTGCCTTTCAGCTCTAGGGCAAAGTAGCACACCCAGAGCAGAAGTCCTACTTCAGCCAGATCAGGCCTGCAAAGAAACTGCGTTTCACAGGCCTTTGGAAGACATGTTCCCAATAGGCTGTAACAGCACTGTGCAGAGCGAGTTGTTTCTTAGCTTCCCAAAGAGCTGGAAGCAAGATGCTGTGGGGCCCAACTCGCCCTTTGGAAAGAAGCCTGCACGTTGTGCCTTTCAGCTCTAGGGCAAAGTAGCACACCCAGAGCAGAAGTCCTACTTCAGCCAGATCAGGCCTGCCAAGAAACTGCGTTTCACAGACCTTTGGAAGACATGTTCCCGGTAGGCTGTAAGAGCACTGTGCAGAGCGAGTTGTTTCTTAGCTTCCCAAAGAGCTGGAAGCAAGATGCTGTGGGGCCCAACTCGCCCTTTGGAAAGAAGCCTGCACGTTGTGCCTTTCAGCTCTAGGGCAAAGTAGCACACCCAGAGCAGAAGTCCTACTTCAGCCAGATCAGGCCTGCAAAGAAACTGCGTTTCACAGGCCTTTGGAAGAGATGTTCCCACTAGGCTGTAAGAGCACTGTGCAGAGCGAGTTGTTTCTTAGCTTCCCAAAGAGCTGGAAGCAAGATGCTGTGGGGCCCAACTCGCCCTTTGGAAAGAAGCCTGCACGTTGTGCCTTTCAGCTCTAGGGCAAAGTAGCACACCCAGAGCAGAAGTCCTACTTCAGCCAGATCAGGCCTGCAGAGAAACTGCGTTTCACAGGCCTTTGGAAGAGATGTTCCCACTAGGCTGTAAGAGCACTGTGCAGAGCGAGTTGTTTCTTAGCTTCCCAAAGAGCTGGAAGCAAGATGCTGTGGGTCCCAACTCACCCTTTGGAAAGAAGCCTGCACGTTGTGCCTTTCAGCTCTAGGGCAAAGTAGCACACCCAGAGCAGAAGTCCTACTTCAGCCAGATCAGGCCTGCAAAGAAACTGCGTTTCACAGGCCTTTGGAAGAGATGTTCCCACTAGGCTGTAAGAGCACTGTGCAGAGCGAGTTGTTTCTTAGCTTCCCAAAGAGCTGGAAGCAAGATGCTGTGGGGCCCAACTCGCCCTTTGGAAAGAAGCCTGCACGTTGTGCCTTTCAGCTCTAGGGCAAAGTAGCACACCCAGAGCAGAAGTCCTACTTCAGCCAGATCAGGCCTGCAAAGAAACTGCGTTTCACAGGCCTTTGGAAGAGATGTTCCCGGTAGGCTGTAAGAGCACTGTGCAGAGCGAGTTGTTTCTTAGCTTCCCAAAGAGCTGGAAGCAAGATGCTGTGGGGCCCAACTCGCCCTCTGGAAAGAAGCCTGCACGTTGTGCCTTTCAGCTCTAGGGCAAAGTAGCACACCCAGAGCAGAAGTCCTACTTCAGCCAGATCAGGCCTGCAAAGAAACTGCGTTTCACAGGCCTTTGGAAGAGATGTTCCCACTAGGCTGTAAGAGCACTGTGCAGAGCGAGTTGTTTCTTAGCTTCCCAAAGAGCTGGAAGCAAGATGCTGTGGGGCCCAACTCGCCCTGTGGAAAGAAGCCTGCACGTTGTGCCTTTCAGCTCTAGGGCAAAGTAGCACACCCACAGCAGAAGTCCTACTTCAGCCAGATCAGGCCTGCAAAGAAACTGCGTTTCACAGGCCTTTGGAAGAGATGTTCCCGGTAGGCTGTAAGAGCACTGTGCAGAGCGAGTTGTTTCTTAGCTTCCCAAAGAGCTGGAAGCAAGATGCTGTGGGGCCCAACTCGCCCTTTGGAAAGAAGCCTGCACGTTGTGCCTTTCAGCTCTAGGGCAAAGTAGCACACCCAGAGCAGAAGTCCTACTTCAGCCAGATCAGGCCTGCAGAGAAACTGCGTTTCACAGGCCTTTGGAAGAGATGTTCCCACTAGGCTGTAAGAGCACTGTCCAGAGCGAGTTGTTTCTTAGCTTCCCAAAGAGCTGGAAGCAAGATGCTGTGGGTCCCAACTCGCCCTTTGGAAAGAAGCCTGCATGTTGTGCCTTTCAGCTCTAGGGCAAAGTAGCACACCCAGAGCAGAAGTCCTACTTCAGCCAGATCAGGCCTGCAAAGAAACTGCGTTTCACAGGCCTTTGGAAGAGATGTTCCCACTAGGCTGTAAGAGCACTGTGCAGAGTGAGTTGTTTCTTAGCTTCCCAAAGAGCTGGAAGCAAGATGCTGTGGGGCCCAACTCGCCCTTTGGAAAGAAGCCTGCACGTTGTGCCTTTCAGCTCTAGGGCAAAGTAGCACACCCAGAGCAGAAGTCCTACTTCAGCCAGATCAGGCCTGCAAAGAAACTGCGTTTCACAGGCCTTTGGAAGAGATGTTCCCACTAGGCTGTAAGAGCACTGTGCAGAGCGAGTTGTTTCTTAGCTTCCCAAAGAGCTGGATGCAAGATGCTGTGGGGCCCAACTCGCCCTTTGGAAAGAAGCCTGCACGTTGTGCCTTTCAGCTCTAGGGCAAAGTAGCACACCCAGAGCAGAAGTCCTACTTCAGCCAGATCAGGCCTGCAAAGAAACTGCGTTTCACAGGCCTTTGGAAGAGATGTTCCCGGTAGGCTGTAAGAGCACTGTGCAGAGCGAGTTGTTTCTTAGCTTCCCAAAGAGCTGGAAGCAAGATGCTGTGGGGCCCAACTCGCCCTTTGGAAAGAAGCCTGCACGTTGTGCCTTTCAGCTCTAGGGCAAAGTAGCACACCCAGAGCAGAAGTCCTACTTCAGCCAGATCAGGCCTGCAAAGAAACTGCGTTTCACAGGCCTTTGGAAGAGATGTTCCCGGTAGGCTGTAAGAGCACTGTGCAGAGCGAGTTGTTTCTTAGCTTCCCAAAGAGCTGGAAGCAAGATGCTGTGGGGCCCAACTCGCCCTTTGGAAAGAAGCCTGCACGTTGTGCCTTTCAGCTCTAGGGCAAAGTAGCACACCCAGAGCAGAAGTCCTACTTCAGCCAGATCAGGCCTGCAAAGAAACTGCGTTTCACAGGCCTTTGGAAGAGATGTTCCCGGTAGGCTGTAAGAGCACTGTGCAGAGCGAGTTGTTTCTTAGCTTCCCAAAGAGCTGGAAGCAAGATGCTGTGGGGCCCAACTCGCCCTTTGGAAAGAAGCCTGCACGTTGTGCCTTTCAGCTCTAGGGCAAAGTAGCACACCCAGAGCAGAAGTCCTACTTCAGCCAGATCAGGCCTGCAAAGAAACTGCGTTTCACAGGCCTTTGGAAGAGATGTTCCCACTAGGCTGTAAGAGCACTGTGCAGAGCGAGTTGTTTCTTAGCTTCCCAAAGAGCTGGAAGCAAGATGCTGTGGGGCCCAACTCGCCCTTTGGAAAGAAGCCTGCACGTTGTGCCTTTCAGCTCTAGGGCAAAGTAGCACACCCAGAGCAGAAGTCCTACTTCAGCCAGATCAGGCCTGCAAAGAAACTGCGTTTCACAGGCCTTTGGAAGAGATGTTCCCGGTAGGCTGTAAGAGCACTGTGCAGAGCGAGTTGTTTCTTAGCTTCCCAAAGAGCTGGAGGCAAGATGCTGTGGGGCCCAACTCGCCCTTTGGAAAGAAGCCTGCACGTTGTGCCTTTCAGCTCTAGGGCAAAGTAGCACACCCAGAGCAGAAGTCCTACTTCAGCCAGATCAGGCCTGCAAAGAAACTGCGTTTCACAGGCCTTTGGAAGAGATGTTCCCACTAGGCTGTAAGAGCACTGTGCAGACCGAGTTGTTTCTTAGCTTCCCAAAGAGCTGGAAGCAAGATGCTGTGGGGCCCAACTCGCCCTTTGGAAAGAAGCCTGCACGTTGTGCCTTTCAGCTCTAGGGCAAAGTAGCACACCCAGAGCAGAAGTCCTACTTCAGCCAGATCAGGCCTGCAAAGAAACTGCGTTTCACAGGCCTTTGGAAGAGATGTTCCCGGTAGGCTGTAAGAGCACTGTGCAGAGCGAGTTGTTTCTTAGCTTCCCAAAGAGCTGGAAGCAAGATGCTGTGGGGCCCAACTCGCCCTTTGGAAAGAAGCCTGCACGTTGTGCCTTTCAGCTCTAGGGCAAAGTAGCACACCCAGAGCAGAAGTCCTACTTCAGCCAGATCAGGCCTGCAAAGAAACTGCGTTTCACAGACCTTTGGAAGAGATGTTCCCGGTAGGCTGTAAGAGCACTGTGCAGAGCGAGTTGTTTCTTAGCTTCCCAAAGAGCTGGAAGCAAGATGCTGTGGGGCCCAACTCGCCCTTTGGAAAGAAGCCTGCACGTTGTGCCTTTCAGCTCTAGGGCAAAGTAGCACACCCAGAGCAGAAGTCCTACTTCAGCCAGATCAGGCCTGCAAAGAAACTGCGTTTCACAGGCCTTTGGAAGAGATGTTCCCGGTAGGCTGTAAGAGCACTGTGCAGAGCGAGTTGTTTCTTAGCTTCCCAAAGAGCTGGAAGCAAGATGCTGTGGGGCCCAACTCGCCCTTTGGAAAGAAGCCTGCACGTTGTGCCTTTCAGCTCTAGGGCAAAGTAGCACACCCAGAGCAGAAGTCCTACTTCAGCCAGATCAGGCCTGCAAAGAAACTGCGTTTCACAGGCCTTTGGAAGAGATGTTCCCGGTAGGCTTTAAGAGCACTGTGCAGAGCGAGTTGTTTCTTAGCTTCCCAAAGAGCTGGAAGCAAGATGCTGTGGGGCCCAACTCGCCCTTTGGAAAGAAGCCTGCACGTTGTGCCTTTCAGCTCTAGGGCAAAGTAGCACACCCAGAGCAGAAGTCCTACTTCAGCCAGATCCGGACTGCAAAGAAACTGCGTTTCACAGGCCTTTGGAAGAGATGTTCCCGGTAGGCTGTAAGAGCACTGTGCAGAGCGAGTTGTTTCTTACCTTCCCAAAGAGCTGGAAGCAAGATGCTGTGGGGCCCAACTCGCCCTTTGGAAAGAAGCCTGCACGTTGTGCCTTTCAGCTCTAGGGCAAAGTAGCACACCCAGAGCAGAAGTCCTACTTCAGCCAGATCAGGCCTGCAAAGAAACTGCGTTTCACAGGCCTTTGGAAGAGATGTTCCCGGCAGGCTGTAAGAGCACTGTGCAGAGCGAGTTGTTTCTTAGCTTCCCAAAGAGCTGGAAGCAAGATGCTGTGGGGCCCAACTCGCCCTTTGGAAAGAAGCCTGCACGTTGTGCCTTTCAGCTCTAGGGCAAAGTAGCACACCCAGAGCAGAAGTCCTACTTCAGCCAGATCAGGCCTGCAGAGAAACTGCGTTTCACAGGCCTTTGGAAGAGATGTTCCCACTAGGCTGTAAGAGCACTGTGCAGAGCGAGTTGTTTCTTAGCTTCCCAAAGAGCTGGAAGCAAGATGCTGTGGGTCCCAACTCACCCTTTGGAAAGAAGCCTGCACGTTGTGCCTTTCAGCTCTAGGGCAAAGTAGCACACCCAGAGCAGAAGTCCTACTTCAGCCAGATCAGGCCTGCAAAGAAACTGCGTTTCACAGGCCTTTGGAAGAGATGTTCCCACTAGGCTGTAAGAGCACTGTGCAGAGCGAGTTGTTTCTTAGCTTCCCAAAGAGCTGGAAGCAAGATGCTGTGGGGCCCAACTCGCCCTTTGGAAAGAAGCCTGCACGTTGTGCCTTTCAGCTCTAGGGCAAAGTAGCACACCCAGAGCAGAAGTCCTACTTCAGCCAGATCAGGCCTGCAAAGAAACTGCGTTTCACAGGCCTTTGGAAGAGATGTTCCCGGTAGGCTGTAAGAGCACTGTGCAGAGCGAGTTGTTTCTTAGCTTCCCAAAGAGCTGGAAGCAAGATGCTGTGGGGCCCAACTCGCCCTCTGGAAAGAAGCCTGCACGTTGTGCCTTTCAGCTCTAGGGCAAAGTAGCACACCCAGAGCAGAAGTCCTACTTCAGCCAGATCAGGCCTGCAAAGAAACTGCGTTTCACAGGCCTTTGGAAGAGATGTTCCCACTAGGCTGTAAGAGCACTGTGCAGAGCGAGTTGTTTCTTAGCTTCCCAAAGAGCTGGAAGCAAGATGCTGTGGGGCCCAACTCGCCCTGTGGAAAGAAGCCTGCACGTTGTGCCTTTCAGCTCTAGGGCAAAGTAGCACACCCACAGCAGAAGTCCTACTTCAGCCAGATCAGGCCTGCAAAGAAACTGCGTTTCACAGGCCTTTGGAAGAGATGTTCCCGGTAGGCTGTAAGAGCACTGTGCAGAGCGAGTTGTTTCTTAGCTTCCCAAAGAGCTGGAAGCAAGATGCTGTGGGGCCCAATTCGCCCTTTGGAAAGAAGCCTGCACGTTGTGCCTTTCAGCTCTAGGGCAAAGTAGCACACCCAGAGCAGAAGTCCTACTTCAGCCAGATCAGGCCTGCAGAGAAACTGCGTTTCACAGGCCTTTGGAAGAGATGTTCCCACTAGGCTGTAAGAGCACTGTCCAGAGCGAGTTGTTTCTTAGCTTCCCAAAGAGCTGGAAGCAAGATGCTGTGGGGCCCAACTCGCCCTTTGGAAAGAAGCCTGCACGTTGTGCCTTTCAGCTCTAGGGCAAAGTAGCACACCCAGAGCAGACGTCCTACTTCAGCCAGATCAGGCCTGCAAAGAAACTGCGTTTCACAGGCCTTTGGAAGAGATGTTCCCACTAGGCTGTAAGAGCACTGTGCAGAGTGAGTTGTTTCTTAGCTTCCCAAAGAGCTGGAAGCAAGATGCTGTGGGGCCCAACTCGCCCTTTGGAAAGAAGCCTGCACGTTGTGCCTTTCAGCTCTAGGGCAAAGTAGCACACCCAGAGCAGAAGTCCTACTTCAGCCAGATCAGGCCTGCAAAGAAACTGCGTTTCACAGGCCTTTGGAAGAGATGTTCCCACTAGGCTGTAAGAGCACTGTGCAGAGCGAGTTGTTTCTTAGCTTCCCAAAGAGCTGGAAGCAAGATGCTGTGGGGCCCAACTCGCCCTTTGGAAAGAAGCCTGCACGTTGTGCCTTTCAGCTCTAGGGCAAAGTAGCACACCCAGAGCAGAAGTCCTACTTCAGCCAGATCAGGCCTGCAAAGAAACTGCGTTTCACAGGCCTTTGGAAGAGATGTTCCCGGTAGGCTGTAAGAGCACTGTGCAGAGCGAGTTGTTTCTTAGCTTCCCAAAGAGCTGGAAGCAAGATGCTGTGGGGCCCAACTCGCCCTTTGGAAAGAAGCCTGCACGTTGTGCCTTTCAGCTCTAGGGCAAAGTAGCACACCCAGAGCAGAAGTCCTACTTCAGCCAGATCAGGCCTGCAAAGAAACTGCGTTTCACAGGCCTTTGGAAGAGATGTTCCCACTAGGCTGTAAGAGCACTGTGCAGAGCGAGTTGTTTCTTAGCTTCCCAAAGAGCTGGAAGCAAGATGCTGTGGGGCCCAACTCGCCCTTTGGAAAGAAGCCTGCACGTTGTGCCTTTCAGCTCTAGGGCAAAGTAGCACACCCAGAGCAGAAGTCCTACTTCAGCCAGATCAGGCCTGCAAAGAAACTGCGTTTCACAGGCCTTTGGAAGAGATGTTCCCGGTAGGCTGTAAGAGCACTGTGCAGAGCGAGTTGTTTCTTAGCTTCCCAAAGAGCTGGAAGCAAGATGCTGTGGGGCCCAACTCGCCCTTTGGAAAGAAGCCTGCACGTTGTGCCTTTCAGCTCTAGGGCAAAGTAGCACACCCAGAGCAGAAGTCCTACTTCAGCCAGATCAGGCCTGCAAAGAAACTGCGTTTCACAGGCCTTTGGAAGAGATGTTCCCGGTAGGCTGTAAGAGCACTGTGCAGAGCGAGTTGTTTCTTAGCTTCCCAAAGAGCTGGAAGCAAGATGCTGTGGGGCCCAACTCGCCCTTTGGAAAGAAGCCTGCACGTTGTGCCTTTCAGCTCTAGGGCAAAGTAGCACACCCAGAGCAGAAGTCCTACTTCAGCCAGATCAGGCCTGCAAAGAAACTGCGTTTCACAGGCCTTTGGAAGAGATGTTCCCGGTAGGCTGTAAGAGCACTGTGCAGAGCGAGTTGTTTCTTAGCTTCCCAAAGAGCTGGAAGCAAGATGCTGTGGGGCCCAACTCGCCCTTTGGAAAGAAGCCTGCACGTTGTGCCTTTCAGCTCTAGGGCAAAGTAGCACACCCAGAGCAGAAGTCCTACTTCAGCCAGATCAGGCCTGCAAAGAAACTGCGTTTCACAGGCCTTTGGAAGAGATGTTCCCGGTAGGCTGTAAGAGCACTGTGCAGAGCGAGTTGTTTCTTAGCTTCCCAAAGAGCTGGAAGCAAGATGCTGTGGGGCCCAACTCGCCCTTTGGAAAGAAGCCTGCACGTTGTGCCTTTCAGCTCTAGGGCAAAGTAGCACACCCAGAGCAGAAGTCCTACTTCAGCCAGATCAGGCCTGCAGAGAAACTGCGTTTCACAGGCCTTTGGAAGAGATATTCCCACTAGGCTGTAAGAGCACTGTGCAGAGCGAGTTGTTTCTTAGCTTCCCAAAGAGCTGGAAGCAAGATGCTGTGGGTCCCAACTCACCCTTTGGAAAGAAGCCTGCACGTTTTGCCTTTCAGCTCTAGGGCAAAGTAGCACACCCAGAGCAGAAGTCCTACTTCAGCCAGATCAGGCCTGCAAAGAAACTGCGTTTCACAGGCCTTTGGAAGAGATGTTCCCACTAGGCTGTAAGAGCACTGTGCAGAGCGAGTTGTTTCTTAGCTTCCCAAAGAGCTGGAAGCAAGATGCTGTGGGGCCCAACTCGCCCTTTGGAAAGAAGCCTGCACGTTGTGCCTTTCAGCTCTAGGGCAAAGTAGCACACCCAGAGCAGAAGTCCTACTTCAGCCAGATCAGGCCTGCAAAGAAACTGCGTTTCACAGGCCTTTGGAAGAGATGTTCCCACTAGGCTGTAAGAGCACTGTGCAGAGCGAGTTGTTTCTTAGCTTCCCAAAGAGCTGGAAGCAAGATGCTGTGGGGCCCAACTCGCCCTCTGGAAAGAAGCCTGCACGTTGTGCCTTTCAGCTCTAGGGCAAAGTAGCACACCCAGAGCAGAAGTCCTACTTCAGCCAGATCAGGCCTGCAAAGAAACTGCGTTTCACAGGCCTTTGGAAGAGATGTTCCCACTAGGCTGTAAGAGCACTGTGCAGAGCGAGTTGTTTCTTAGCTTCCCAAAGAGCTGGAAGCAAGATGCTGTGGGGCCCAACTCGCCCTGTGGAAAGAAGCCTGCACGTTGTGCCTTTCAGCTGTAGGGCAAAGTAGCACACCCACAGCAGAAGTCCTACTTCAGCCAGATCAGGCCTGCAAAGAAACTGCGTTTCACAGGCCTTTGGAAGAGATGTTCCCGCTAGGCTGTAAGAGCACTGTGCAGAGCGAGTTGTTTCTTAGCTTCCCAAAGAGCTGGAAGCAAGATGCTGTGGGGCCCAACTCGCCCTTTGGAAAGCAGCCTGCACGTTGTGCCTTTCAGCTCTAGGGCAAAGTAGCACACCCAGAGCAGAAGTCCTACTTCAGCCAGATCAGGCCTGCAGAGAAACTGCGTTTCACAGGCCTTTGGAAGAGATGTTCCCGGTAGGCTGTAAGAGCACTGTGCAGAGCGAGTTGTTTCTTAGCTTCCCAAAGAGCTGGAAGCAAGATGCTGTGGGGCCCAACTCGCCCTCTGGAAGGAAGCCTGCACGTTGTGCCTTTCAGCTCTAGGGCAAAGTAGCACACCCAGAGCAGAAGTCCTACTTCAGCCAGATCAGGCCTGCAAAGAAACTGCGTTTCACAGGCCTTTGGAAGAGATGTTCCCGGTAGGCTGTAAGAGCACTGTGCAGAGCGAGTTGTTTCTTAGCTTCCCAAAGAGCTGGAAGCAAGATGCTGTGGGGCCCAACTCGCCCTTTGGAAAGAAGCCTGCACGTTGTGCCTTTCAGCTCTAGGGCAAAGTAGCACACCCAGAGCAGAAGTCCTACTTCAGCCAGATCAGGCCTGCAAAGAAACTGCGTTTCACAGGCCTTTGGAAGAGATGTTCCCACTAGGCTGTAAGAGCACTGTGCAGAGCGAGTGGTTTCTTAGCTTCCCAAAGAGCTGGAAGCAAGATGCTGTGGGGCCCAACTCGCCCTTTGGAAAGAAGCCTGCACGTTGTGCCTTTCAGCTCTAGGGCAAAGTAGCACACCCAGAGCAGAAGTCCTACTTCAGCCAGATCAGGCCTGCAAAGAAACTGCGTTTCACAGGCCTTTGGAAGAGATGTTCCCACTAGGCTGTAAGAGCACTGTGCAGAGCGAGTTGTTTCTTAGCTTCCCAAAGAGCTGGAAGCAAGATGCTGTGGGGCCCAACTCGCCCTTTGGAAAGAAGCCTGCACGTTGTGCCTTTCAGCTCTAGGGCAAAGTAGCACACCCAGAGCAGAAGTCCTACTTCAGCCAGATCAGGCCTGCAAAGAAACTGCGTTTCACAGGCCTTTGGAAGAGATGTTCCCGGTAGGCTGTAAGAGCACTGTGCAGAGCGAGTTGTTTCTTAGCTTCCCAAAGAGCTGGAAGCAAGATGCTGTGGGGCCCAACTCGCCCTTTGGAAAGAAGCCTGCACGTTGTGCCTTTCAGCTCTAGGGCAAAGTAGCACACCCAGAGCAGAAGTCCTACTTCAGCCAGATCAGGCCTGCAAAGAAACTGCGTTTCACAGGCCTTTGGAAGAGATGTTCCCACTAGGCTGTAAGAGCACTGTGCAGAGCGAGTTGTTTCTTAGCTTCCCAAAGAGCTGGAAGCAAGATGCTGTGGGGCCCAACTCGCCCTTTGGAAAGAAGCCTGCACGTTGTGCCTTTCAGCTCTAGGGCAAAGTAGCACACCCAGAGCAGAAGTCCTACTTCGGCCAGATCAGGCCTGCAAAGAAACTGCGTTTCACAGGCCTTTGGAAGAGATGTTCCCGGTAGGCTGTAAGAGCACTGTGCAGAGCGAGTTGTTTCTTAGCTTCCCAAAGAGCTGGAAGCAAGATGCTGTGGGGCCCAACTCGCCCTTTGGAAAGAAGCCTGCACGTTGTGCCTTTCAGCTCTAGGGCAAAGTAGCACACCCAGAGCAGAAGTCCTACTTCAGCCAGATCAGGCCTGCAAAGAAACTGCGTTTCACAGGCCTTTGGAAGAGATGTTCCCACTAGGCTGTAAGAGCACTGTGCAGATCGAGTTGTTTCTTAGCTTCCCAAAGAGCTGGAAGCAAGATGCTGTGGGGCCCAACTCGCCCTTTGGAAAGAAGCCTGCACGTTGTGCCTTTCAGCTCTAGGGCAAAGTAGCACAACCAGAGCAGAAGTCCTACTTCGGCCAGATCAGGCCTGCAAAGAAACTGCGTTTCACAGGCCTTTGGAAGAGATGTTCCCGGTAGGCTGTAAGAGCACTGTGCAGAGCGAGTTGTTTCTTAGCTTCCCAAAGAGCTGGAAGCAAGATGCTGTGGGGCCCAACTCACCCTTTGGAAAGAAGCCTGCACGTTGTGCCTTTCAGCTCTAGGGCAAAGTAGCACACCCAGAGCAGAAGTCCTACTTCAGCCAGATCAGGCCTGCAAAGAAACTGCGTTTCACAGGCCTTTGGAAGAGATGTTCCCGGTAGGCTGTAAGAGCACTGTGCAGAGCGAGTTGTTTCTTAGCTTCCCAAAGAGCTGGAAGCAAGATGCTGTGGGGCCCAACTCGCCCTTTGGAAAGAAGCCTGCACGTTGTGCCTTTCAGCTCTAGGGCAAAGTAGCACACCCAGAGCAGAAGTCCTACTTCAGCCAGATCAGGCCTGCAAAGAAACTGCGTTTCAAAGGCCTTTGGAAGAGATGTTCCCACTAGGCTGTAAGAGCACTGTGCAGAGCGAGTTGTTTCTTAGCTTCCCAAAGAGCTGGAAGCAAGATGCTGTGGGGCCCAACTCGCCCTTTGGAAAGAAGCCTGCACGTTGTGCCTTTCAGCTCTAGGGCAAAGTAGCACACCCAGAGCAGAAGTCCTACTTCGGCCAGATCAGGCCTGCAAAGAAACTGCGTTTCACAGGCCTGTGGAAGAGATGTTCCCACTAGGCTGTAAGAGCACTGTGCAGAGCGAGTTGTTTCTTAGCTTCCCAAAGAGCTGTAAGCAAGATGCTGTGGGGCCCAACTCGCCCTTTGGAAAGAAGCCTGCACGTTGTGCCTTTCAGCTCTAGGGCAAAGTAGCACACCCAGAGCAGAAGTCCTACTTCAGCCAGATCAGGCCTGCAAAGAAACTGCGTTTCACAGGCCTTTGGAAGAGATGTTCCCACTAGGCTGTAAGAGCACTGTGCAGAGCGAGTTGTTTCTTAGCTTCCCAAAGAGCTGGAAGCAAGATGCTGTGGGGCCCAACTCGCCCTTTGGAAAGAAGCCTGCACGTTGTGCCTTTCAGCTCTAGGGCAAAGTAGCACACCCAGAGCAGAAGTCCTACTTCAGCCAGATCAGGCCTGCAAAGAAACTGCGTTTCACAGGCCTTTGGAAGAGATGTTCCCGGTAGGCTGTAAGAGCACTGTGCAGAGCGAGTTGTTTCTTAGCTTCCCAAAGAGCTGGAAGCAAGATGCTGTGGGGCCCAACTCGCCCTTTGGAAAGAAGCCTGCACGTTGTGCCTTTCAGCTCTAGGGCAAAGTAGCACACCCAGAGCAGAAGTCCTACTTCAGCCAGATCAGGCCTGCAAAGAAACTGCGTTTCACAGGCCTTTGGAAGAGATGTTCCCGGTAGGCTGTAAGAGCACTGTGCAGAGCGAGTTGTTTCTTAGCTTCCCAAAGAGCTGGAAGCAAGATGCTGTGGGGCCCAACTCGCCCTTTGGAAAGAAGCCTGCACGTTGTGCCTTTCAGCTCTAGGGCAAAGTAGCACACCCAGAGCAGAAGTCCTACTTCGGCCAGATCAGGCCTGCAAAGAAACTGCGTTTCACAGGCCTTTGGAAGAGATGTTCCCGGTAGGCTGTAAGAGCACTGAGCAGAGCGAGTTGTTTCTTAGCTTCCCAAAGAGCTGGAAGCAAGATGCTGTGGGGCCCAACTCGCCCTTTGGAAAGAAGCCTGCACGTTGTGCCTTTCAGCTCTAGGGCAAAGTAGCACACCCAGAGCAGAAGTCCTACTTCAGCCAGATCAGGCCTGCAAAGAAACTGCGTTTCACAGGCCTTTGGAAGAGATCTTCCCGGTAGGCTGTAAGAGCACTGTGCAGAGCGAGTTGTTTCTTAGCTTCCCAAAGAGCTGGAAGCAAGATGCTGTGGGGCCCAACTCGCCCTCTGGAAAGAAGCCTGCACGTTGTGCCTTTCAGCTCTAGGGCAAAGTAGCACACCCAGAGCAGAAGTCCTACTTCAGCCAGATCAGGCCTGCAGAGAAACTGCGTTTCACAGGCCTTTGGAAGAGATGTTCCCACTAGGCTGTAAGAGCACTGTGCAGAGCGAGTTGTTTCTTAGCTTCCCAAAGAGCTGGAAGCAAGATGCTGTGGGGCTCAACTCGCCCTTTGGAAAGAAGCCTGCACGTTGTGCCTTTCAGCTCTAGGGCAAAGTAGCACACCCAGAGCAGAAGTCCTACTTCAGCCAGATCAGGCCTGCAAAGAAACTGCGTTTCACAGGCCTTTGGAAGAGATGTTCCCGGTAGGCTGTAAGAGCACTGTGCAGAGCGAGTTGTTTCTTAGCTTCCCAAAGAGCTGGAAGCAAGATGCTGTGGGGCCCACCTCGCCCTTTGGAAAGAAGCCTGCACGTTGTGCCTTTCAGCTCTAGGGCAAAGTAGCACACCCAGAGCAGAAGTCCTACTTCAGCCAGATCAGGCCTGCAAAGAAACTGCGTTTCACAGGCCTTTGGAAGAGATGTTCCCACTAGGCTGTAAGAGCACTGTGCAGAGCGAGTTGTTTCTTAGCTTCCCAAAGAGCTGGAAGCAAGATGCTGTGGGGCCCAACTCGCCCTGTGGAAAGAAGCCTGCACGTTGTGCCTTTCAGCTCTAGGGCAAAGTAGCACACCCAGAGCAGAAGTCCTACTTCAGCCAGATCAGGCCTGCAAACAAACTGCGTTTCACAGGCCTTTGGAAGAGATGTTCCCACTAGGCTGTAAGAGCACTGTGCAGAGCGAGTTGTTTCTTAGCTTCCCAAAGAGCTGCAAGCAAGATGCTGTGGGGCCCAACTCGCCCTTTGGAAAGAAGCCTGCACGTTGTGCCTTTCAGCTCTAGGGCAAAGTAGCACACCCAGAGCAGAAGTCCTACTTCAGCCAGATCAGGCCTGCAAAGAAACTGCGTTTCACAGGCCTTTGGAAGAGATGTTCCCGGTAGGCTGTAAGAGCACTGTGCAGAGCGAGTTGTTTCTTAGCTTCCCAAAGAGCTGGAAGCAAGATGCTGTGGGGCCCAACTCGCCCTTTGGAAAGAAGCCTGCACGTTGTGCCTTTCAGCTCTAGGGCAAAGTAGCACACCCAGAGCAGAAGTCCTACTTCAGCCAGATCAGGCCTGCAAAGAAACTGCGTTTCACAGGCCTTTGGAAGAGATGTTCCCGGTAGGCTGTAAGAGCACTGTGCAGAGCGAGTTGTTTCTTAGCTTCCCAAAGAGCTGGAAGCAAGATGCTGTGGGGCCCAACTCGCCCTTTGGAAAGAAGCCTGCACGTTGTGCCTTTCAGCTCTAGGGCAAAGTAGCACACCCAGAGCAGAAGTCCTACTTCAGCCAGATCAGGCCTGCAAAGAAACTGCGTTTCACAGGCCTTTGGAAGAGATGTTCCCGGTAGGCTGTAAGAGCACTGTGCAGAGCGAGTTGTTTCTTAGCTTCCCAAAGAGCTGGAAGCAAGATGCTGTGGGGCCCAACTCGCCCTTTGGAAAGAAGCCTGCACGTTGTGCCTTTCAGCTCTAGGGCAAAGTAGCACACCCAGAGCAGAAGTCCTACTTCAGCCAGATCAGGCCTGCAGAGAAACTGCGTTTCACAGGCCTTTGGAAGAGATGTTCCCACTAGGCTGTAAGAGCACTGTGCAGAGCGAGTTGTTTCTTAGCTTCCCAAAGAGCTGGAAGCAAGATGCTGTGGGTCCCAACTCGCCCTTTGGAAAGAAGCCTGCACGTTGTGCCTTTCAGCTCTAGGGCAAAGTAGCACACCCAGAGCAGAAGTCCTACTTCAGCCAGATCAGGCCTGCAAAGAAACTGCGTTTCACAGGCCTTTGGAAGAGATGTTCCCGGTAGGCTGTAAGAGCACTGTGCAGAGCGAGTTGTTTCTTAGCTTCCCAAAGAGCTGGAAGCAAGATGCTGTGGGGCCCAACTCGCCCTCTGGAAAGAAGCCTGCACGTTGTGCCTTTCAGCTCTAGGGCAAAGTGGCACACCCAGAGCAGAAGTCCTACTTCAGCCAGATCAGGCCTGCAAAGAAACTGCGTTTCACAGGCCTTTGGAAGAGATGTTCCCACTAGGCTGTAAGAGCACTGTGCAGAGCGAGTTGTTTCTTAGCTTCCCAAAGAGCTGGAAGCAAGATGCTGTGGGGCCCAACTCGCCCTTTGGAAAGAAGCCTGCACGTTGTGCCTTTCAGCTCTAGGGCAAAGTAGCACACCCAGAGCAGAAGTCCTACTTCAGCCAGATCAGGCCTGCAAAGAAACTGCGTTTCACAGGCCTTTGGAAGAGATGTTCCCGGTAGGCTGTAAGAGCACTGTGCAGAGCGAGTTGTTTCTTAGCTTCCCAAAGAGCTGGAAGCAAGATGCTGTGGGGCCCAACTCGCCCTTTGGAAAGAAGCCTGCACGTTGTGCCTTTCAGCTCTAGGGCAAAGTAGCACACCCAGAGCAGAAGTCCTACTTCAGCCAGATCAGGCCTGCAAAGAAACTGCGTTTCACAGGCCTTTGGAAGAGATGTTCCCACTAGGCTGTAAGAGCACTGTGCAGAGCGAGTTGTTTCTTAGCTTCCCAAAGAGCTGGAAGCAAGATGCTGTGGGGCCCAACTCGCCCTTTGGAAAGAAGCATGCACGTTGTGCCTTTCAGCTCTAGGGCAAAGTAGCACACCCAGTGCAGAAGTCCTACTTCAGCCAGATCAGGCCTGCAAAGAAACTGCGTTTCACAGGCCTTTGGAAGACATGTTCCCACTAGGCTGTAAGAGCACTGTGCAGAGCGAGTTGTTTCTTAGCTTCCCAAAGAGCTGGAAGCAAGATGCTGTGGGGCCCAACTCGCCCTTTCGAAAGAAGCCTGCACATTGTGCCTTTCAGCTCTAGGGCAAAGTAGCACACCCAGAGCAGAAGTCCTACTTCAGCCAGATCAGGCCTGCAAAGAAACTGCGTTTCACAGGCCTTTGGAAGAGATGTTCCCACTAGGCTGTAAGAGCACTGTGCAGAGCGAGTTGTTTCTTAGCTTCCCAAAGAGCTGGAAGCAAGATGCTGTGGGGCCCAACTCGCCCTTTGGAAAGAAACCTGCACGTTGTGCCTTTCAGCTCTAGGGCAAAGTAGCACACCCAGAGCAGAAGTCCTACTTCAGCCAGATCAGGCCTGCAAAGAAACTGCGTTTCACAGGCCTTTGGAAGAGATGTTCCCGGTAGGCTGTAAGAGCACTGTGCAGAGCGAGTTGTTTCTTAGCTTCCCAAAGAGCTGGAAGCAAGATGCTGTGGGGCCCAACTCGCCCTTTGGAAAGAAGCCTGCACGTTGTGCCTTTCAGCTCTAGGGCAAAGTAGCACACCCAGAGCAGAAGTCCTACTTCAGCCAGATCAGGCCTGCAAAGAAACTGCGTTTCACAGGCCTTTGGAAGAGATGTTCCCACTAGGCTGTAAGAGCACTGTGCAGAGCGAGTTGTTTCTTAGCTTCCCAAAGAGCTGGAAGCAAGATGCTGTGGGTCCCAACTCGCCCTTTGGAAAGAAGCCTGCACGGTGTGCCTTTCAGCTCTAGGGCAAAGTAGCACACCCAGAGCAGAAGTCCTACTTCAGCCAGATCAGGCCTGCAAAGAAACTGCGTTTCACAGGCCTTTGGAAGAGATGTTCCCGGTAGGCTGTAAGAGCACTGTGCAGAGCGAGTTGTTTCTTAGCTTCCCAAAGAGCTGGAAGCAAGATGCTGTGGGGCCCAACTCGCCCTTAGGAAAGAAGCCTGCACGTTGTGCCTTTCAGCTCTAGGGCAAATTAGCACACCCAGAGCAGAAGTCCTACTTCAGCCAGATCAGGCCTGCAAAGAAACTGCGTTTCACAGGCCTTTGGAAGAGATGTTCCCACTAGGCTGTAAGAGCACTGTGCAGAGCGAGTTGTTTCTTAGCTTCCCAAAGAGCTGGAAGCAAGATGCTGTGGGGCCCAACTCGCCCTCTGGAAAGAAGGCTGCACGTTGTGCCTTTCAGCTCTAGGGCAAAGTAGCACACCCAGAGCAGAAGTCCTACTTCAGCCAGATCAGGCCTGCAAAGAAACTGCGTTTCACAGGCCTTTGGAAGAGATGTTCCCGGTAGGCTGTAAGAGCACTGTGCAGAGCGAGTTGTTTCTTAGCTTCCCAAAGAGCTGGAAGCAAGATGCTGTGGGGCCCAACTCGCCCTCTGGAAAGAAGCCTGCACGTTGTGCCTTTCAGCTCTAGGGCAAAGTAGCACACCCAGAGCAGAAGTCCTACTTCAGCCAGATCAGGCCTGCAAAGAAACTGCGTTTCACAGGCCTTTGGAAGAGATGTTCCCGGTAGGCTGTAAGAGCACTGTGCAGAGCGAGTTGTTTCTTAGCTTCCCAAAGAGCTGGAAGCAAGATGCTGTGGGGCCCAACTCGCCCTTTGGAAAGAAGCCTGCACGTTGTGCCTTTCAGCTCTAGGGCAAAGTAGCACACCCAGAGCAGAAGTCCTACTTCAGCCAGATCAGGCCTGCAAAGAAACTGCGTTTCACAGGCCTTTGGAAGAGATGTTCCCGGTAGGCTGTAAGAGCACTGTGCAGAGCGAGTTGTTTCTTAGCTTCCCAAAGAGCTGGAAGCAAGATGCTGTGGGGCCCAACTCGCCCTTTGGAAAGAAGCCTGCACGTTGTGCCTTTCAGCTCTAGGGCAAAGTAGCACACCCAGAGCAGAAGTCCTACTTCAGCCAGATCAGGCCTGCAAAGAAACTGCGTTTCACAGGCCTTTGGAAGAGATGTTCCCACTAGGATGTAAGAGCACTGTGCAGAGCGAGTTGTTTCTTAGCTTCCCAAAGAGCTGGAAGCAAGATGCTGTGGGGCCCAACTCGCCCTTTGGAAAGAAGCCTGCACGTTGTGCCTTTCAGCTCTAGGGCAAAGTAGCACACCCAGAGCAGAAGTCCTACTTCAGCCAGATCAGGCCTGCAAAGAAACTGCGTTTCACAGGCCTTTGGAAGAGATGTTGCCACTAGGCTGTAAGAGCACTGTGCAGAGCGAGTTGTTTCTTAGCTTCCCAAAGAGCTGGAAGCAAGATGCTGTGGGGCCCAACTCGCCCTTTGGAAAGAAGCCTGCACGTTGTGCCTTTCAGCTCTAGGGCAAAGTAGCACACCCAGAGCAGAAGTCCTACTTCAGCCAGATCAGGCCTGCAAAGAAACTGCGTTTCACAGGCCTTTGGAAGAGATGTTCCCGGTAGGCTGTAAGAGCACTGTGCAGAGCGAGTTGTTTCTTAGCTTCCCAAAGAGCTGGAAGCAAGATGCTGTGGGGCCCAACTCGCCCTTTGGAAAGAAGCCTGCACGTTGTGCCTTTCAGCTCTAGGGCAAAGTAGCACACCCAGAGCAGAAGTCCTACTTCAGCCAGATCAGGCCTGCAAAGAAACTGCGTTTCACAGGCCTTTGGAAGAGATGTTCCCACTAGGCTGTAAGAGCACTGTGCAGAGCGAGTTGTTTCTTAGCTTCCCAAAGAGCTGGAAGCAAGATGCTGTGGGGCCCAACTCGCCCTTTGGAAAGAAGCCTGCACGTTGTGCCTTTCAGCTCTAGGGCAAAGTAGCACACCCAGAGCAGAAGTCCTACTTCAGCCAGATCAGGCCTGCAAAGAAACTGCGTTTCACAGGCCTTTGGAAGAGATGTTCCCGGTAGGCTGTAAGAGCACTGTGCAGAGCGAGTTGTTTCTTAGCTTCCCAAAGAGCTGGAAGCAAGATGCTGTGGGGCCCAACTCGCCCTCTGGAAGGAAGCCTGCACGTTGTGCCTTTCAGCTCTAGGGCAAAGTAGCACACCCAGAGCAGAAGTCCTACTTCAGCCAGATCAGGCCTGCAAAGAAACTGCGTTTCACAGGCCTTTGGAAGAGATGTTCCCGGTAGGCTGTAAGAGCACTGTGCAGAGCGAGTTGTTTCTTAGCTTCCCAAAGAGCTGGAAGCAAGATGCTGTGGGGCCCAACTCGCCCTCTGGAAAGAAGGCTGCACGTTGTGCCTTTCAGCTCTAGGGCAAAGTAGCACACCCAGAGCAGAAGTCCTACTTCAGCCAGATCAGGCCTGCAAAGAAACTGCGTTTCACAGGCCTTTGGAAGAGATGTTCCCACTAGGCTGTAAGAGCACTGTGCAGAGCGAGTTGTTTCTTAGCTTCCCAAAGAGCTGGAAGCAAGATGCTGTGGGGCCCAACTCGCCCTGTGGAAAGAAGCCTGCACGTTGTGCCTTTCAGCTCTAGGGCAAAGTAGCACACCCACAGCAGAAGTCCTACTTCCGCCAGATCAGGCCTGCAAAGAAACTGCGTTTCACAGGCCTTTGGAAGAGATGTTCCCGGTAGGCTGTAAGAGCACTGTGCAGAGCGAGTTGTTTCTTAGCTTCCCAAAGAGCTGGAAGCAAGATGCTGTGGGGCCCAACTCGCCCTTTGGAAAGAAGCCTGCACGTTGTGCCTTTCAGCTCTAGGGCAAAGTAGCACACCCAGAGCAGAAGTCCTACTTCAGCCAGATCAGGCCTGCAAAGAAACTGCGTTTCACAGGCCCTTGGAAGAGATGTTCCCACTAGGATGTAAGAGCACTGTGCAGAGCGAGTGGTTTCTTAGCTTCCCAAAGAGCTGGAAGCAAGATGCTGTGGGGCCCAACTCGCCCTTTGGAAAGAAGCCTGCACGTTGTGCCTTTCAGCTCTAGGGCAAAGTAGCACACCCAGAGCAGAAGTCCTACTTCGGCCAGATCAGGCCTGCAAAGAAACTGCGTTTCACAGGCCTTTGGAAGAGATGTTCCCACTAGGCTGTAAGAGCACTGTGCAGAGCGAGTTGTTTCTTAGCTTCCCAAAGAGCTGGAAGCAAGATGCTGTGGGGCCCAACTCGCCCTTTGGAAAGCAGCCTGCACGTTGTGCCTTTCAGCTCTAGGGCAAAGTAGCACACCCAGAGCAGAAGTCCTACTTCAGCCAGATCAGGCCTGCAGAGAAACTGCGTTTCACAGGCCTTTGGAAGAGATGTTCCCACTAGGCTGTAAGAGCACTGTGCAGAGCGAGTTGTTTCTTAGCTTCCCAAAGAGCTGGAAGCAAGATGCTGTGGGGCCAAACTCGCCCTCTGGAAGGAAGCCTGCACGTTGTGCCTTTCAGCTCTAGGGCAAAGTAGCACACCCAGAGCAGAAGTCCTACTTCAGCCAGATCAGGCCTGCAAAGAAACTGCGTTTCACAGGCCTTTGGAAGAGATGTTCCCACTAGGCTGTAAGAGCACTGTGCAGAGCGAGTTGTTTCTTAGCTTCCCAAAGAGCTGGAAGCAAGATGCTGTGGGGCCCAACTCGCCCTTTGGAAAGAAGCCTGCACGTTGTGCCTTTCAGCTCTAGGGCAAAGTAGCACACCCAGAGCAGAAGTCCTACTTCAGCCAGATCAGGCCTGCAAAGAAACTGCGTTTCACAGGCCTTTGGAAGAGATGTTCCCACTAGGCTGTAAGAGCACTGTGCAGAGCGAGTTGTTTCTTAGCTTCCCAAAGAGCTGGAAGCAAGATGCTGTGGGGCCCAACTCGCCCTTTGGAAAGAAGCCTGCACGTTGTGCCTTTCAGCTCTAGGGCAAAGTAGCACACCCAGAGCAGAAGTCCTACTTCAGCCAGATCAGGCCTGCAAAGAAACTGCGTTTCACAGGCCTTTGGAAGAGATGTTCCCGGTAGGCTGTAAGAGCACTGTGCAGAGCGAGTTGTTTCTTAGCTTCCCAAAGAGCTGGAAGCAAGATGCTGTGGGGCCCAACTCGCCCTTTGGAAAGAAGCCTGCACGTTGTGCCTTTCAGCTCTAGGGCAAAGTAGCACACCCAGAGCAGAAGTCCTACTTCAGCCAGATCAGGCCTGCAAAGAAACTGCGTTTCACAGGCCTTTGGAAGAGATGTTCCCGGTAGGCTGTAAGAGCACTGTGCAGAGCGAGTTGTTTCTTAGCTTCCCAAAGAGCTGGAGGCAAGATGCTGTGGGGCCCAACTCGCCCTTTGGAAAGAAGCCTGCACGTTGTGCCTTTCAGCTCTAGGGCAAAGTAGCACACCCAGAGCAGAAGTCCTACTTCAGCCAGATCAGGCCTGCAAAGAAACTGCGTTTCACAGGCCTTTGGAAGAGATGTTCCCACTAGGCTGTAAGAGCACTGTGCAGAGCGAGTTGTTTCTTAGCTTCCCAAAGAGCTGGAAGCAAGATGCTGTGGGGCCCAACTCGCCCTTTGGAAAGAAGCCTGCACGTTGTGCCTTTCAGCTCTAGGGCAAAGTAGCACACCCAGAGCAGAAGTCCTACTTCGGCCAGATCAGGCCTGCAAAGAAACTGCGTTTCACAGGCCTTTGGAAGAGATGTTCCCACTAGGCTGTAAGAGCACTGTGCAGAGCGAGTTGTTTCTTAGCTTCCCAAAGAGCTGGAAGCAAGATGCTGTGGGGCCCAACTCGCCCTTTGGAAAGAAGCCTGCACGTTGTGCCTTTCAGCTCTAGGGCAAAGTAGCACACCCAGAGCAGAAGTCCTACTTCAGCCAGATCAGGCCTGCAAAGAAACTGCGTTTCACAGGCCTTTGGAAGAGATGTTCCCGGTAGGCTGTAAGAGCACTGTGCAGAGCGAGTTGTTTCTTAGCTTCCCAAAGAGCTGGAAGCAAGATGCTGTGGGGCCCAACTCGCCCTTTGGAAAGAAGCCTGCACGTTGTGCCTTTCAGCTCTAGGGCAAAGTAGCACACCCAGAGCAGAAGTCCTACTTCAGCCAGATCAGGCCTGCAAAGAAACTGCGTTTCACAGGCCTTTGGAAGAGATGTTCCCACTAGGCTGTAAGAGCACTGTGCAGAGCGAGTTGTTTCTTAGCTTCCCAAAGAGCTGGAAGCAAGATGCTGTGGGGCCCAACTCGCCCTTTGGAAAGAAGCCTGCACGTTGTGCCTTTCAGCTCTAGGGCAAAGTAGCACACCCAGAGCAGAAGTCCTACTTCAGCCAGATCAGGCCTGCAAAGAAACTGCGTTTCACAGGCCTGTGGAAGAGATGTTCCCACTAGGCTGTAAGAGCACTGTGCAGAGCGAGTTGTTTCTTAGCTTTCCAAAGAGCTGGAAGCAAGATGCTGTGGGGCCCAACTCGCCCTCTGGAAAGAAGCCTGCAGGTTGTGCCTTTCAGCTCTAGGGCAAAGTAGCACACCCAGAGCAGAAGTCCTACTTCAGCCAGATCAGGCCTGCAAAGAAACTGCGTTTCACAGGCCTTTGGAAGAGATGTTCCCGGTAGGCTGTAAGAGCACTGTGCAGAGCGAGTTGTTTCTTAGCTTCCCAAAGAGCTGGAAGCAAGATGCTGTGGGGCCCAACTCGCCCTTTGGAAAGAAGCCTGCACGTTGTGCCTTTCAGCTCTAGGGCAAAGTAGCACACCCAGAGCAGAAGTCCTACTTCAGCCAGATCAGGCCTGCAAAGAAACTGCGTTTCACAGGCCTTTGGAAGAGATGTTCCCACTAGGCTGTAAGAGCACTGTGCAGAGCGAGTTGTTTCTTAGCTTCCCAAAGAGCTGGAAGCAAGATGCTGTGGGGCCCAACTCGCCCTTTGGAAAGAAGCCTGCACGTTGTGCCTTTCAGCTCTAGGGCAAAGTAGCACACCCAGAGCAGAAGTCCTACTTCAGCCAGATCAGGCCTGCAAAGAAACTGCGTTTCACAGGCCTTTGGAAGACATGTTCCCGGTAGGCTGTAAGAGCACTGTGCAGAGCGAGTTGTTTCTTAGCTTCCCAAAGAGCTGGAAGCAAGATGCTGTGGGGCCCAACTCGCCCTTTGGAAAGAAGCCTGCACGTTGTGCCTTTCAGCTCTAGGGCAAAGTAGCACACCCAGAGCAGAAGTCCTACTTCAGCCAGATCAGGCCTGCAAAGAAACTGCGTTTCACAGGCCTTTGGAAGAGATGTTCCCGGTAGGCTGTAAGAGCACTGTGCAGAGCGAGTTGTTTCTTAGCTTCCCAAAGAGCTGGAAGCAAGATGCTGTGGGGCCCAACTCGCCCTTTGGAAAGAAGCCTGCACGTTGTGCCTTTCAGCTCTAGGGCAAAGTAGCACACCCAGAGCAGAAGTCCTACTTCAGCCAGATCAGGCCTGCAAAGAAACTGCGTTTCACAGGCCTTTGGAAGAGATGTTCCCGGTAGGCTGTAAGAGCACTGTGCAGAGCGAGTTGTTTCTTAGCTTCCCAAAGAGCTGGAAGCAAGATGCTGTGGGGCCCAACTCGCCCTGTGGAAAGAAGCCTGCACGTTGTGCCTTTCAGCTCTAGGGCAAAGTAGCACACCCAGAGCAGAAGTCCTACTTCAGCCAGATCAGGCCTGCAAAGAAACTGCGTTTCACAGGCCTTTGGAAGAGATGTTCCCACTAGGCTGTAAGAGCACTGTGCAGAGCGAGTTGTTTCTTAGCTTCCCAAAGAGCTGGAAGCAAGATGCTGTGGGGCCCAACTCGCCCTTTGGAAAGAAGCCTGCACGTTGTGCCTTTCAGCTCTAGGGCAAAGTAGCACACCGAGAGCAGAAGTCCTACTTCAGCCAGATCAGGCCTGCAAAGAAACTGCGTTTCACAGGCCTTTGGAAGAGATGTTCCCGGTAGGCTGTACGAGCACTGTGCAGAGCGAGTTGTTTCTTAGCTTCCCAAAGAGCTGGAAGCAAGATGCTGTGGGGCCCAACTCGCCCTTTGGAAAGAAGCCTGCACGTTGTGCCTTTCAGCTCTAGGGCAAAGTAGCACACCCAGAGCAGAAGTCCTACTTCAGCCAGATCAGGCCTGCAAAGAAACTGCGTTTCACAGGCCTTTGGAAGAGATGTTCCCGGTAGGCTGTAAGAGCACTGTGCAGAGCGAGTTGTTTCTTAGCTTCCCAAAGAGCTGGAAGCAAGATGCTGTGGGGCCCAACTCGCCCTTTGGAAAGAAGCCTGCACGTTGTGCCTTTCAGCTCTAGGGCAAAGTAGCACACCCACAGCAGAAGTCCTACTTCAGCCAGATCAGGCCTGCGAAGAAACTGCGTTTCACAGGCCTTTGGAAGAGATGTTCCCGGTAGGCTGTAAGAGCACTGTGCAGAGCGAGTTGTTTCTTAGCTTCCCAAAGAGCTGGAAGCAAGATGCTGTGGGGCCCAACTCGCCCTTTGGAAAGAAGCCTGCACGTTGTGCCTTTCAGCTCTAGGGCAAATTAGCACACCCAGAGCAGAAGTCCTACTTCAGCCAGATCAGGCCTGCAAAGAAACTGCGTTTCACAGGCCTTTGGAAGAGATGTTCCCACTAGGCTGTAAGAGCACTGTGCAGAGCGAGTTGTTTCTTAGCTTCCCAAAGAGCTGGAAGCAAGATGCTGTGGGGCCCAACTCGCCCTTTGGAAAGAAGCCTGCACATTGTGCCTTTCAGCTCTAGGGCAAAGTAGCACACCCAGAGCAGAAGTCCTACTTCAGCCAGATCAGGCCTGCAAAGAAACTGCGTTTCACAGGCCTTTGGAAGAGATGTTCCCGGTAGGCTGTAAGAGCACTGTGCAGAGCGAGTTGTTTCTTAGCTTCCCAAAGAGCTGGAAGCAAGATGCTGTGGGGCCCAACTCGCCCTTTGGAAAGAAGCCTGCACGTTGTGCCTTTCAGCTCTAGGGCAAAGTAGCACACCCAGAGCAGAAGTCCTACTTCAGCCAGATCAGGCCTGCAAAGAAACTGCGTTTCACAGGCCTTTGGAAGACATGTTCCCGGTAGGCTGTAAGAGCACTGTGCAGAGCGAGTTGTTTCTTAGCTTCCCAAAGAGCTGGAAGCAAGATGCTGTGGGGCCCAACTCGCCCTTTGGAAAGAAGCCTGCACGTTGTGCCTTTCAGCTCTAGGGCAAAGTAGCACACCCAGAGCAGAAGTCCTACTTCAGCCAGATCAGGCCTGCAAAGAAACTGCGTTTCACAGGCCTTTGGAAGAGATGTTCCCGGTAGGCTGTAAGAGCACTGTGCAGAGCGAGTTGTTTCTTAGCTTCCCAAAGAGCTGGAAGCAAGATGCTGTGGGGCCCAACTCGCCCTTTGGAAAGAAGCCTGCACGTTGTGCCTTTCAGCTCTAGGGCAAAGTAGCACACCCAGAGCAGAAGTCCTACTTCAGCCAGATCAGGCCTGCAAAGAAACTGCGTTTCACAGGCCTTTGGAAGAGATGTTCCCGGTAGGCTGTAAGAGCACTGTGCAGAGCGAGTTGTTTCTTAGCTTCCCAAAGAGCTGGAAGCAAGATGCTGTGGGGCCCAACTCGCCCTTTGGAAAGAAGCCTGCACGTTGTGCCTTTCAGCTCTAGGGCAAAGTAGCACACCCAGAGCAGAAGTCCTACTTCAGCCAGATCAGGCCTGCAGAGAAACTGCGTTTCACAGGCCTTTGGAAGAGATGTTCCCACTAGGCTGTAAGAGCACTGTGCAGAGCGAGTTGTTTCTTAGCTTCCCAAAGAGCTGGAAGCAAGATGCTGTGGGGCCCAACTCGCCCTTTGGAAAGAAGCCTGCCCGGTGTGCCTTTCAGCTCTAGGGCAAAGTAGCACACCCAGAGCAGAAGTCCTACTTCAGCCAGATCAGGCCTGCAAAGAAACTGCGTTTCACAGGCCTTTGGAAGAGATGTTCCCGGTAGGCTGTAAGAGCACTGTGCAGAGCGAGTTGTTTCTTAGCTTCCCAAAGAGCTGGAAGCAAGATGCTGTGGGGCCCAACTCGCCCTTTGGAAAGAAGCCTGCACGTTTTGCCTTTCAGCTCTAGGGCAAATTAGCACACCCAGAGCAGAAGTCCTACTTCAGCCAGATCAGGCCTGCAAAGAAACTGCGTTTCACAGGCCTTTGGAAGAGATGTTCCCACTAGGCTGTAAGAGCACTGTGCAGAGCGAGTTGTTTCTTAGCTTCCCAAAGAGCTGGAAGCAAGATGCAGTGGGGCCCAACTCGCCCTCTGGAAAGAAGCCTGCACGTTGTGCCTTTCAGCTCTAGGGCAAAGTAGCACACCCAGAGCAGAAGTCCTACTTCAGCCAGATCAGGCCTGCAAAGAAACTGCGTTTCACAGGCCTTTGGAAGAGATGTTCCCACTAGGCTGTAAGAGCACTGTGCAGAGCGAGTTGTTTCTTAGCTTCCCAAAGAGCTGGAAGCAAGATGCTGTGGGGCCCAACTCGCCCTTTGGAAAGAAGCCTGCACGTTGTGCCTTTCAGCTCTAGGGCAAAGTAGCACACCCAGAGCAGAAGTCCTACTTCAGCCAGATCAGGCCTGCAAAGAAACTGCGTTTCACAGGCCTTTGGAAGAGATGTTCCCGGTAGGCTGTAAGAGCACTGTGCAGAGCGAGTTGTTTCTTAGCTTCCCAAAGAGCTGGAAGCAAGATGCTGTGGGGCCCAACTCGCCCTTTGGAAAGAAGCCTGCACGTTGTGCCTTTCAGCTCTAGGGCAAAGTAGCACACCCAGAGCAGAAGTCCTACTTCAGCCAGATCAGGCCTGCAAAGAAACTGCGTTTCACAGGCCTTTGGAAGAGATGTTCCCACTAGGCTGTAAGAGCACTGTGCAGAGCGAGTTGTTTCTTAGCTTCCCAAAGAGCTGGAAGCAAGATGCTGTGGGGCCCAACTCGCCCTTTGGAAAGAAGCCTGCACGTTGTGCCTTTCAGCTCTAGGGCAAAGTAGCACACCCAGAGCAGAAGTCCTACTTCAGCCAGATCAGGCCTGCAAAGAATCTGCGTTTCACAGGCCTTTGGAAGAGATGTTCCCACTAGGCTGTAAGAGCACTGTGCAGAGCGAGTTGTTTCTTAGCTTCCCAAAGAGCTGGAAGCAAGATGCTGTGGGGCCCAACTCGCCCTTTGGAAAGAAGCCTGCACGTTGTGCCTTTCAGCTCTAGGGCAAAGTAGCACACCCAGAGCAGAAGTCCTACTTCAGCCAGATCAGGCCTGCAAAGAAAGTGCGTTTCACAGGCCTTTGGAAGAGATGTTCCCGGTAGGCTGTAAGAGCACTGTGCAGAGCGAGTTGTTTCTTAGCTTCCCAAAGAGCTGGAAGCAAGATGCTGTGGGGCCCAACTCGCCCTTTGGAAAGAAGCCTGCACGTTGTGCCTTTCAGCTCTAGGGCAAAGTAGCACACCCAGAGCAGAAGTCCTACTTCAGCCAGATCAGGCCTGCAAAGAAACTGCGTTTCACAGGCCTTTGGAAGAGATGTTCCCGGTAGGCTGTAAGAGCACTGTGCAGAGCGAGTTGTTTCTTAGCTTCCCAAAGAGCTGGAGGCAAGATGCTGTGGGGCCCAACTCGCCCTTTGGAAAGAAGCCTGCACGTTGTGCCTTTCAGCTCTAGGGCAAAGTAGCACACCCAGAGCAGAAGTCCTACTTCAGCCAGATCAGGCCTGCAAAGAAACTGCGTTTCACAGGCCTTTGGAAGAGATGTTCCCACTAGGCTGTAAGAGCACTGTGCAGAGCGAGTTGTTTCTTAGCTTCCCAAAGAGCTGGAAGCAAGATGCTGTGGGGCCCAACTCGCCCTTTGGAAAGAAGCCTGCACGTTGTGCCTTTCAGCTCTAGGGCAAAGTAGCACACCCAGAGCAGAAGTCCTACTTCGGCCAGATCAGGCCTGCAAAGAATCTGCGTTTCACAGGCCTTTGGAAGAGATGTTCCCACTAGGCTGTAAGAGCACTGTGCAGAGCGAGTTGTTTCTTAGCTTCCCAAAGAGCTGGAAGCAAGATGCTGTGGGGCCCAACTCGCCCTTTGGAAAGAAGCCTGCACGTTGTGCCTTTCAGCTCTAGGGCAAAGTAGCACACCCAGAGCAGAAGTCCTACTTCAGCCAGATCAGGCCTGCAAAGAAAGTGCGTTTCACAGGCCTTTGGAAGAGATGTTCCCGGTAGGCTGTAAGAGCACTGTGCAGAGCGAGTTGTTTCTTAGCTTCCCAAAGAGCTGGAAGCAAGATGCTGTGGGGCCCAACTCGCCCTTTGGAAAGAAGCCTGCACGTTGTGCCTTTCAGCTCTAGGGCAAAGTAGCACACCCAGAGCAGAAGTCCTACTTCAGCCAGATCAGGCCTGCAAAGAAACTGCGTTTCACAGGCCTTTGGAAGAGATGTTCCCGGTAGGCTGTAAGAGCACTGTGCAGAGCGAGTTGTTTCTTAGCTTCCCAAAGAGCTGGAGGGAAGATGCTGTGGGGCCCAACTCGCCCTTTGGAAAGAAGCCTGCACGTTGTGCCTTTCAGCTCTAGGGCAAAGTAGCACACCCAGAGCAGAAGTCCTACTTCAGCCAGATCAGGCCTGCAAAGAAACTTCGTTTCACAGGCCTTTGGAAGAGATGTTCCCACTAGGCTGTAAGAGCACTGTGCAGAGCGAGTTGTTTCTTAGCTTCCCAAAGAGCTGGAAGCAAGATGCTGTGGGGCCCAACTCGCCCTTTGGAAAGAAGCCTGCACGTTGTGCCTTTCAGCTCTAGGGCAAAGTAGCACACCCAGAGCAGAAGTCCTACTTCGGCCAGATCAGGCCTGCAAAGAAACTGCGTTTCACAGGCCTTTGGAAGAGATGTTCCCACTAGGCTGTAAGAGCACTGTGCAGAGCGAGTTGTTTCTTAGCTTCCCAAAGAGCTGGAAGCAAGATGCTGTGGGGCCCAACTCGCCCTTTGGAAAGAAGCCTGCACGTTGTGCCTTTCAGCTCTAGGGCAAAGTAGCACACCCAGAGCAGAAGTCCTACTTCAGCCAGATCAGGCCTGCAAAGAAACTGCGTTTCACAGGCCTTTGGAAGAGATGTTCCCGGTAGGCTGTAAGAGCACTGTGCAGAGCGAGTTGTTTCTTAGCTTCCCAAAGAGCTGGAAGCAAGATGCTGTGGGGCCCAACTCGCCCTTTGGAAAGAAGCCTGCACGTTGTGCCTTTCAGCTCTAGGGCAAAGTAGCACACCCAGAGCAGAAGTCCTACTTCAGCCAGATCAGGCCTGCAAAGAAACTGCGTTTCACAGGCCTTTGGAAGAGATGTTCCCACTAGGCTGTAAGAGCACTGTGCAGAGCGAGTTGTTTCTTAGCTTCCCAAAGAGCTGGAAGCAAGATGCTGTGGGGCCCAACTCGCCCTTTGGAAAGAAGCCTGCACGTTGTGCCTTTCAGCTCTAGGGCAAAGTAGCACACCCAGAGCAGAAGTCCTACTTCAGCCAGATCAGGCCTGCAAAGAAACTGCGTTTCACAGGCCTGTGGAAGAGATGTTCCCACTAGGCTGTAAGAGCACTGTGCAGAGCGAGTTGTTTCTTAGCTTCCCAAAGAGCTGGAAGCAAGATGCTGTGGGGCCCAACTCGCCCTTTGGAAAGAAGCCTGCACGTTGTGCCTTTCAGCTCTAGGGCAAAGTAGCACACCCAGAGCAGAAGTCCTACTTCAGCCAGATCAGGCCTGCAAAGAAACTGAGTTTCACAGGCCTTTGGAAGAGATGTTCCCACTAGGCTATAAGAGCACTGTGCAGAGCGAGTTGTTTCTTAGCTTCCCAAAGAGCTGGAAGCAAGATGCTGTGGGGCCCAACTCGCCCTTTGGAAAGAAGCCTGCACGTTGTGCCTTTCAGCTCTAGGGCAAAGTAGCACACCCAGAGCAGAAGTCCTACTTCAGCCAGATCAGGCCTGCAAAGAAACTGCGTTTCACAGGCCTTTGGAAGAGATGTTCCCACTAGGCTGTAAGAGCACTGTGCAGAGCGAGTTGTTTCTTAGCTTCCCAAAGAGCTGGAAGCAAGATGCTGTGGGGCCCAACTCGCCCTTTGGAAAGAAGCCTGCACGTTGTGCCTTTCAGCTCTAGGGCAAAGTAGCACACCCAGAGCAGAAGTCCTACTTCAGCCAGATCAGGCCTGCAAAGAAACTGCGTTTCACAGGCCTTTGGAAGACATGTTCCCGGTAGGCTGTAAGAGCACTGTGCAGAGCGAGTTGTTTCTTAGCTTCCCAAAGAGCTGGAAGCAAGATGCTGTGGGGCCCAACTCGCCCTTTGGAAAGAAGCCTGCACGTTGTGCCTTTCAGCTCTAGGGCAAAGTAGCACACCCAGAGCAGAAGTCCTACTTCAGCCAGATCAGGCCTGCAAAGAAACTGCGTTTCACAGGCCTTTGGAAGAGATGTTCCCGGTAGGCTGTAAGAGCACTGTGCAGAGCGAGTTGTTTCTTAGCTTCCCAAAGAGCTGGAGGCAAGATGCTGTGGGGCCCAACTCGCCCTTTGGAAAGAAGCCTGCACGTTGTGCCTTTCAGCTCTAGGGCAAAGTAGCACACCCAGAGCAGAAGTCCTACTTCAGCCAGATCAGGCCTGCAAAGAAACTGCGTTTCACAGGCCGTTGGAAGAGATGTTCCCGGTAGGCTGTAAGAGCACTGTGCAGAGCGAGTTGTTTCTTAGCTTCCCAAAGAGCTGGAAGCAAGATGCTGTGGGGCCCAACTCGCCCTCTGGAAAGAAGCCTGCACGTTGTGCCTTTCAGCTCTAGGGCAAAGTAGCACACCCAGAGCAGAAGTCCTACTTCAGCCAGATCAGGCCTGCAGAGAAACTGCGTTTCACAGGCCTTTGGAAGAGATGTTCCCACTAGGCTGTAAGAGCACTGTGCAGAGCGAGTTGTTTCTTAGCTTCCCAAAGAGCTGGAAGCAAGATGCTGTGGGGCCCAACTCGCCCTTTGGAAAGAAGCCTGCACGTTGTGCCTTTCAGCTCTAGGGCAAAGTAGCACACCCAGAGCAGAAGTCCTACTTCAGCCAGATCAGGCCTGCAAAGAAACTGCGTTTCACAGGCCTTTGGAAGAGATGTTCCCACTAGGCTGAAAGAGCACTGTGCAGAGCGAGTTGTTTCTTAGCTTCCCAAAGAGCTGGAAGCAAGATGCTGTGGGGCCCAACTCGCCCTTTGGAAAGAAGCCTGCACGTTGTGCCTTTCAGCTCTAGGGCAAAGTAGCACACCCAGAGCAGAAGTCCTACTTCAGCCAGATCAGGCCTGCAAAGAAACTGCGTTTCACAGTCCTTTGGAAGAGATGTTCCCACTAGGCTGTAAGAGCACTGTGCAGAGCGAGTTGTTTCTTAGCTTCCCAAAGAGCTGGAAGCAAGATGCTGTGGGGCCCAACTCGCCCTGTGGAAAGAAGCCTGCACGTTGTGCCTTTCAGCTCTAGGGCAAAGTAGCACACCCACAGCAGAAGTCCTACTTCAGCCAGATCAGGCCTGCGAAGAAACTGCGTTTCACAGGCCTTTGGAAGAGATGTTCCCGGTAGGCTGTAAGAGCACTGTGCAGAGCGAGTTGTTTCTTAGCTTCCCAAAGAGCTGGAAGCAAGATGCTGTGGGGCCCAACTCGCCCTTTGGAAAGAAGCCTGCACGTTGTGCCTTTCAGCTCTAGGGCAAAGTAGCACACCCAGAGCAGAAGTCCTACTTCAGCCAGATCAGGCCTGCAAAGAAACTGCGTTTCACAGGCCTTTGGAAGAGATGTTCCCACTAGGCTGTAAGAGCACTGTGCAGAGCGAGTTGTTTCTTAGCTTCCCAAAGAGCTGGAAGCAAGATGCTGTGGGGCCCAACTCGCCCTTTGGAAAGAAGCCTGCACGTTGTGCCTTTCAGCTCTAGGGCAAAGTAGCACACCCAGAGCAGAAGTCCCACTTCAGCCAGATCAGGCCTGCAAAGAAACTGCGTTTCACAGGCCTTTGGAAGAGATGTTCCCGGTAGGCTGTAAGAGCACTGTGCAGAGCGAGTTGTTTCTTAGCTTCCCAAAGAGCTGGAAGCAAGATGCTGTGGGGCCCAACTCGCCCTTTGGAAAGAAGCCTGCACGTTGTGCCTTTCAGCTCTAGGGCAAAGTAGCACACCCAGAGCAGAAGTCCTACTTCAGCCAGATCAGGCCTGCAAAGTAACTGCGTTTCACAGGCCTTTGGAAGAGATGTTCCCGGTAGGCTGTAAGAGCACTGTGCAGAGCGAGTTGTTTCTTAGCTTCCCAAAGAGCTGGAAGCAAGATGCTGTGGGTCCCAACTCGCCCTTTGGAAAGAAGCCTGCACGTTGTGCCTTTCAGCTCTAGGGCAAAGTAGCACACCCAGAGCAGAAGTCCTACTTCAGCCAGATCAGGCCTGCAAAGAAACTGCGTTTCACAGGCCTTTGGAAGAGATGTTCCCACTAGGCTGTAAGAGCACTGTGCAGAGCGAGTTGTTTCTTAGCTTCCCAAAGAGCTGGAAGCAAGATGCTGTGGGGCCCAACTCGCCCTTTGGAAAGAAGCCTGCACGTTGTGCCTTTCAGCTCTAGGGCAAAGTAGCACACCCAGAGCAGAAGTCCTACTTCGGCCAGATCAGGCCTGCAAAGAAACTGCGTTTCACAGGCCTTTGGAAGAGATGTTCCCGGTAGGCTGTAAGAGCACTGTGCAGAGCGAGTTGTTTCTTAGCTTCCCAAAGAGCTGGAAGCAAGATGCTGTGGGGCCCAACTCGCCCTTTGGAAAGAAGCCTGCACGTTGTGCCTTTCAGCTCTAGGGCAAAGTAGCACACCCAGAGCAGAAGTCCTACTTCAGCCAGATCAGGCCTGCAAAGAAACTGCGTTTCACAGGCCTTTGGAAGAGATGTTCCCACTAGGCTGTAAGAGCACTGTGCAGAGCGAGTTGTTTCTTAGCTTCCCAAAGAGCTGGAAGCAAGATGCTGTGGGGCCCAACTCGCCCTTTGGAAAGAAGCCTGCACGTTGTGCCTTTCAGCTCTAGGGCAAAGTAGCACACCCAGAGCAGAAGTCCTACTTCGGCCAGATCAGGCCTGCAAAGAAACTGCGTTTCACAGGCCTTTGGAAGAGATGTTCCCGGTAGGCTGTAAGAGCACTGTGCAGAGCGAGTTGTTTCTTAGCTTCCCAAAGAGCTGGAAGCAAGATGCTGTGGGGCCCAACTCGCCCTTTGGAAAGAAGCCTGCACGTTGTGCCTTTCAGCTCTAGGGCAAAGTAGCACACCCAGAGCAGAAGTCCTACTTCAGCCAGATCAGGCCTGCAAAGAAACTGCGTTTCACAGGCCTTTGGAAGAGATGTTCCCGGTAGGCTGTAAGAGCACTGTGCAGAGCGAGTTGTTTCTTAGCTTCCCAAAGAGCTGGAAGCAACATGCTGTGGGGCCCAACTCGCCCTTTGGAAAGAAGCCTGCACGTTGTGCCTTTCAGCTCTAGGGCAAAGTAGCACACCCAGAGCAGAAGTCCTACTTCAGCCAGATCAGGCCTGCAAAGAAACTGCGTTTCACAGGCCTTTGGAAGAGATGTTCCCGGTAGGCTGTAAGAGCACTGTGCAGAGCGAGTTGTTTCTTAGCTTCCCAAAGAGCTGGAAGCAAGATGCTGTGGGGCCCAACTCGCCCTTTGGAAAGAAGCCTGCACGTTGTGCCTTTCAGCTCTAGGGCAAAGTAGCACACCCAGAGCAGAAGTCCTACTTCAGCCAGATCAGGCCTGCAAAGAAACTGCGTTTCACAGGCCTGTGGAAGAGATGTTCCCACTAGGCTGTAAGAGCACTGTGCAGAGCGAGTTGTTTCTTAGCTTCCCAAAGAGCTGGAAGCAAGATGCTGTGGGGCCCAACTCGCCCTTTGGAAAGAAGCCTGCACGTTGTGCCTTTCAGCTCTAGGGCAAAGTAGCACACCCAGAGCAGAAGTCCTACTTCAGCCAGATCAGGCCTGCAAAGAAACTGCGTTTCACAGGCCTTTGGAAGAGATGTTCCCACTAGGCTATAAGAGCACTGTGCAGAGCGAGTTGTTTCTTAGCTTCCCAAAGAGCTGGAAGCAAGATGCTGTGGGGCCCAACTCGCCCTTTGGAAAGAAGCCTGCACGTTGTGCCTTTCAGCTCTAGGGCAAAGTAGCACACCCAGAGCAGAAGTCCTACTTCAGCCAGATCAGGCCTGCAAAGAAACTGCGTTTCACAGGCCTTTGGAAGAGATGTTCCCACTAGGCTGTAAGAGCACTGTGCAGAGCGAGTTGTTTCTTAGCTTCCCAAAGAGCTGGAAGCAAGATGCTGTGGGGCCCAACTCGCCCTTTGGAAAGAAGCCTGCACGTTGTGCCTTTCAGCTCTAGGGCAAAGTAGCACACCCAGAGCAGAAGTCCTACTTCAGCCAGATCAGGCCTGCAAAGAAACTGCGTTTCACAGGCCTTTGGAAGACATGTTCCCGGTAGGCTGTAAGAGCACTGTGCAGAGCGAGTTGTTTCTTAGCTTCCCAAAGAGCTGGAAGCAAGATGCTGTGGGGCCCAACTCGCCCTTTGGAAAGAAGCCTGCACGTTGTGCCTTTCAGCTCTAGGGCAAAGTAGCACACCCAGAGCAGAAGTCCTACTTCAGCCAGATCAGGCCTGCAAAGAAACTGCGTTTCACAGGCCTTTGGAAGAGATGTTCCCGGTAGGCTGTAAGAGCACTGTGCAGAGCGAGTTGTTTCTTAGCTTCCCAAAGAGCTGGAGGCAAGATGCTGTGGGGCCCAACTCGCCCTTTGGAAAGAAGCCTGCACGTTGTGCCTTTCAGCTCTAGGGCAAAGTAGCACACCCAGAGCAGAAGTCCTACTTCAGCCAGATCAGGCCTGCAAAGAAACTGCGTTTCACAGGCCTTTGGAAGAGATGTTCCCGGTAGGCTGTAAGAGCACTGTGCAGAGCGAGTTGTTTCTTAGCTTCCCAAAGAGCTGGAAGCAAGATGCTGTGGGGCCCAACTCGCCCTTTGGAAAGAAGCCTGCACGTTGTGCCTTTCAGCTCTAGGGCAAAGTAGCACACCCAGAGCAGAAGTCCTACTTCAGCCAGATCAGGCCTGCAGAGAAACTGCGTTTCACAGGCCTTTGGAAGAGATGTTCCCACTAGGCTGTAAGAGCACTGTGCAGAGCGAGTTGTTTCTTAGCTTCCCAAAGAGCTGGAAGCAAGATGCTGTGGGGCCCAACTCGCCCTTTGGAAAGAAGCCTGCACGTTGTGCCTTTCAGCTCTAGGGCAAAGTAGCACACCCAGAGCAGAAGTCCTACTTCAGCCAGATCAGGCCTGCAAAGAAACTGCGTTTCACAGGCCTTTGGAAGAGATGTTCCCACTAGGCTGAAAGAGCACTGTGCAGAGCGAGTTGTTTCTTAGCTTCCCAAAGAGCTGGAAGCAAGATGCTGTGGGGCCCAACTCGCCCTTTGGAAAGAAGCCTGCACGTTGTGCCTTTCAGCTCTAGGGCAAAGTAGCACACCCAGAGCAGAAGTCCTACTTCAGCCAGATCAGGCCTGCAAAGAAACTGCGTTTCACAGGCCTTTGGAAGAGATGTTCCCACTAGGCTGTAAGAGCACTGTGCAGAGCGAGTTGTTTCTTAGCTTCCCAAAGAGCTGGAAGCAAGATGCTGTGGGGCCCAACTCGCCCTGTGGAAAGAAGCCTGCACGTTGTGCCTTTCAGCTCTAGGGCAAAGTAGCACACCCACAGCAGAAGTCCTACTTCAGCCAGATCAGGCCTGCGAAGAAACTGCGTTTCACAGGCCTTTGGAAGAGATGTTCCCGGTAGGCTGTAAGAGCACTGTGCAGAGCGAGTTGTTTCTTAGCTTCCCAAAGAGCTGGAAGCAAGATGCTGTGGGGCCCAACTCGCCCTTTGGAAAGAAGCCTGCACGTTGTGCCTTTCAGCTCTAGGGCAAATTAGCACACCCAGAGCAGAAGTCCTACTTCAGCCAGATCAGGCCTGCAAAGAAACTGCGTTTCACAGGCCTTTGGAAGAGATGTTCCCACTAGGCTGTAAGAGCACTGTGCAGAGCGAGTTGTTTCTTAGCTTCCCAAAGAGCTGGAAGCAAGATGCTGTGGGGCCCAACTCGCCCTTTGGAAAGAAGCCTGCACGTTGTGCCTTTCAGCTCTAGGGCAAAGTAGCACACCCAGAGCAGAAGTCCCACTTCAGCCAGATCAGGCCTGCAAAGAAACTGCGTTTCACAGGCCTTTGGAAGAGATGTTCCCGGTAGGCTGTAAGAGCACTGTGCAGAGCGAGTTGTTTCTTAGCTTCCCAAAGAGCTGGAAGCAAGATGCTGTGGGGCCCAACTCGCCCTTTGGAAAGAAGCCTGCACGTTGTGCCTTTCAGCTCTAGGGCAAAGTAGCACACCCAGAGCAGAAGTCCTACTTCAGCCAGATCAGGCCTGCAAAGTAACTGCGTTTCACAGGCCTTTGGAAGAGATGTTCCCGGTAGGCTGTAAGAGCACTGTGCAGAGCGAGTTGTTTCTTAGCTTCCCAAAGAGCTGGAAGCAAGATGCTGTGGGGCCCAACTCGCCCTTTGGAAAGAAGCCTGCACGTTGTGCCTTTCAGCTCTAGGGCAAAGTAGCACACCCAGAGCAGAAGTCCTACTTCAGCCAGATCAGGCCTGCAAAGAAACTGCGTTTCACAGGCCTTTGGAAGAGATGTTCCCGGTAGGCTGTAAGAGCACTGTGCAGAGCGAGTTGTTTCTTAGCTTCCCAAAGAGCTGGAAGCAAGATGCTGTGGGGCCCAACTCGCCCTTTGGAAAGAAGCCTGCACGTTGTGCCTTTCAGCTCTAGGGCAAAGTAGCACACCCAGAGCAGAAGTCCTACTTCAGCCAGATCAGGCCTGCAGAGAAACTGCGTTTCACAGGCCTTTGGAAGAGATGTTCCCACTAGGCTGTAAGAGCACTGTGCAGAGCGAGTTGTTTCTTAGCTTCCCAAAGAGCTGGAAGCAAGATGCTGTGGGTCCCAACTCGCCCTTTGGAAAGAAGCCTGCACGGTGTGCCTTTCAGCTCTAGGGCAAAGTAGCACACCCAGAGCAGAAGTCCTACTTCAGCCAGATCAGGCCTGCAAAGAAACTGCGTTTCACAGGCCTTTGGAAGAGATGTTCCCACTATGATGTAAGAGCACTGTGCAGAGCGAGTTGTTTCTTAGCTTCCCAAAGAGCTGGAAGCAAGATGCTGTGGGGCCCAACTCGCCCTTTGGAAAGAAGCCTGCACGTTGTGCCTTTCAGCTCTAGGGCAAATTAGCACACCCAGAGCAGAAGTCCTACTTCAGCCAGATCAGGCCTGCAAAGAAACTGCGTTTCACAGGCCTTTGGAAGAGATGTTCCCACTAGGCTGTAAGAGCACTGTGCAGAGCGAGTTGTTTCTTAGCTTCCCAAAGAGCTGGAAGCAAGATGCAGTGGGGCCCAACTCGCCCTCTGGAAAGAAGCCTGCACGTTGTGCCTTTCAGCTCTAGGGCAAAGTAGCACACCCAGAGCAGAAGTCCTACTTCAGCCAGATCAGGCCTGCAAAGAAACTGCGTTTCACAGGCCTTTGGAAGAGATGTTCCCACTAGGCTGTAAGAGCACTGTGCAGAGCGAGTTGTTTCTTAGCTTCCCAAAGAGCTGGAAGCAAGATGCTGTGGGGCCCAACTCGCCCTTTGGAAAGAAGCCTGCACGTTGTGCCTTTCAGCTCTAGGGCAAAGTAGCACACCCAGAGCAGAAGTCCTACTTCAGCCAGATCAGGCCTGCAAAGAAACTGCGTTTCACAGGCCTTTGGAAGAGATGTTCCCGGTAGGCTGTAAGAGCACTGTGCAGAGCGAGTTGTTTCTTAGCTTCCCAAAGAGCTGGAAGCAAGATGCTGTGGGGCCCAACTCGCCCTTTGGAAAGAAGCCTGCACGTTGTGCCTTTCAGCTCTAGGGCAAAGTAGCACACCCAGAGCAGAAGTCCTACTTCAGCCAGATCAGGCCTGCAAAGAAACTGCGTTTCACAGGCCTTTGGAAGAGATGTTCCCACTAGGATGTAAGAGCACTGTGCAGAGCGAGTTGTTTCTTAGCTTCCCAAAGAGCTGGAAGCAAGATGCTGTGGGGCCCAACTCGCCCTTTGGAAAGAAGCCTGCACGTTGTGCCTTTCAGCTCTAGGGCAAAGTAGCACACCCAGAGCAGAAGTCCTACTTCAGCCAGATCAGGCCTGCAAAGAAACTGCGTTTCACAGGCCTTTGGAAGAGATGTTGCCACTAGGCTGTAAATGCACTGTGCAGAGCGAGTTGTTTCTTAGCTTCCCAAAGAGCTGGAAGCAAGATGCTGTGGGGCCCAACTCGCCCTTTGGAAAGAAGCCTGCACGTTGTGCCTTTCAGCTCTACGGCAAAGTAGCACACCCAGAGCAGAAGTCCTACTTCAGCCAGATCAGGCCTGCAAAGAAACTGCGTTTCACAGGCCTTTGGAAGAGATGTTCCCGGTAGGCTGTAAGAGCACTGTGCAGAGCGAGTTGTTTCTTAGCTTCCCAAAGAGCTGGAAGCAAGATGCTGTGGGGCCCAACTCGCCCTTTGGAAAGAAGCCTGCACGTTGTGCCTTTCAGCTCTAGGGCAAAGTAGCACACCCAGAGCAGAAGTCCTACTTCAGCCAGATCAGGCCTGCAAAGAAACTGCGTTTCACAGGCCTTTGGAAGAGATGTTCCCAGTAGGCTGTAAGAGCACTGTGCAGAGCGAGTTGTTTCTTAGCTTCCCAAAGAGCTGGAAGCAAGATGCTGTGGGGCCCAACTCGCCCTTTGGAAAGAAGCCTGCACGTTGTGCCTTTCAGCTCTAGGGCAAAGTAGCACACCCAGAGCAGAAGTCCTACTTCAGCCAGATCAGGCCTGCAAAGAAACTGCGTTTCACAGGCCTTTGGAAGAGATGTTCCCGGTAGGCTGTAAGAGCACTGTGCAGAGTGAGTTGTTTCTTAGCTTCCCAAAGAGCTGGAAGCAAGATGCTGTGGGGCCCAACTCGCCCTTTGGAAAGAAGCCTGCACGTTGTGCCTTTCAGCTCTAGGGCAAAGTAGCACACCCAGAGCAGAAGTCCTACTTCAGCCAGATCAGGCCTGCATAGAAACTGCGTTTCACATGCCTTTGAAAGAGATGTTCCCGGTAGGCTGTAAGAGCACTGTGCAGAGCGAGTTGTTTCTTAGCTTCCCAAAGAGCTGGAAGCAAGATGCTGTGGGGCCCAACTCGCCCTTTGGAAAGAAGCCTGCACGGTGTGCCTTTCAGCTCTAGGGCAAAGTAGCACACCCAGAGCAGAAGTCCTACTTCAGCCAGATCAGGCCTGCAAAGAAACTGCGTTTCACAGGCCTTTGGAAGAGATGTTCCCGGTAGGCTGTAAGAGCACTGTGCAGAGCGAGTTGTTTCTTAGCTTCCCAAAGAGCTGGAAGCAAGATGCTGTGGGGCCCAACTCGCCCTTTGGAAAGAAGCCTGCACGTTGTGCCTTTCAGCTCTAGGGCAAAGTAGCACACCCAGAGCAGAAGTCCTACTTCAGCCAGATCAGGCCTGCAAAGAAACTGCGTTTCACAGGCCTTTGGAAGAGATGTTCCCGGTAGGCTGTAAGAGCACTGTGCAGAGCGAGTTGTTTCTTAGCTTCCCAAAGAGCTGGAAGCAAGATGCTGTGGGGCCCAACTCGCCCTTTGGAAAGAAGCCTGCACGTTGTGCCTTTCAGCTCTAGGGCAAAGTAGCACACCCAGAGCAGAAGTCCTACTTCAGCCAGATCAGGCCTGCAAAGAAACTGCGTTTCACAGGCCTTTGGAAGAGATGTTCCCACTAGGCTGTAAGAGCACTGTGCAGAGCGAGTTGTTTCTTAGCTTCCCAAAGAGCTGGAAGCAAGATGCTGTGGGGCCCAACTCGCCCTTTGGAAAGAAGCCTGCACGTTGTGCCTTTCAGCTCTAGGGCAAAGTAGCACACCCAGAGCAGAAGTCCTACTTCAGCCAGATCAGGCCTGCAAAGAAACTGCGTTTCACAGGCCTTTGGAAGAGATGTTCCCACTAGGCTGTAAGAGCACTGTGCAGAGCGAGTTGTTTCTTAGCTTCCCAAAGAGCTGGAAGCAAGATGCTGTGGGGCCCAACTCGCCCTTTGGAAAGAAGCCTGCACGTTGTGCCTTTCAGCTCTAGGGCAAAGTAGCACACCCAGAGCAGAAGTCCTACTTCAGCCAGATCAGGCCTGCAAAGAAACTGCGTTTCACAGGCCTTTGGAAGAGATGTTCCCGGTAGGCTGTAAGAGCACTGTGCAGAGCGAGTTGTTTCTTAGCTTCCCAAAGAGCTGGAAGCAAGATGCTGTGGGGCCCAACTCGCCCTTTGGAAAGAAGCCTGCACGTTGTGCCTTTCAGCTCTAGGGCAAAGTAGCACACCCAGAGCAGAAGTCCTACTTCAGCCAGATCAGGCCTGCAAAGAAACTGCGTTTCACAGGCCTTTGGAAGAGATGTTCCCACTAGGCTGTAAGAGCACTGTGCAGAGCGAGTTGTTTCTTAGCTTCCCAAAGAGCTGGAAGCAAGATGCTGTGGGGCCCAACTCGCCCTTTGGAAAGAAGCCTGCACGTTGTGCCTTTCAGCTCTAGGGCAAAGTAGCACACCCAGAGCAGAAGTCCTACTTCAGCCAGATCAGGCCTGCAAAGAAACTGCGTTTCACAGGCCTTTGGAAGAGATGTTCCCAATAGGCTGTAAGAGCACTGTGCAGAGCGAGTTGTTTCTTAGCTTCCCAAAGAGCTGGAAGCAAGATGCTGTGGGGCCCAACTCGCCCTTTGGAAAGAAGCCTGCACGTTGTGCCTTTCAGCTCTAGGGCAAAGTAGCACACCCAGAGCAGAAGTCCTACTTCAGCCAGATCAGGCCTGCAAAGAAACTGCGTTTCACAGGCCTTTGGAAGAGATGTTCCCGGTAGGCTGTAAGAGCACTGTGCAGAGCGAGTTGTTTCTTAGCTTCCCAAAGAGCTGGAAGCAAGATGCTGTGGGGCCCAACTCGCCCTTTGGAAAGAAGCCTGCACGTTGTGCCTTTCAGCTCTAGGGCAAAGTAGCACACCCAGAGCAGGAGTCCTACTTCAGCCAGATCAGGCCTGCAAAGAAACTGCGTTTCACAGGCCTTTGGAAGAGTTGTTCCCACTAGGATGTAAGAGCACTGTGCAGAGCGAGTTGTTTCTTAGCTTCCCAAAGAGCTGGAAGCAAGATGCTGTGGGGCCCAACTCGCCCTTTGGAAAGAAGCCTGCACGTTGTGCCTTTCAGCTCTAGGGCAAATTAGCACACCCAGAGCAGAAGTCCTACTTCAGCCAGATCAGGCCTGCAAAGAAACTGCGTTTCACAGGCCTTTGGAAGAGATGTTCCCACTAGGCTGTAAGAGCACTGTGCAGAGCGAGTTGTTTCTTAGCTTCCCAAAGAGCTGGAAGCAAGATGCTGTGGGGCCCAACTCGCCCTTTGGAAAGAAGCCTGCACGTTGTGCCTTTCAGCTCTAGGGCAAAGTAGCACACCCAGAGCAGAAGTCCTACTTCAGCCAGATCAGGCCTGCAAAGAAGCTGCGTTTCACAGGCCTTTGGAAGAGATGTTCCCGGTAGGCTGTAAGAGCACTGTGCAGAGCGAGTTGTTTCTTAGCTTCCCAAAGAGCTGGAAGCAAGATGCTGTGGGGCCCAACTCGCCCTTTGGAAAGAAGCCTGCACGTTGTGCCTTTCAGCTCTAGGGCAAAGTAGCACACCCAGAGCAGAAGTCCTACTTCAGCCAGATCAGGCCTGCAAAGAAACTGCGTTTCACAAGCCTTTGGAAGAGATGTTCCCGGCAGGCTGTAAGAGCACTGTGCAGAGCGAGTTGTTCCTTAGCTTCCCAAAGAGCTGGAAGCAAGATGCTGTGGGGCCCAACTCGCCCTTTGGAAAGAAGCCTGCACGTTGTGCCTTTCAGCTCTAGGGCAAAGTAGCACACCCAGAGCAGAAGTCCTACTTCAGCCAGATCAGGCCTGCAGAGAAACTGCGTTTCACAGGCCTTTGGAAGAGATGTTCCCACTAGGCTGTAAGAGCACTGTGCAGAGCGAGTTGTTTCTTAGCTTCCCAAAGAGCTGGAAGCAAGATGCTGTGGGGCCCAACTCGCCCTTTGGAAAGAAGCCTGCACGTTGTGCCTTTCAGCTCTAGGGCAAAGTAGCACACCCAGAGCAGAAGTCCTACTTCAGCCAGATCAGGCCTGCAAAGAAACTGCGTTTCACAGGCCTTTGGAAGAGATGTTCCCACTAGGCTGTAAGAGCACTGTGCAGAGCGAGTGGTTTCTTAGCTTCCCAAAGAGCTGGAAGCAAGATGCTGTGGGGCCCAACTCGCCCTTTGGAAAGAAGCCTGCACGTTGTGCCTTTCAGCTCTAGGGCAAAGTAGCACACCCAGAGCAGAAGTCCTACTTCAGCCAGATCAGGCCTGCAAAGAAACTGCGTTTCACAGGCCTTTGGAAGAGATGTTCCCACTAGGCTGTAAGAGCACTGTGCAGAGCGAGTTGTTTCTTAGCTTCCCAAAGAGCTGGAAGCAAGATGCTGTGGGGCCCAACTCGCCCTTTGGAAAGAAGCCTGCACGTTGTGCCTTTCAGCTCTAGGGCAAAGTAGCACACCCAGAGCAGAAGTCCTACTTCAGCCAGATCAGGCCTGCAAAGAAACTGCGTTTCACAGGCCTTTGGAAGAGATGTTCCCGGTAGGCTGTAAGAGCACTGTGCAGAGCGAGTTGTTTCTTAGCTTCCCAAAGAGCTGGAAGCAAGATGCTGTGGGGCCCAACTCGCCCTCTGGAAAGAAACCTGCACGTTGTGCCTTTCAGCTCTAGGGCAAAGTAGCACACCCAGAGCAGAAGTCCTACTTCAGCCAGATCAGGCCTGCAAAGAAACTGCGTTTCACAGGCCTTTGGAAGAGATGTTCCCACTAGGCTGTAAGAGCACTGTGCAGAGCGAGTTGTTTCTTAGCTTCCCAAAGAGCTGGAAGCAAGATGCTGTGGGGCCCAACTCGCCCTTTGGAAAGAAGCCTGCACGTTGTGCCTTTCAGCTCTAGGGCAAAGTAGCACACCCAGAGCAGAAGTCCTACTTCAGCCAGATCAGGCCTGCAAAGAAACTGCGTTTCACAGGCCTTTGGAAGAGATGTTCCCACTAGGCTGTAAGAGCACTGTGCAGAGCGAGTTGTTTCTTAGCTTCCCAAAGAGCTGGAAGCAAGATGCTGTGGGGCCCAACTCGCCCTTTGGAAAGAAGCCTGCACGTTGTGCCTTTCAGCTCTAGGGCAAAGTAGCACACCCAGAGCAGAAGTCCTACTTCAGCCAGATCAGGCCTGCAAAGAAACTGCGTTTCACAGGCCTTTGGAAGAGATGTTCCCACTAGGCTGTAAGAGCACTGTGCAGAGCGAGTTGTTTCTTAGCTTCCCAAAGAGCTGGAAGCAAGATGCTGTGGGGCCCAACTCGCCCTTTGGAAAGAAGCCTGCACGTTGTGCCTTTCAGCTCTAGGGCAAAGTAGCACACCCAGAGCAGAAGTCCTACTTCAGCCAGATCAGGCCTGCAAAGAAACTGCGTTTCACAGGCCTTTGGAAGAGATGTTCCCGGTAGGCTGTAAGAGCACTGTGCAGAGCGAGTTGTTTCTTAGCTTCCCAAAGAGCTGGAAGCAAGATGCTGTGGGGCCCAACTCGCCCTCTGGAAAGAAGCCTGCACGTTGTGCCTTTCAGCTCTAGGGCAAAGTAGCACACCCAGAGCAGAAGTCCTACTTCAGCCAGATCAGGCCTGCAAAGAAACTGCGTTTCACAGGCCTTTGGAAGAGATGTTCCCACTAGGCTGTAAGAGCACTGTGCAGAGCGAGTTGTTTCTTAGCTTCCCAAAGAGCTGGAAGCAAGATGCTGTGGGGCCCAACTCGCCCTTTGGAAAGAAGCCTGCACGTTGTGCCTTTCAGCTCTAGGGCAAAGTAGCACACCCAGAGCAGAAGTCCTACTTCAGCCAGATCAGGCCTGCAAAGAAACTGCGTTTCACAGGCCTTTGGAAGAGATGTTCCCAATAGGCTGTAAGAGCACTGTGCAGAGCGAGTTGTTTCTTAGCTTCCCAAAGAGCTGGAAGCAAGATGCTGTGGGGCCCAACTCGCCCTTTGGAAAGAAGCCTGCACGTTGTGCCTTTCAGCTCTAGGGCAAAGTAGCACACCCAGAGCAGAAGTCCTACTTCAGCCAGATCAGGCCTGCAAAGAAACTGCGTTTCACAGGCCTTTGGAAGAGATGTTCCCGGTAGGCTGTAAGAGCACTGTGCAGAGCGAGTTGTTTCTTAGCTTCCCAAAGAGCTGGAAGCAAGATGCTGTGGGGCCCAACTCGCCCTTTGGAAAGAAGCCTGCACGTTGTGCCTTTCAGCTCTAGGGCAAAGTAGCACACCCAGAGCAGGAGTCCTACTTCAGCCAGATCAGGCCTGCAAAGAAACTGCGTTTCACAGGCCTTTGGAAGAGTTGTTCCCACTAGGATGTAAGAGCACTGTGCAGAGCGAGTTGTTTCTTAGCTTCCCAAAGAGCTGGAAGCAAGATGCTGTGGGGCCCAACTCGCCCTTTGGAAAGAAGCCTGCACGTTGTGCCTTTCAGCTCTAGGGCAAAGTAGCACACCCAGAGCAGAAGTCCTACTTCAGCCAGATGAGGCCTGCAAAGAAACTGCGTTTCACAGGCCTTTGGAAGAGATGTTCCCACTAGGCTGTAAGAGCACTGTGCAGAGCGAGTTGTTTCTTAGCTTCCCAAAGAGCTGGAAGCAAGATGCTGTGGGGCCCAACTCGCCCTTTGGAAAGAAGCCTGCACGTTGTGCCTTTCAGCTCTAGGGCAAAGTAGCACACCCAGAGCAGAAGTCCTACTTCAGCCAGATCAGGCCTGCAAAGAAGCTGCGTTTCACAGGCCTTTGGAAGAGATGTTCCCGGTAGGCTGTAAGAGCACTGTGCAGAGCGAGTTGTTTCTTAGCTTCCCAAAGAGCTGGAAGCAAGATGCTGTGGGGCCCAACTCGCCCTTTGGAAAGAAGCCTGCACGTTGTGCCTTTCAGCTCTAGGGCAAAGTAGCACACCCAGAGCAGAAGTCCTACTTCAGCCAGATCAGGCCTGCAAAGAAACTGCGTTTCACAGGCCTTTGGAAGAGATGTTCCCACTAGGCTGTAAGAGCACTGTGCAGAGCGAGTTGTTTCTTAGCTTCCCAAAGAGCTGGAAGCAAGATGCTGTGGGGCCCAACTCGCCCTTTGGAAAGAAGCCTGCACGTTGTGCCTTTCAGCTCTAGGGCAAAGTAGCACACCCAGAGCAGAAGTCCTACTTCAGCCAGATCAGGCCTGCAAAGAAACTGCGTTTCACAGGCCTTTGGAAGAGATGTTCCCGGTAGGCTGTAAGAGCACTGTGCAGAGCGAGTTGTTTCTTAGCTTCCCAAAGAGCTGGAAGCAACATGCTGTGGGGCCCAACTCGCCCTCTGGAAAGAAACCTGCACGTTGTGCCTTTCAGCTCTAGGGCAAAGTAGCACACCCAGAGCAGAAGTCCTACTTCAGCCAGATCAGGCCTGCAAAGAAACTGCGTTTCACAGGCCTTTGGAAGAGATGTTCCCACTAGGCTGTAAGAGCACTGTGCAGAGCGAGTTGTTTCTTAGCTTCCCAAAGAGCTGGAAGCAAGATGCTGTGGGGCCCAACTCGCCCTTTGGAAAGAAGCCTGCACGTTGTGCCTTTCAGCTCTAGGGCAAAGTAGCACACCCAGAGCAGAAGTCCTACTTCAGCCAGATCAGGCCTGCAAAGAAACTGCGTTTCACAGGCCTTTGGAAGAGATGTTCCCACTAGGCTGTAAGAGCACTGTGCAGAGCGAGTTGTTTCTTAGCTTCCCAAAGAGCTGGAAGCAAGATGCTGTGGGGCCCAACTCGCCCTTTGGAAAGAAGCCTGCACGTTGTGCCTTTCAGCTCTAGGGCAAGGTAGCACACCCAGAGCAGAAGTCCTACTTCAGCCAGATCAGGCCTGCAAAGAAACTGCGTTTCACAGGCCTTTGGAAGAGATGTTCCCAGTAGGCTGTAAGAGCACTGTGCAGAGCGAGTTGTTTCTTAGCTTCCCAAAGAGCTGGAAGCAAGATGCTGTGGGGCCCAACTCGCCCTTTGGAAAGAAGCCTGCACGTTGTGCCTTTCAGCTCTAGGGCAAAGTAGCACACCCAGAGCAGAAGTCCTACTTCAGCCAGATCAGGCCTGCAAAGAAACTGCGTTTCACAGGCCTTTGGAAGAGATGTTCCCACTAGGCTGTAAGAGCACTGTGCAGAGCGAGTTGTTTCTTAGCTTCCCAAAGAGCTGGAAGCAAGATGCTGTGGGGCCCAACTCGCCCTCTGGAAAGAAAGCTGCACGTTGTGCCTTTCAGCTCTAGGGCAAAGTAGCACACCCAGAGCAGAAGTCCTACTTCAGCCAGATCAGGCCTGCAAAGAAACTGCGTTTCACAGGCCTTTGGAAGAGATGTTCCCACTAGGCTGTAAGAGCACTGTGCAGAGCGAGTTGTTTCTTAGCTTCCCAAAGAGCTGGAAGCAAGATGCTGTGGGGCCCAACTCGCCCTTTGGAAAGAAGCCTGCACGTTGTGCCTTTCAGCTCTAGGGCAAAGTAGCACACCCAGAGCAGAAGTCCTACTTCAGCCAGATCAGGCCTGCAAAGAAACTGCGTTTCACAGGCCTTTGGAAGAGATGTTCCCACTAGGCTGTAAGAGCACTGTGCAGAGCGAGTTGTTTCTTAGCTTCCCAAAGAGCTGGAAGCAAGATGCTGTGGGGCCCAACTCGCCCTTTGGAAAGAAGCCTGCACGTTGTGCCTTTCAGCTCTAGGGCAAAGTAGCACACCCAGAGCAGAAGTCCTACTTCAGCCAGATCAGGCCTGCAAAGAAACTGCGTTTCACAGGCCTTTGGAAGAGATGTTCCCACTAGGCTGTAAGAGCACTGTGCAGAGCGAGTTGTTTCTTAGCTTCCCAAAGAGCTGGAAGCAAGATGCTGTGGGGCCCAACTCGCCCTTTGGAAAGAAGCCTGCACGTTGTGCCTTTCAGCTCTAGGGCAAAGTAGCACACCCAGAGCAGAAGTCCTACTTCAGCCAGACCAGGCCTGCAAAGAAACTGGGTTTCACAGGCCTTTGGAAGAGATGTTCCCACTAGGCTGTAAGAGCACTGTGCAGAGCGAGTTGTTTCTTAGCTTCCCAAAGAGCTGGAAGCAAGATGCTGTGGGGCCCAACTCGCCCTTTGGAAAGAAGCCTGCACGTTGTGCCTTTCAGCTCTAGGGCAAAGTAGCACACCCAGAGCAGAAGTCCTACTTCAGCCAGATCAGGCCTGCAAAGAAACTGCGTTTCACAGGCCTTTGGAAGAGATGTTCCCACTAGGCTGTAAGAGCACTGTGTAGAGCGAGTTGTTTCTTAGCTTCCCAAAGAGCTGGAAGCAAGATGCTGTGGGGCCCAACTCGCCCTTTGGAAAGAAGCCTGCACGTTGTGCCTTTCAGCTCTAGGGCAAAGTAGCACACCCAGAGCAGAAGTCCTACTTCAGCCACATCAGGCCTGCAAAGAAACTGCGTTTCACAGGCCTTTGGAAGAGATGTTCCCGGTAGGCTGTAAGAGCACTGTGCAGAGCGAGTGGTTTCTTAGCTTCCCAAAGAGCTGGAAGCAAGATGCTGTGGGGCCCAACTCGCCCTTTGGAAAGAAGCCTGCACGTTGTGCCTTTCAGCTCTAGGGCAAAGTAGCACACCCAGAGCAGAAGTCCTACTTCAGCCAGATCAGGCCTGCAAAGAAACTGCGTTTCACAGGCCTTTGGAAGAGATGTTCCCGGTAGGCTGTAAGAGCACTGTGCAGAGCGAGTTGTTTCTTAGCTTCCCAAAGAGCTGGAAGCAAGATGCTGTGGGGCCCAACTCGCCCTTTGGAAAGAAGCCTGCACGTTGTGCCTTTCAGCTCTAGGGCAAAGTAGCACACCCAGAGCAGAAGTCCTACTTCAGCCAGATCAGGCCTGCAAAGAAACTGCGTTTCACAGGCCTTTGGAAGAGATGTTCCCACTAGGCTGTAAGAGCACTGTGTAGAGCGAGTTGTTTCTTAGCTTCCCAAAGAGCTGGAAGCAAGATGCTGTGGGGCCCAACTCGCCCTTTGGAAAGAAGCCTGCACGTTGTGCCTTTCAGCTCTAGGGCAAAGTAGCACACCCAGAGCAGAAGTCCTACTTCAGCCAGATCAGGCCTGCAAAGAAACTGCGTTTCACAGGCCTTTGGAAGAGATGTTCCCGGTAGGCTGTAAGAGCACTGTGCAGAGCGAGTTGTTTCTTAGCTTCCCAAAGAGCTGGAAGCAAGATGCTGTGGGGCCCAACTCGCCCTTTGGAAAGAAGCCTGCACGTTGTGCCTTTCAGCTCTAGGGCAAAGTAGCACACCCAGAGCAGAAGTCCTACTTCAGCCAGATCAGGCCTGCAAAGAAACTGCGTTTCACAGGCCTTTGGAAGAGATGTTCCCGGTAGGCTGTAAGAGCACTGTGCAGAGCGAGTTGTTTCTTAGCTTCCCAAAGAGCTGGAAGCAAGATGCTGTGGGGCCCAACTCGCCCTTTGGAAAGAAGCCTGCACGTTGTGCCTTTCAGCTCTAGGGCAAAGTAGCACACCCAGAGCAGAAGTCCTACTTCAGCCAGATCAGGCCTGCAAAGAAACTGCGTTTCACAGGCCTTTGGAAGAGATGTTCCCACTAGGCTGTAAGAGCACTGTGCAGAGCGAGTTGTTTCTTAGCTTCCCAAAGAGCTGGAAGCAAGATGCTGTGGGGCCCAACTCGCCCTTTGGAAAGAAGCCTGCACGTTGTGCCTTTCAGCTCTAGGGCAAAGTAGCACACCCAGAGCAGAAGTCCTACTTCAGCCAGATCAGGCCTGCAAAGAAACTGCGTTTCACAGGCCTTTGGAAGAGATGTTCCCACTAGGCTGTAAGAGCACTGTGCAGAGCGAGTTGTTTCTTAGCTTCCCAAAGAGCTGGAAGCAAGATGCTGTGGGGCCCAACTCGCCCTCTGGAAAGAAGCCTGCACGTTGTGCCTTTCAGCTCTAGGGCAAAGTAGCACACCCAGAGCAGAAGTCCTACTTCAGCCAGATCAGGCCTGCAAAGAAACTGCGTTTCACAGGCCTTTGGAAGAGATGTTCCCACTAGGATGTAAGAGCACTGTGCAGAGCGAGTAGTTTCTTAGCTTCCCAAAGAGCTGGAAGCAAGATGCTGTGGGGCCCAACTCGCCCTTTGGAAAGAAGCCTGCACGTTGTGCCTTTCAGCTCTAGGGCAAAGTAGCACACCGAGAGCAGAAGTCCTACTTCAGCCAGATCAGGCCTGCAAAGAAACTGCGTTTCACAGGCCTTTGGAAGAGATGTTCCCGGTAGGCTGTAAGAGCACTGTGCAGAGCGAGTTGTTTCTTAGCTTCCCAAAGAGCTGGAAGCAAGATGCTGTGGGGCCCAACTCGCCCTTTGGAAAGAAGCCTGCACGTTGTGCCTTTCAGCTCTAGGGCAAAGTAGCACACCCAGAGCAGAAGTCCTACTTCAGCCAGATCAGGCCTGCAAAGAAACTGCGTTTCACAGGCCTTTGGAAGAGATGTTCCCGGTAGGCTGTAAGAGCACTGTGCAGAGCGAGTTGTTTCTTAGCTTCCCAAAGAGCTGGAAGCAAGATGCTGTGGGGCCCAACTCGCCCTCTGGAAAGAAGCCTGCACGTTGTGCCTTTCAGCTCTAGGGCAAAGTAGCACACCCAGAGCAGAAGTCCTACTTCAGCCAGATCAGGCCTGCAAAGAAACTGCGTTTCACAGGCCTTTGGAAGAGATGTTCCCACTAGGCTGTAAGAGCACTGTGCAGAGCGAGTTGTTTCTTAGCTTCCCAAAGAGCTGGAAGCAAGATGCTGTGGGGCCCAACTCGCCCTTTGGAAAGAAGCCTGCACGTTGTGCCTTTCAGCTCTAGGGCAAAGTAGCACACCCAGAGCAGAAGTCCTACTTCAGCCAGATAAGGCCTGCAAAGAAGCTGCGTTTCACAGGCCTTTGGAAGAGATGTTCCCGGTAGGCTGTAAGAGCACTGTGCAGAGCGAGTTGTGTCTTAGCTTCCCAAAGAGCTTGAAGCAAGATGCTGTGGGGCCCAACTCGCCCTTTGGAAAGAAGCCTGCACGTTGTGCCTTTCAGCTCTAGGGCAAAGTAGCACACCCAGAGCAGAAGTCCTACTTCAGCCAGATCAGGCCTGCAAAGAAACTGCGTTTCACAAGCCTTTGGAAGAGATGTTCCCGGCAGGCTGTAAGAGCACTGTGCAGAGCGAGTTGTTTCTTAGCTTCCCAAAGAGCTGGAAGCAAGATGCTGTGGGGCCCAACTCGCCCTTTGGAAAGAAGCCTGCACGTTGTGCCTTTCAGCTCTAGGGCAAAGTAGCACACCCAGAGCAGAAGTCCTACTTCAGCCAGATCAGGACTGCAGAGAAACTGCGTTTCACAGGCCTTTGGAAGAGATGTTCCCACTAGGCTGTAAGAGCACTGTGCAGAGCGAGTTGTTTCTTAGCTTCCCAAAGAGCTGGAAGCAAGATGCTGTGGGGCCCAACTCGCCCTTTGGAAAGAAGCCTGCACGTTGTGCCTTTCAGCTCTAGGGCAAAGTAGCACACCCAGAGCAGAAGTCCTACTTCAGCCAGATCAGGCCTGCAAAGAAACTGCGTTTCACAGGCCTTTGGAAGAGATGTTCCCACTAGGCTGTAAGAGCACTGTGCAGAGCGAGTTGTTTCTTAGCTTCCCAAAGAGCTGGAAGCAAGATGCTGTGGGGCCCAACTCGCCCTTTGGAAAGAAGCCTGCACGTTGTGCCTTTCAGCTCTAGGGCAAAGTAGCACACCCAGAGCAGAAGTCCTACTTCAGCCAGATCAGGCCTGCAAAGAAACTGCGTTTCACAGGCCTTTGGAAGAGATGTTCCCACTAGGCTGTAAGAGCACTGTGCAGAGCGAGTTGTTTCTTAGCTTCCCAAAGAGCTGGAAGCAAGATGCTGTGGGGCCCAACTCGCCCTTTGGAAAGAAGCCTGCACGTTGTGCCTTTCAGCTCTAGGGCAAAGTAGCACACCCAGAGCAGAAGTCCTACTTCAGCCAGATCAGGCCTGCAAAGAAACTGCGTTTCACAGGCCTTTGGAAGAGATGTTCCCACTAGGCTGTAAGAGCACTGTGTAGAGCGAGTTGTTTCTTAGCTTCCCAAAGAGCTGGAAGCAAGATGCTGTGGGGCCCAACTCGCCCTTTGGAAAGAAGCCTGCACGTTGTGCCTTTCAGCTCTAGGGCAAAGTAGCACACCCAGAGCAGAAGTCCTACTTCAGCCAGATCAGGCCTGCAAAGAAACTGCGTTTCACAGGCCTTTGGAAGAGATGTTCCCGGTAGGCTGTAAGAGCACTGTGCAGAGCGAGTTGTTTCTTAGCTTCCCAAAGAGCTGGAAGCAAGATGCTGTGGGGCCCAACTCGCCCTTTGGAAAGAAGCCTGCACGTTGTGCCTTTCAGCTCTAGGGCAAAGTAGCACACCCAGAGCAGAAGTCCTACTTCAGCCAGATCAGGCCTGCAAAGAAACTGCGTTTCACAGGCCTTTGGAAGAGATGTTCCCGGTAGGCTGTAAGAGCACTGTGCAGAGCGAGTTGTTTCTTAGCTTCCCAAAGAGCTGGAAGCAAGATGCTGTGGGGCCCAACTCGCCCTTTGGAAAGAAGCCTGCACGTTGTGCCTTTCAGCTCTAGGGCAAAGTAGCACACCCAGAGCAGAAGTCCTACTTCAGCCAGATCAGGCCTGCAAAGAAACTGCGTTTCACAGGCCTTTGGAAGAGATGTTCCCACTAGGCTGTAAGAGCACTGTGCAGAGCGAGTTGTTTCTTAGCTTCCCAAAGAGCTGGAAGCAAGATGCTGTGGGGCCCAACTCGCCCTTTGGAAAGAAGCCTGCACGTTGTGCCTTTCAGCTCTAGGGCAAAGTAGCACACCCAGAGCAGAAGTCCTACTTCAGCCAGATCAGGCCTGCAAAGAAACTGCGTTTCACAGGCCTTTGGAAGAGATGTTCCCGGTAGGCTGTAAGAGCACTGTGCAGAGCGAGTTGTTTCTTAGCTTCCCAAAGAGCTGGAAGCAAGATGCTGTGGGGCCCAACTCGCCCTTTGGAAAGAAGCCTGCACGTTGTGCCTTTCAGCTCTAGGGCAAAGTAGCACACCCAGAGCAGAAGTCCTACTTCAGCCAGATCAGGCCTGCAAAGAAACTGCGTTTCACAGGCCTTTGGAAGAGATGTTCCCGGTAGGCTGTAAGAGCACTGTGCAGAGCGAGTTGTTTCTTAGCTTCCCAAAGAGCTGGAAGCAAGATGCTGTGGGGCCCAACTCGCCCTTTGGAAAGAAGCCTGCACGTTGTGCCTTTCAGCTCTAGGGCAAAGTAGCACACCCAGAGCAGAAGTCCTACTTCAGCCAGATCAGGCCTGCAAAGAAACTGCGTTTCACAGGTCTTTGGAAGAGATGTTCCCACTAGGCTGTAAGAGCACTGTGCAGAGCGAGTTGTTTCTTAGCTTCCCAAAGAGCTGGAAGCAAGATGCTGTGGGGCCCAACTCGCCCTCTGGAAAGAAGCCTGCACGTTGTGCCTTTCAGCTCTAGGGCAAAGTAGCACACCCAGAGCAGAAGTCCTACTTCAGCCAGATCAGGCCTGCAAAGAAACTGCGTTTCACAGGCCTTTGGAAGAGATGTTCCCACTAGGATGTAAGAGCACTGTGCAGAGCGAGTAGTTTCTTAGCTTCCCAAAGATCTGGAAGCAAGATGCTGTGGGGCCCAACTCGCCCTTTGGAAAGAAGCCTGCACGTTGTGCCTTTCAGCTCTAGGGCAAAGTAGCACACCGAGAGCAGAAGTCCTACTTCAGCCAGATCAGGCCTGCAAAGAAACTGCGTTTCACAGGCCTTTGGAAGAGATGTTCCCGGTAGGCTGTAAGAGCACTGTGCAGAGCGAGTTGTTTCTTAGCTTCCCAAAGAGCTGGAAGCAAGATGCTGTTGGGCCCAACTCGCCCTTTGGAAAGAAGCCTGCACGTTGTGCCTTTCAGCTCTAGGGCAAAGTAGCACACCCAGAGCAGAAGTCCTACTTCAGCCAGATCAGGCCTGCAAAGAAACTGCGTTTCACAGGCCTTTGGAAGAGATGTTCCCGGTAGGCTGTAAGAGCACTGTGCAGAGCGAGTTGTTTCTTAGCTTCCCAAAGAGCTGGAAGCAAGATGCTGTGGGGCCCAACTCGCCCTCTGGAAAGAAGCCTGCACGTTGTGCCTTTCAGCTCTAGGGCAAAGTAGCACACCCAGAGCAGAAGTCCTACTTCAGCCAGATCAGGCCTGCAAAGAAACTGCGTTTCACAGGCCTTTGGAAGAGATGTTCCCGGTAGGCTGTAAGAGCACTGTGCAGAGCGAGTTGTTTCTTAGCTTCCCAAAGAGCTGGAAGCAAGATGCTGTGGGGCCCAACTCGCCCTTTGGAAAGAAGCCTGCACGTTGTGCCTTTCAGCTCTAGGGCAAAGTAGCACACCCAGAGCAGAAGTCCTACTTCAGCCAGATCAGGCCTGCAAAGAAACTGCGTTTCACAGGCCTTTGGAAGAGATGTTCCCACTAGGCTGTAAGAGCACTGTGCAGAGCGAGTTGTTTCTTAGCTTCCCAAAGAGCTGGAAGCAAGATGCTGTGGGGCCCAACTCGCCCTTTGGAAAGAAGCCTGCACGTTGTGCCTTTCAGCTCTAGGGCAAAGTAGCACACCCAGAGCAGAAGTCCTACTTCAGCCAGATCAGGCCTGCAAAGAAACTGCGTTTCACAGGCCTTTGGAAGAGATGTTCCCACTAGGCTGTAAGAGCACTGTGCAGAGCGAGTTGTTTCTTAGCTTCCCAAAGAGCTGGAAGCAAGATGCTGTGGGGCCCAACTCGCCCTCTGGAAAGAAGCCTGCACGTTGTGCCTTTCAGCTCTAGGGCAAAGTAGCACACCCAGAGCAGAAGTCCTACTTCAGCCAGATCAGGCCTGCAAAGAAACTGCGTTTCACAGGCCTTTGGAAGAGATGTTCCCACTAGGATGTAAGAGCACTGTGCAGAGCGAGTTGTTTCTTAGCTTCCCAAAGAGCTGGAAGCAAGATGCTGTGGGGCCCAACTCGCCCTTTGGAAAGAAGCCTGCATGTTGTGCCTTTCAGCTCTAGGGCAAAGTAGCACACCCAGAGCAGAAGTCCTACTTCAGCCAGATCAGGCCTGCAAAGAAACTGCGTTTCACAGGCCTTTGGAAGAGATGTTCCCGGTAGGCTGTAAGAGCACTGTGCAGAGCGAGTTGTTTCTTAGCTTCCCAAAGAGCTGGAAGCAAGATGCTGTGGGGCCCAACTCGCCCTTTGGAAAGAAGCCTGCACGTTGTGCCTTTCAGCTCTAGGGCAAAGTAGCACACCCAGAGCAGAAGTCCTACTTCAGCCAGATCAGGCCTGCAAAGAAACTGCGTTTCACAGGCCTTTGGAAGAGATGTTCCCGGTAGGCTGTAAGAGCACTGTGCAGAGCGAGTTGTTTCTTAGCTTCCCAAAGAGCTGGAAGCAAGATGCTGTGGGGCCCAACTCGCCCTTTGGAAAGAAGCCTGCACGTTGTGCCTTTCAGCTCTAGGGCAAAGTAGCACACCGAGAGCAGAAGTCCTACTTCAGCCAGATCAGGCCTGCAAAGAAACTGCGTTTCACAGGCCTTTGGAAGAGATGTTCCCGGTAGGCTGTACGAGCACTGTGCAGAGCGAGTTGTTTCTTAGCTTCCCAAAGAGCTGGAAGCAAGATGCTGTGGGGCCCAACTCGCCCTTTGGAAAGAAGCCTGCACGTTGTGCCTTTCAGCTCTAGGGCAAAGTAGCACACCCAGAGCAGAAGTCCTACTTCAGCCAGATCAGGCCTGCAAAGAAACTGCGTTTCACAGGCCTTTGGAAGAGATGTTCCCGGTAGTCTGTAAGAGCACTGTGCAGAGCGAGTTGTTTCTTAGCTTCCCAAAGAGCTGGAAGCAAGATGCTGTGGGGCCCAACTCGCCCTCTGGAAAGAAGCCTGCACGTTGTGCCTTTCAGCTCTAGGGCAAAGTAGCACACCCAGAGCAGAAGTCCTACTTCAGCCAGATCAGGCCTGCAAAGAAACTGCGTTTCACAGGCCTTTGGAAGAGATGTTCCCACTAGGCTGTAAGAGCACTGTGCAGAGCGAGTTGTTTCTTAGCTTCCCAAAGAGCTGGAAGCAAGATGCTGTGGGGCCCAACTCGCCCTTTGGAAAGAAGCCTGCACGTTGTGCCTTTCAGCTCTAGGGCAAAGTAGCACACCCAGAGCAGAAGTCCTACTTCAGCCAGATCAGGCCTGCAAAGAAACTGCGTTTCACAGGCCTTTGGAAGAGATGTTCCCACTAGGCTGTAAGAGCACTGTGTAGAGCGAGTTGTTTCTTAGCTTCCCAAAGAGCTGGAAGCAAGATGCTGTGGGGCCCAACTCGCCCTTTGGAAAGAAGCCTGCACGTTGTGCCTTTCAGCTCTAGGGCAAAGTAGCACACCCAGAGCAGAAGTCCTACTTCAGCCAGATCAGGCCTGCAAAGAAACTGCGTTTCACAGGCCTTTGGAAGAGATGTTCCCGGTAGGCTGTAAGAGCACTGTGCAGAGCGAGTTGTTTCTTAGCTTCCCAAAGAGCTGGAAGCAAGATGCTGTGGGGCCCAACTCGCCCTTTGGAAAGAAGCCTGCACGTTGTGCCTTTCAGCTCTAGGGCAAAGTAGCACACCCAGAGCAGAAGTCCTACTTCAGCCAGATCAGGCCTGCAAAGAAACTGCGTTTCACAGGCCTTTGGAAGAGATGTTCCCACTAGGCTGTAAGAGCACTGTGCAGAGCGAGTTGTTTCTTAGCTTCCCAAAGAGCTGGAAGCAAGATGCTGTGGGGCCCAACTCGCCCTTTGGAAAGAAGCCTGCATGTTGTGCCTTTCAGCTCTAGGGCAAAGTAGCACACCCAGAGCAGAAGTCCTACTTCAGCCAGATCAGGCCTGCAAAGAAACTGCGTTTCACAGGCCTTTGGAAGAGATGTTCCCGGTAGGCTGTAAGAGCACTGTGCAGAGCGAGTTGTTTCTTAGCTTCCCAAAGAGCTGGAAGCAAGATGCTGTGGGGCCCAACTCGCCCTTTGGAAAGAAGCCTGCACGTTGTGCCTTTCAGCTCTAGGGCAAAGTAGCACACCCAGAGCAGAAGTCCTACTTCAGCCAGATCAGGCCTGCAAAGAAACTGCGTTTCACAGGCCTTTGGAAGAGATGTTCCCGGTAGGCTGTAAGAGCACTGTGCAGAGCGAGTTGTTTCTTAGCTTCCCAAAGAGCTGGAAGCAAGATGCTGTGGGGCCCAACTCGCCCTTTGGAAAGAAGCCTGCACGTTGTGCCTTTCAGCTCTAGGGCAAAGTAGCACACCGAGAGCAGAAGTCCTACTTCAGCCAGATCAGGCCTGCAAAGAAACTGCGTTTCACAGGCCTTTGGAAGAGATGTTCCCGGTAGGCTGTACGAGCACTGTGCAGAGCGAGTTGTTTCTTAGCTTCCCAAAGAGCTGGAAGCAAGATGCTGTGGGGCCCAACTCGCCCTTTGGAAAGAAGCCTGCACGTTGTGCCTTTCAGCTCTAGGGCAAAGTAGCACACCCAGAGCAGAAGTCCTACTTCAGCCAGATCAGGCCTGCAAAGAAACTGCGTTTCACAGGCCTTTGGAAGAGATGTTCCCGGTAGTCTGTAAGAGCACTGTGCAGAGCGAGTTGTTTCTTAGCTTCCCAAAGAGCTGGAAGCAAGATGCTGTGGGGCCCAACTCGCCCTCTGGAAAGAAGCCTGCACGTTGTGCCTTTCAGCTCTAGGGCAAAGTAGCACACCCAGAGCAGAAGTCCTACTTCAGCCAGATCAGGCCTGCAAAGAAACTGCGTTTCACAGGCCTTTGGAAGAGATGTTCCCGGTAGGCTGTAAGAGCACTGTGCAGAGCGAGTTGTTTCTTAGCTTCCCAAAGAGCTGGAAGCAAGATGCTGTGGGGCCCAACTCGCCCTTTGGAAAGAAGCCTGCACGTTGTGCCTTTCAGCTCTAGGGCAAAGTAGCACACCCAGAGCAGAAGTCCTACTTCAGCCAGATCAGGCCTGCAAAGAAGCTGCGTTTCACAGGCCTTTGGAAGAGATGTTCCCGGTAGGCTGTAAGAGCACTGTGCAGAGCGAGTTGTGTCTTAGCTTCCCAAAGAGCTTGAAGCAAGATGCTGTGGGGCCCAACTCGCCCTTTGGAAAGAAGCCTGCACGTTGTGCCTTTCAGCTCTAGGGCAAAGTAGCACACCCAGAGCAGAAGTCCTACTTCAGCCAGATCAGGCCTGCAAAGAAACTGCGTTTCACAAGCCTTTGGAAGAGATGTTCCCGGCAGGCTGTAAGAGCACTGTGCAGAGCGAGTTGTTTCTTAGCTTCCCAAAGAGCTGGAAGCAAGATGCTGTGGGGCCCAACTCGCCCTTTGGAAAGAAGCCTGCACGTTGTGCCTTTCAGCTCTAGGGCAAAGTAGCACACCCAGAGCAGAAGTCCTACTTCAGCCAGATCAGGACTGCAGAGAAACTGCGTTTCACAGGCCTTTGGAAGAGATGTTCCCACTAGGCTGTAAGAGCACTGTGCAGAGCGAGTTGTTTCTTAGCTTCCCAAAGAGCTGGAAGCAAGATGCTGTGGGGCCCAACTCGCCCTTTGGAAAGAAGCCTGCACGTTGTGCCTTTCAGCTCTAGGGCAAAGTAGCACACCCAGAGCAGAAGTCCTACTTCAGCCAGATCAGGCCTGCAAAGAAACTGCGTTTCACAGGCCTGTGGAAGAGATGTTCCCACTAGGCTGTAAGAGCACTGTGCAGAGCGAGTTGTTTCTTAGCTTCCCAAAGAGCTGGAAGCAAGATGCTGTGGGGCCCAACTCGCCCTTTGGAAAGAAGCCTGCACGTTGTGCCTTTCAGCTCTAGGGCAAAGTAGCACACCCAGAGCAGAAGTCCTACTTCAGCCAGATCAGGCCTGCAAAGAAACTGCGTTTCACAGGCCTTTGGAAGAGATGTTCCCACTAGGCTGTAAGAGCACTGTGTAGAGCGAGTTGTTTCTTAGCTTCCCAAAGAGCTGGAAGCAAGATGCTGTGGGGCCCAACTCGCCCTTTGGAAAGAAGCCTGCACGTTGTGCCTTTCAGCTCTAGGGCAAAGTAGCACACCCAGAGCAGAAGTCCTACTTCAGCCAGATCAGGCCTGCAAAGAAACTGCGTTTCACAGGCCTTTGGAAGAGATGTTCCCACTAGGCTGTAAGAGCACTGTGCAGAGCGAGTTGTTTCTTAGCTTCCCAAAGAGCTGGAAGCAAGATGCTGTGGGGCCCAACTCGCCCTTTGGAAAGAAGCCTGCACGTTGTGCCTTTCAGCTCTAGGGCAAAGTAGCACACCCAGAGCAGAAGTCCTACTTCAGCCAGATCAGGCCTGCAAAGAAACTGCGTTTCACAGGCCTTTGGAAGAGATGTTCCCACTAGGCTGTAAGAGCACTGTGTAGAGCGAGTTGTTTCTTAGCTTCCCAAAGAGCTGGAAGCAAGATGCTGTGGGGCCCAACTCGCCCTTTGGAAAGAAGCCTGCACGTTGTGCCTTTCAGCTCTAGGGCAAAGTAGCACACCCAGAGCAGAAGTCCTACTTCAGCCAGATCAGGCCTGCAAAGAAACTGCGTTTCACAGGCCTTTGGAAGAGATGTTCCCGGTAGGCTGTAAGAGCACTGTGCAGAGCGAGTGGTTTCTTAGCTTCCCAAAGAGCTGGAAGCAAGATGCTGTGGGGCCCAACTCGCCCTTTGGAAAGAAGCCTGCACGTTGTGCCTTTCAGCTCTAGGGCAAAGTAGCACACCCAGAGCAGAAGTCCTACTTCAGCCAGATCAGGCCTGCAAAGAAACTGCGTTTCACAGGCCTTTGGAAGAGATGTTCCCGGTAGGCTGTAAGAGCACTGTGCAGAGCGAGTTGTTTCTTAGCTTCCCAAAGAGCTGGAAGCAAGATGCTGTGGGGCCCAACTCGCCCTTTGGAAAGAAGCCTGCACGTTGTGCCTTTCAGCTCTAGGGCAAAGTAGCACACCCAGAGCAGAAGTCCTACTTCAGCCAGATCAGGCCTGCAAAGAAACTGCGTTTCACAGGCCTTTGGAAGAGATGTTCCCACTAGGCTGTAAGAGCACTGTGTAGAGCGAGTTGTTTCTTAGCTTCCCAAAGAGCTGGAAGCAAGATGCTGTGGGGCCCAACTCGCCCTTTGGAAAGAAGCCTGCACGTTGTGCCTTTCAGCTCTAGGGCAAAGTAGCACACCCAGAGCAGAAGTCCTACTTCAGCCAGATCAGGCCTGCAAAGAAACTGCGTTTCACAGGCCTTTGGAAGAGATGTTCCCGGTAGGCTGTAAGAGCACTGTGCAGAGCGAGTTGTTTCTTAGCTTCCCAAAGAGCTGGAAGCAAGATGCTGTGGGGCCCAACTCGCCCTTTGGAAAGAAGCCTGCACGTTGTGCCTTTCAGCTCTAGGGCAAAGTAGCACACCCAGAGCAGAAGTCCTACTTCAGCCAGATCAGGCCTGCAAAGAAACTGCGTTTCACAGGCCTTTGGAAGAGATGTTCCCGGTAGGCTGTAAGAGCACTGTGCAGAGCGAGTTGTTTCTTAGCTTCCCAAAGAGCTGGAAGCAAGATGCTGTGGGGCCCAACTCGCCCTTTGGAAAGAAGCCTGCACGTTGTGCCTTTCAGCTCTAGGGCAAAGTAGCACACCCAGAGCAGAAGTCCTACTTCAGCCAGATCAGGCCTGCAAAGAAGCTGCGTTTCACAGGCCTTTGGAAGAGATGTTCCCGGTAGGCTGTAAGAGCACTGTGCAGAGCGAGTTGTGTCTTAGCTTCCCAAAGAGCTTGAAGCAAGATGCTGTGGGGCCCAACTCGCCCTTTGGAAAGAAGCCTGCACGTTGTGCCTTTCAGCTCTAGGGCAAAGTAGCACACCCAGAGCAGAAGTCCTACTTCAGCCAGATCAGGCCTGCAAAGAAACTGCGTTTCACAAGCCTTTGGAAGAGATGTTCCCGGCAGGCTGTAAGAGCACTGTGCAGAGCGAGTTGTTTCTTAGCTTCCCAAAGAGCTGGAAGCAAGATGCTGTGGGGCCCAACTCGCCCTTTGGAAAGAAGCCTGCACGTTGTGCCTTTCAGCTCTAGGGCAAAGTAGCACACCCAGAGCAGAAGTCCTACTTCAGCCAGATCAGGACTGCAGAGAAACTGCGTTTCACAGGCCTTTGGAAGAGATGTTCCCACTAGGCTGTAAGAGCACTGTGCAGAGCGAGTTGTTTCTTAGCTTCCCAAAGAGCTGGAAGCAAGATGCTGTGGGGCCCAACTCGCCCTTTGGAAAGAAGCCTGCACGTTGTGCCTTTCAGCTCTAGGGCAAAGTAGCACACCCAGAGCAGAAGTCCTACTTCAGCCAGATCAGGCCTGCAAAGAAACTGCGTTTCACAGGCCTGTGGAAGAGATGTTCCCACTAGGCTGTAAGAGCACTGTGCAGAGCGAGTTGTTTCTTAGCTTCCCAAAGAGCTGGAAGCAAGATGCTGTGGGGCCCAACTCGCCCTTTGGAAAGAAGCCTGCACGTTGTGCCTTTCAGCTCTAGGGCAAAGTAGCACACCCAGAGCAGAAGTCCTACTTCAGCCAGATCAGGCCTGCAAAGAAACTGCGTTTCACAGGCCTTTGGAAGAGATGTTCCCACTAGGCTGTAAGAGCACTGTGCAGAGCGAGTTGTTTCTTAGCTTCCCAAAGAGCTGGAAGCAAGATGCTGTGGGGCCCAACTCGCCCTTTGGAAAGAAGCCTGCACGTTGTGCCTTTCAGCTCTAGGGCAAAGTAGCACACCCAGAGCAGAAGTCCTACTTCAGCCAGATCAGGCCTGCAAAGAAACTGCGTTTCACAGGCCTTTGGAAGAGATGTTCCCGGTAGGCTGTAAGAGCACTGTGCAGAGCGAGTTGTTTCTTAGCTTCCCAAAGAGCTGGAAGCAAGATGCTGTGGGGCCCAACTCGCCCTTTGGAAAGAAGCCTGCACGTTGTGCCTTTCAGCTCTAGGGCAAAGTAGCACACCCAGAGCAGAAGTCCTACTTCAGCCAGATCAGGCCTGCAAAGAAACTGCGTTTCACAGGCCTTTGGAAGAGATGTTCCCGGTAGGCTGTAAGAGCACTGTGCAGAGCGAGTTGTTTCTTAGCTTCCCAAAGAGCTGGAAGCAAGATGCTGTGGGGCCCAACTCGCCCTTTGGAAAGAAGCCTGCACGTTGTGCCTTTCAGCTCTAGGGCAAAGTAGCACACCCAGAGCAGAAGTCCTACTTCAGCCAGATCAGGCCTGCAAAGAAACTGCGTTTCACAGGCCTTTGGAAGAGATGTTCCCACTAGGCTGTAAGAGCACTGTGCAGAGCGAGTTGTTTCTTAGCTTCCCAAAGAGCTGGAAGCAAGATGCTGTGGGGCCCAACTCGCCCTTTGGAAAGAAGCCTGCACGTTGTGCCTTTCAGCTCTAGGGCAAAGTAGCACACCCAGAGCAGAAGTCCTACTTCAGCCAGATCAGGCCTGCAAAGAAACTGCGTTTCACAGGCCTTTGGAAGAGATGTTCCCACTAGGCTGTAAGAGCACTGTGCAGAGCGAGTTGTTTCTTAGCTTCCCAAAGAGCTGGAAGCAAGATGCAGTGGGGCCCAACTCGCCCTTTCGAAAGAAGCCTGCACGTTGTGCCTTTCAGCTCTAGGGCAAAGTAGCACACCCAGAGCAGAAGTCCTACTTCAGCCAGATCAGGCCTGCAAAGAAACTGCGTTTCACAGGCCTTTGGAAGAGATGTTCCCACTAGGCTGTAAGAGCACTGTGTAGAGCGAGTTGTTTCTTAGCTTCCCAAAGAGCTGGAAGCAAGATGCTGTGGGGCCCAACTCGCCCTTTGGAAAGAAGCCTGCACGTTGTGCCTTTCAGCTCTAGGGCAAAGTAGCACACCCAGAGCAGAAGTCCTACTTCAGCCAGATCAGGCCTGCAAAGAAACTGCGTTTCACAGGCCTTTGGAAGAGATGTTCCCGGTAGGCTGTAAGAGCACTGTGCAGAGCGAGTTGTTTCTTAGCTTCCCAAAGAGCTGGAAGCAAGATGCTGTGGGGCCCAACTCGCCCTTTGGAAAGAAGCCTGCACGTTGTGCCTTTCAGCTCTAGGGCAAAGTAGCACACCCAGAGCAGAAGTCCTACTTCAGCCAGATCAGGCCTGCAAAGAAACTGCGTTTCACAGGCCTTTGGAAGAGATGTTCCCGGTAGGCTGTAAGAGCACTGTGCAGAGCGAGTTGTTTCTTAGCTTCCCAAAGAGCTGGAAGCAAGATGCTGTGGGGCCCAACTCGCCCTTTGGAAAGAAGCCTGCACGTTGTGCCTTTCAGCTCTAGGGCAAAGTAGCACACCCAGAGCAGAAGTCCTACTTCAGCCAGATCAGGCCTGCAAAGAAACTGCGTTTCACAGGCCTTTGGAAGAGATGTTCCCACTAGGCTGTAAGAGCACTGTGCAGAGCGAGTTGTTTCTTAGCTTCCCAAAGAGCTGGAAGCAAGATGCTGTGGGGCCCAACTCGCCCTTTGGAAAGAAGCCTGCACGTTGTGCCTTTCAGCTCTAGGGCAAAGTAGCACACCCAGAGCAGAAGTCCTACTTCAGCCAGATCAGGCCTGCAAAGAAACTGCGTTTCACAGGCCTTTGGAAGAGATGTTCCCACTAGGCTGTAAGAGCACTGTGCAGAGCGAGTTGTTTCTTAGCTTCCCAAAGAGCTGGAAGCAAGATGCTGTGGGGCCCAACTCGCCCTCTGGAAAGAAGCCTGCACGTTGTGCCTTTCAGCTCTAGGGCAAAGTAGCACACCCAGAGCAGAAGTCCTACTTCAGCCAGATCAGGCCTGCAAAGAAACTGCGTTTCACAGGCCTTTGGAAGAGATGTTCCCACTAGGATGTAAGAGCACTGTGCAGAGCGAGTTGTTTCTTAGCTTCCCAAAGAGCTGGAAGCAAGATGCTGTGGGGCCCAACTCGCCCTTTGGAAAGAAGCCTGCACGTTGTGCCTTTCAGCTCTAGGGCAAAGTAGCACACCCAGAGCAGAAGTCCTACTTCAGCCAGATCAGGCCTGCAAAGAAACTGCGTTTCACAGGCCTTTGGAAGAGATGTTCCCGGTAGGCTGTAAGAGCACTGTGCAGAGCGAGTTGTTTCTTAGCTTCCCAAAGAGCTGGAAGCAAGATGCTGTGGGGCCCAACTCGCCCTTTGGAAAGAAGCCTGCACGTTGTGCCTTTCAGCTCTAGGGCAAAGTAGCACACCCAGAGCAGAAGTCCTACTTCAGCCAGATCAGGCCTGCAAAGAAACTGCGTTTCACAGGCCTTTGGAAGAGATGTTCCCGGTAGGCTGTAAGAGCACTGTGCAGAGCGAGTTGTTTCTTAGCTTCCCAAAGAGCTGGAAGCAAGATGCTGTGGGGCCCAACTCGCCCTTTGGAAAGAAGCCTGCACGTTGTGCCTTTCAGCTCTAGGGCAAAGTAGCACACCCAGAGCAGAAGTCCTACTTCAGCCAGATCAGGCCTGCAAAGAAACTGCGTTTCACAGGCCTTTGGAAGAGATGTTCCCGGTAGGCTGTAAGAGCACTGTGCAGAGCGAGTTGTTTCTTAGCTTCCCAAAGAGCTGGAAGCAAGATGCTGTGGGGCCCAACTCGCCCTTTGGAAAGAAGCCTGCACGTTGTGCCTTTCAGCTCTAGGGCAAAGTAGCACACCCAGAGCAGAAGTCCTACTTCAGCCAGATCAGGCCTGCAAAGAAACTGCGTTTCACAGGCCTTTGGAAGAGATGTTCCCACTAGGCTGTAAGAGCACTGTGCAGAGCGAGTTGTTTCTTAGCTTCCCAAAGAGCTGGAAGCAAGATGCTGTGGGGCCCAACTCGCCCTTTGGAAAGAAGCCTGCACGTTGTGCCTTTCAGCTCTAGGGCAAAGTAGCACACCCAGAGCAGAAGTCCTACTTCAGCCAGATCAGGCCTGCAAAGAAACTGCGTTTCACAGGCCTTTGGAAGAGATGTTCCCGGTAGGCTGTAAGAGCACTGTGCAGAGCGAGTTGTTTCTTAGCTTCCCAAAGAGCTGGAAGCAAGATGCTGTGGGGCCCAACTCGCCCTTTGGAAAGAAGCCTGCACGTTGTGCCTTTCAGCTCTAGGGCAAAGTAGCACACCCAGAGCAGAAGTCCTACTTCAGCCAGATCAGGCCTGCAAAGAAACTGCGTTTCACAGGCCTTTGGAAGAGATGTTCCCACTAGGCTGTAAGAGCACTGTGCAGAGCGAGTTGTTTCTTAGCTTCCCAAAGAGCTGGAAGCAAGATGCTGTGGGGCCCAACTCGCCCTTTGGAAAGAAGCCTGCACGTTGTGCCTTTCAGCTCTAGGGCAAAGTAGCACACCCAGAGCAGAAGTCCTACTTCAGCCAGATCAGGCCTGCAAAGAAACTGCGTTTCACAGGCCTTTGGAAGAGATGTTCCCACTAGGCTGTAAGAGCACTGTGCAGAGCGAGTTGTTTCTTAGCTTCCCAAAGAGCTGGAAGCAAGATGCAGTGGGGCCCAACTCGCCCTTTCGAAAGAAGCCTGCACGTTGTGCCTTTCAGCTCTAGGGCAAAGTAGCACACCCAGAGCAGAAGTCCTACTTCAGCCAGATCAGGCCTGCAAAGAAACTGCGTTTCACAGGCCTTTGGAAGAGATGTTCCCACTAGGCTGTAAGAGCACTGTGTAGAGCGAGTTGTTTCTTAGCTTCCCAAAGAGCTGGAAGCAAGATGCTGTGGGGCCCAACTCGCCCTTTGGAAAGAAGCCTGCACGTTGTGCCTTTCAGCTCTAGGGCAAAGTAGCACACCCAGAGCAGAAGTCCTACTTCAGCCAGATCAGGCCTGCAAAGAAACTGCGTTTCACAGGCCTTTGGAAGAGATGTTCCCGGTAGGCTGTAAGAGCACTGTGCAGAGCGAGTTGTTTCTTAGCTTCCCAAAGAGCTGGAAGCAAGATGCTGTGGGGCCCAACTCGCCCTTTGGAAAGAAGCCTGCACGTTGTGCCTTTCAGCTCTAGGGCAAAGTAGCACACCCAGAGCAGAAGTCCTACTTCAGCCAGATCAGGCCTGCAAAGAAACTGCGTTTCACAGGCCTTTGGAAGAGATGTTCCCGGTAGGCTGTAAGAGCACTGTGCAGAGCGAGTTGTTTCTTAGCTTCCCAAAGAGCTGGAAGCAACATGCTGTGGGGCCCAACTCGCCCTTTGGAAAGAAGCCTGCACGTTGTGCCTTTCAGCTCTAGGGCAAAGTAGCACACCCAGAGCAGAAGTCCTACTTCAGCCAGATCAGGCCTGCAAAGAAACTGCGTTTCACAGGCCTTTGGAAGAGATGTTCCCGGTAGGCTGTAAGAGCACTGTGCAGAGCGAGTGGTTTCTTAGCTTCCCAAAGAGCTGGAAGCAAGATGCTGTGGGGCCCAACTCGCCCTTTGGAAAGAAGCCTGCACGTTGTGCCTTTCAGCTCTAGGGCAAAGTAGCACACCCAGAGCAGAAGTCCTACTTCAGCCAGATCAGGCCTGCAAAGAAACTGCGTTTCACAGGCCTTTGGAAGAGATGTTCCCGGTAGGCTGTAAGAGCACTGTGCAGAGCGAGTTGTTTCTTAGCTTCCCAAAGAGCTGAAAGCAAGATGCTGTGGGGCCCAACTCGCCCTTTGGAAAGAAGCCTGCACGTTGTGCCTTTCAGCTCTAGGGCAAAGTAGCACACCCAGAGCAGAAGTCCTACTTCAGCCAGATCAGGCCTGCAAAGAAACTGCGTTTCACAGGCCTTTGGAAGAGATGTTCCCACTAGGCTGTAAGAGCACTGTGTAGAGCGAGTTGTTTCTTAGCTTCCCAAAGAGCTGGAAGCAAGATGCTGTGGGGCCCAACTCGCCCTTTGGAAAGAAGCCTGCACGTTGTGCCTTTCAGCTCTAGGGCAAAGTAGCACACCCAGAGCAGAAGTCCTACTTCAGCCAGATCAGGCCTGCAAAGAAACTGCGTTTCACAGGCCTTTGGAAGAGATGTTCCCGGTAGGCTGTAAGAGCACTGTGCAGAGCGAGTTGTTTCTTAGCTTCCCAAAGAGCTGGAAGCAAGATGCTGTGGGGCCCAACTCGCCCTTTGGAAAGAAGCCTGCACGTTGTGCCTTTCAGCTCTAGGGCAAAGTAGCACACCCAGAGCAGAAGTCCTACTTCAGCCAGATCAGGCCTGCAAAGAAACTGCGTTTCACAGGCCTTTGGAAGAGATGTTCCCGGTAGGCTGTAAGAGCACTGTGCAGAGCGAGTTGTTTCTTAGCTTCCCAAAGAGCTGGAAGCAAGATGCTGTGGGGCCCAACTCGCCCTTTGGAAAGAAGCCTGCACGTTGTGCCTTTCAGCTCTAGGGCAAAGTAGCACACCCAGAGCAGAACTCCTACTTCAGCCAGATCAGGCCTGCAAAGAAACTGCGTTTCACAGGCCTTTGGAAGAGATGTTCCCGGTAGGCTGTAAGAGCACTGTGCAGAGCGAGTTGTTTCTTAGCTTCCCAAAGAGCTGGAAGCAAGATGCTGTGGGGCCCAACTCGCCCTTTGGAAAGAAGCATGCACGTTGTGCCTTTCAGCTCTAGGGCAAAGTAGCACACCCAGAGCAGAAGTCCTACTTCAGCCAGATCAGGCCTGCAAAGAAACTGCGTTTCACAGGCCTTTGGAAGAGATGTTCCCACTAGGCTGTAAGAGCACTGTGCAGAGCGAGTTGTTTCTTAGCTTCCCAAAGAGCTGGAAGCAAGATGCTGTGGGGCCCAACTCGCCCTCTGGAAAGAAGCCTGCACGTTGTGCCTTTCAGCTCTAGGGCAAAGTAGCACACCCAGAGCAGAAGTCCTACTTCAGCCAGATCAGGCCTGCAAAGAAACTGCGTTTCACAGGCCTTTGGAAGAGATGTTCCCACTAGGCTGTAAGTGCACTGTGCAGAGCGAGTTGTTTCTTAGCTTCCCAAAGAGCTGGAAGCAAGATGCTGTGGGGCCCAACTTGCCCTTTGGAAAGAAGCCTGCACGTTGTGCCTTTCAGCTCTAGGGCAAAGTAGCACACCCAGAGCAGAAGTCCTACTTCAGCCAGATCAGGCCTGCAAAGAAACTGCGTTTCACAGGCCTTTGGAAGAGATGTTCCCGGTAGGCTGTAAGAGCACTGTGCAGAGCGAGTTGTTTCTTAGCTTCCCAAAGAGCTGGAAGCAAGATGCTGTGGGGCCCAACTCGCCCTTTGGAAAGAAGCCTGCACGTTGTGCCTTTCAGCTCTAGGGCAAAGTAGCACACCCAGAGCAGAAGTCCTACTTCAGCCAGATCAGGCCTGCAAAGAAACTGCGTTTCACAGGCCTTTGGAAGAGATGTTCCCGGTAGGCTGTAAGGGCACTGTGCAGAGCGAGTTGTTTCTTAGCTTCCCAAAGAGCTGGAAGCAAGATGCTGTGGGGCCCAACTCGCCCTTTGGAAAGAAGCCTGCACGTTGTGCCTTTCAGCTCTAGGGCAAAGTAGCACACCCAGAGCAGAAGTCCTACTTCAGCCAGATCAGGCCTGCAAAGAAACTGCGTTTCACAGGCCTTTGGAAGAGATGTTCCCGGTAGGCTGTAAGAGCACTGTGCAGAGCGAGTTGTTTCTTAGCTTCCCAAAGAGCTGGAAGCAAGATGCTGTGGGGCCCAACTCGCCCTTTGGAAAGAAGCCTGCACGTTGTGCCTTTCAGCTCTAGGGCAAAGTAGCACACCCAGAGCAGAAGTCCTACTTCAGCCAGATCAGGCCTGCAAAGAAACTGCGTTTCACAGGCCTTTGGAAGAGATGTTCCCGGTAGGCTGTAAGAGCACTGTGCAGAGCGAGTTGTTTCTTAGCTTCCCAAAGAGCTGGAAGCAAGATGCTGTGGGGCCCAACTCGCCCTTTGGAAAGAAGCCTGCACGTTGTGCCTTTCAGCTCTAGGGCAAAGTAGCACACCCAGAGCAGAAGTCCTACTTCAGCCAGATCAGGCCTGCAAAGAAACTGCGTTTCACAGGCCTTTGGAAGAGATGTTCCCGGTAGGCTGTAAGAGCACTGTGCAGAGCGAGTTGTTTCTTAGCTTCCCAAAGAGCTGGAAGCAAGATGCTGTGGGGCCCAACTCGCCCTTTGGAAAGAAGCCTGCACGTTGTGCCTTTCAGCTCTAGGGCAAAGTAGCACACCCAGAGCAGAAGTCCTACTTCAGCCAGATCAGGCCTGCAAAGAAACTGCGTTTCACAGGCCTTTGGAAGAGATGTTCCCGGTAGGCTGTAAGAGCACTGTGCAGAGCGAGTTGTTTCTTAGCTTCCCAAAGAGCTGGAAGCAAGATGCTGTAGGGCCCAACTCGCCCTTTGGAAAGAAGCCTGCACGTTGTGCCTTTCAGCTCTAGGGCAAAGTAGCACACCCAGAGCAGAAGTCCTACTTCAGCCAGATCAGGCCTGCAAAGAAACTGCGTTTCACAGGCCTTTGGAAGAGATGTTCCCGGTAGGCTGTAAGAGCACTGTGCAGAGCGAGTTGTTTCTTAGCTTCCCAAAGAGCTGGAAGCAAGATGCTGTGGGGCCCAACTCGCCCTTTGGAAAGAAGCCTGCACGTTGTGCCTTTCAGCTCTAGGGCAAAGTAGCACACCCAGAGCAGAAGTCCTACTTCAGCCAGATCAGGCCTGCAAAGAAACTGCGTTTCACAGGCCTTTGGAAGACATGTTCCCGGTAGGCTGTAAGAGCACTGTGCAGAGCGAGTTGTTTCTTAGCTTCCCAAAGAGCTGGAAGCAAGATGCTGTGGGGCCCAACTCGCCCTTTGGAAAGAAGCCTGCATGTTGTGCCTTTCAGCTCTAGGGCAAAGTAGCACACCCAGAGCAGAAGTCCTACTTCAGCCAGATCAGGCCTGCAAAGAAACTGCGTTTCACAGGCCTTTGGAAGAGATGTTCCCGGTAGGCTGTAAGAGCACTGTGCAGAGCGAGTTGTTTCTTAGCTTCCCAAAGAGGTGGAAGCAAGATGCTGTGGGGCCCAACTCGCCCTTTGGAAAGAAGCCTGCACGTTGTGCCTTTCAGCTCTAGGGCAAATTAGCACACCCAGAGCAGAAGCCCTACTTCAGCCAGATCAGGCCTGCAAAGAAACTGCGTTTCACAGGCCTTTGGAAGAGATGTTCCCACTAGGCTGTAAGAGCACTGTGCAGAGCGAGTTGTTTCTAAGCTTCCCAAAGAGCTGGAAGCAAGATGCTGTGGGGCCCAACTCGCCCTTTGGAAAGAAGCCTGCACGTTGTGCCTTTCAGCTCTAGGGCAAAGTAGCACACCCAGAGCAGAAGTCCTACTTCAGCCAGATCAGGCCTGCAAAGAAACTGCGTTTCACAGGCCTTTCGAAGAGATGTTCCCACTAGGCTGTAAGAGCACTGTGCAGAGCGAGTTGTTTCTTAGCTTCCCAAAGAGCTGGAAGCAAGATGCTGTGGGGCCCAACTCGCCCTTTGGAAAGAAGCCTGCACGTTGTGCCTTTCAGCTCTAGGGCAAAGTAGCACACCCAGAGCAGAAGTCCTACTTCAGCCAGATCAGGCCTGCAAAGAAACTGCGTTTCACAGGCCTTTGGAAGAGATGTTCCCGGTAGGCTGTAAGAGCACTGTGCAGAGCGAGTTGTTTCTTAGCTTCCCAAAGAGCTGGAAGCAAGATGCTGTGGGGCCCAACTCGCCCTTTGGAAAGAAGCCTGCACGTTGTGCCTTTCAGCTCTAGGGCAAAGTAGCACACCCAGAGCAGAAGTCCTACTTCAGCCAGATCAGGCCTGCAAAGAAACTGCGTTTCACAGGCCTTTGGAAGAGATGTTCCCACTAGGCTGTAAGAGCACTGTGCAGAGCGAGTTGTTTCTTAGCTTCCCAAAGAGCTGGAAGCAAGATGCTGTGGGGCCCAACTCGCCCTTTGGAAAGAAGCCTGCACGTTGTGCCTTTCAGCTCTAGGGCAAAGTAGCACACCCAGAGCAGAAGTCCTACTTCAGCCAGATCAGGCCTGCAAAGAAACTGCGTTTCACAGGCCTTTGGAAGAGATGTTCCCACTAGGCTGTAAGAGCACTGTGCAGAGCGAGTTGTTTCTTAGCTTCCCAAAGAGCTGGAAGCAAGATGCTGTGGGGCCCAACTCGCCCTTTGGAAAGAAGCCTGCACGTTGTGCCTTTCAGCTCTAGGGCAAAGTAGCACACCCAGAGCAGAAGTCCTACTTCAGCCAGATCAGGCCTGCAAAGAAACTGCGTTTCACAGGCCTTTGGAAGAGATGTTCCCGGTAGGCTGTAAGAGCACTGTGCAGAGCGAGTTGTTTCTTAGCTTCCCAAAGAGCTGGAAGCAAGATGCTGTGGGGCCCAACTCGCCCTTTGGAAAGAAGCCTGCACGTTGTGCCTTTCAGCTCTAGGGCAAAGTAGCACACCCAGAGCAGAAGTCCTACTTCAGCCAGATCAGGCCTGCAGAGAAACTGCGTTTCACAGGCCTTTGGAAGAGATGTTCCCACTAGGCTCTAAGAGCACTGTGCAGAGCGAGTTGTTTCTTAGCTTCCCAAAGAGCTGGAAGCAAGATGCTGTGGGGCCCAACTCGCCCTTTGGAAAGAAGCCTGCACGTTGTGCCTTTCAGCTCTAGGGCAAAGTAGCACACCCAGAGCAGAAGTCCTACTTCAGCCAGATCAGGCCTGCAAAGAAACTGCGTTTCACAGGCCTTTGGAAGAGATGTTCCCACTAGGCTGTAAGAGCACTGTGCAGAGCGAGTTGTTTCTTAGCTTCCCAAAGAGCTGGAAGCAAGATGCTGTGGGGCCCAACTCGCCCTTTGGAAAGAAGCCTGCACGTTGTGCCTTTCAGCTCTAGGGCAAAGTAGCACACCCAGAGCAGAAGTCCTACTTCAGCCAGATCAGGCCTGCAAAGAAACTGCGTTTCACAGGCCTTTGGAAGAGATGTTCCCGGTAGGCTGTAAGAGCACTGTGCAGAGCGAGTTGTTTCTTAGCTTCCCAAAGAGCTGGAAGCAAGATGCTGTGGGGCCCAACTCGCCCTTTGGAAAGAAGCCTGCACGTTGTGCCTTTCAGCTCTAGGGCAAAGTAGCACACCCAGAGCAGAAGTCCTACTTCAGCCAGATCAGGCCTGCAAAGAAACTGCGTTTCACAGGCCTTTGGAAGAGATGTTCCCGGTAGGCTGTAAGAGCACTGTGCAGAGCGAGTTGTTTCTTAGCTTCCCAAAGAGCTGGAAGCAAGATGCTGTGGGGCCCAACTCGCCCTTTGGAAAGAAGCCTGCACGTTGTGCCTTTCAGCTCTAGGGCAAAGTAGCACACCCAGAGCAGAAGTCCTACTTCAGCCAGATCAGGCCTGCAAAGAAACTGCGTTTCACAAGCCTTTGGAAGAGATGTTCCCGGCAGGCTGTAAGAGCACTGTGCAGAGCGACTTGTTTCTTAGCTTCCCAAAGAGCTGGAAGCAAGATGCTGTGGGGCCCAACTCGCCCTTTGGAAAGAAGCCTGCACGTTGTGCCTTTCAGCTCTAGGGCAAATTAGCACACCCAGAGCAGAAGTCCTACTTCAGCCAGATCAGGCCTGCAGAGAAACTGCGTTTCACAGGCCTTTGGAAGAGATGTTCCCACTAGGCTGTATGAGCACTGTGCAGAGCGAGTTGTTTCTTAGCTTCCCAAAGAGCTGGAAGCAAGATGCTGTGGGGCCCAACTCGCCCTCTGGAAAGAAGCCTGCACGTTGTGCCTTTCAGCTCTAGGGCAAAGTAGCACACCCAGAGCAGAAGTCCTACTTCAGCCAGATCAGGCCTGCAAAGAAACTGCGTTTCACAGGCCTTTGGAAGAGATGTTCCCGGTAGGCTGTAAGAGCACTGTGCAGAGCGAGTTGTTTCTTAGCTTCCCAAAGAGCTGGAAGCAAGATGCTGTGGGGCCCAACTCGCCCTTTGGAAAGAAGCCTGCACGTTGTGCCTTTCAGCTCTAGGGCAAAGTAGCACACCCAGAGCAGAAGTCCTACTTCAGCCAGATCAGGCCTGCAAAGAAACTGCGTTTCACAGGCCTTTGGAAGAGATGTTCCCACTAGGCTGTAAGAGCACTGTGCAGAGCGAGTTGTTTCTTAGCTTCCCAAAGAGCTGGAAGCAAGATGCTGTGGGGCCCAACTCGCCCTTTGGAAAGAAGCCTGCACGTTGTGCCTTTCAGCTCTAGGGCAAAGTAGCACACCCAGAGCAGAAGTCCTACTTCAGCCAGATCAGGCCTGCAAAGAAACTGCGTTTCACAGGCCTTCGGAAGAGATGTTCCCGGTAGGCTGTAAGGGCACTGTGCAGAGCGAGTTGTTTCTTAGCTTCCCAAAGAGCTGGAAGCAAGATGCTGTGGGGCCCAACTCGCCCTTTGGAAAGAAGCCTGCACGTTGTGCCTTTCAGCTCTAGGGCAAAGTAGCACACCCAGAGCAGAAGTCCTACTTCAGCCAGATCAGGCCTGCAAAGAAACTGCGTTTCACAGGCCTTTGGAAGAGATGTTCCCGGTAGGCTGTAAGAGCACTGTGCAGAGCGAGTTGTTTCTTAGCTTCCCAAAGAGCTGGAAGCAACATGCTGTGGGGCCCAACTCGCCCTTGGAAAGAAGCCTGCACGTTGTGCCTTTCAGCTCTAGGGCAAAGTAGCACACCCAGAGCAGAAGTCCTACTTCAGCCAGATCAGGCCTGCAAAGAAACTGCGTTTCACAAGCCTTTGGAAGAGATGTTCCCGGCAGGCTGTAAGAGCACTGTGCAGAGCGAGTTGTTTCTTAGCTTCCCAAAGAGCTGGAAGCAAGATGCTGTGGGGCCCAACTCGCCCTTTGGAAAGAAGCCTGCACGTTGTGCCTTTCAGCTCTAGGGCAAAGTAGCACACCCAGAGCAGAAGTCCTACTTCAGCCAGATCAGGCCTGCAGAGAAACTGCGTTTCACAGGCCTTTGGAAGAGATGTTCCCACTAGGCTGTAAGAGCACTGTGCAGAGCGAGTTGTTTCTTAGCTTCCCAAAGAGCTGGAAGCAAGATGCTGTGGGTCCCAACTCGCCCTCTGGAAAGAAGCCTGCACGTTGTGCCTTTCAGCTCTAGGGCAAAGTAGCACACCCAGAGCAGAAGTCCTACTTCAGCCAGATCAGGCCTGCAAAGAAACTGCGTTTCACAGGCCTTTGGAAGTGATGTTCCCACTAGGCTGTAAGAGCACTGTGCAGAGCGAGTTGTTTCTTAGCTTCCCAAAGAGCTGGAAGCAAGATGCTGTGGGGCCCAACTCGCCCTTTGGAAAGAAGCCTGCACGTTGTGCCTTTCAGCTCTAGGGCAAAGTAGCACACCCAGAGCAGAAGTCCTACTTCAGCCAGATCAGGCCTGCAAAGAAACTGCGTTTCACAGGCCTTTGGAAGAGATGTTCCCGGTAGGCTGTAAGAGCACTGTGCAGAGCGAGTTGTTTCTTAGCTTCCCAAAGAGCTGGAAGCAAGATGCTGTGGGGCCCAACTCGCCCTTTGGAAAGAAGCCTGCACGTTGTGCCTTTCAGCTCTAGGGCAAAGTAGCACACCCATAGCAGAAGTCCTACTTCAGCCAGATCAGGCCTGCAAAGAAACTGCGTTTCACAGGCCTTTGGAAGAGATGTTCCCGGTAGGCTGTAAGAGCACTGTGCAGAGCGAGTTGTTTCTTAGCTTCCCAAAGAGCTGGAAGCAAGATGCTGTGGGGCCCAACTCGCCCTTTGGAAAGAAGCCTGCACGTTGTGCCTTTCAGCTCTAGGGCAAAGTAGCACACCCAGAGCAGAAGTCCTACTTCAGCCAGATCAGGCCTGCAAAAAAAATGCGTTTCACAGGCCTTTGGAAGAGATGTTCCCGGTAGGCTGTAAGAGCACTGTGCAGTGCGAGTTGTTTCTTAGCTTCCCAAAGAGCTGGAAGCAAGATGCTGTGGGGCCCAACTCGCCCTTTGGAAAGAAGCCTGCACGTTGTGCCTTTCAGCTCTAGGGCAAAGTAGCACATCCAGAGCAGAAGTCCTACTTCAGCCAGATCAGGCCTGCAAAGAAACTGCGTTTCACAGGCCTTTGGAAGAGATGTTCCCGGTAGGCTGTAAGAGCACTGTGCAGAGCGAGTTGTTTCTTAGCTTCCCAAAGAGCTGGAAGCAAGATGCTGTGGGGCCCAACTCGCCCTTTGGAAAGAAGCCTGCACGTTGTGCCTTTCAGCTCTAGGGCAAAGTAGCACACCCAGAGCAGAAGTCCTACTTCAGCCAGATCAGGCCTGCAAAGCAACTGCGTTTCACAGGCCTTTGGAAGAGATGTTCCCGGTAGGCTGTAAGAGCACTGTGCAGAGCGAGTTGTTTCTTAGCTTCCCAAAGAGCTGGAAGCAAGATGCTGTGGGGCCCAACTCGCCCTCTGGAAAGAAGCCTGCACGTTGTGCCTTTCAGCTCTAGGGCAAAGTAGCACACCCAGAGCAGAAGTCCTACTTCAGCCAGATCAGGCCTGCAAAGAAACTGCGTTTCACAGGCCTTTGGAAGAGATGTTCCCGGTAGGCTGTAAGAGCACTGTGCAGAGCGAGTTGTTTCTTAGCTTCCCAAAGAGCTGGAAGCAAGATGCTGTGGGGCCCAACTCGCCCTTTGGAAAGAAGCCTGAACGTTGTGCCTTTCAGCTCTAGGGCAAAGTAGCACACCCAGAGCAGAAGTCCTACTTCAGCCATATCAGGCCTGCAAAGAAACTGCGTTTCACAGGCCTTTGGAAGAGATGTTCCCACTAGGCTGTAAGAGCACTGTGCAGAGCGAGTTGTTTCTTAGCTTCCCAAAGAGCTGGAAGCAAGATGCTGTGGGGCCCAACTCGCCCTTTGGAAAGAAGCCTGCACGTTGTGCCTTTCAGCTCTAGGGCAAAGTAGCACACCCAGAGCAGAAGTCCTACTTCAGCCAGATCAGGCCTGCAAAGAAACTGCGTTTCACAGGCCTTTGGAAGAGATGTTCCCGGTAGGCTGTAAGGGCACTGTGCAGAGCGAGTTGTTTCTTAGCTTCCCAAAGAGCTGGAAGCAAGATGCTGTGGGGCCCAACTCGCCCTTTGGAAAGAAGCCTGCACGTTGTGCCTTTCAGCTCTAGGGCAAAGTAGCACACCCAGAGCAGAAGTCCTACTTCAGCCAGATCAGGCCTGCAAAGAAACTGCGTTTCACAGGCCTTTGAAAGAGATGTTCCCGGTAGGCTGTAAGAGCACTGTGCAGAGCGAGTTGTTTCTTAGCTTCCCAAAGAGCTGGAAGCAAGATGCTGTGGGGCCCAACTCGCCCTTTGGAAAGAAGCCTGCACGTTGTGCCTTTCAGCTCTAGGGCAAAGTAGCACACCCAGAGCAGATGTCCTACTTCAGCCAGATCAGGCCTGCAAAGAAACTGCGTTTCACAGGCCTTTGGAAGAGATGTTCCCACTAGGATGTAAGAGCACTGTGCAGAGCGACTTGTTTCTTAGCTTCCCAAAGAGCTGGAAGCAAGATGCTGTGGGGCCCAACTCGCCCTTTGGAAAGAAGCCTGCACGTTGTGCCTTTCAGCTCTAGGGCAAAGTAGCACACCCAGAGCAGAAGTCCTACTTCAGCCAGATCAGGCCTGCAAAGAAACTGCGTTTCACAGGCCTTTGGAAGAGATGTTCCCGGTAGGCTGTAAGAGCACTGTGCAGAGCGAGTTGTTTCTTAGCTTCCCAAAGAGCTGGAAGCAAGATGCTGTGGGGCCCAACTCGCCCTTTGGAAAGAAGCCTGCACGTTGTGCCTTTCAGCTCTAGGGCAAAGTAGCACACCCAGAGCAGAAGTCCTACTTCAGCCAGATCAGGCCTGCAAAGAAACTGCGTTTCACAGGCCTTTGGAAGAGATGTTCCCGGTAGGCTGTAAGAGCACTGTGCAGAGCGAGTTGTTTCTTAGCTTCCCAAAGAGCTGGAAGCAAGATGCTGTGGGGCCCAACTCGCCCTTTGGAAAGAAGCCGGCACGTTGTGCCTTTCAGCTCTAGGGCAAAGTAGCACACCCAGAGCAGAAGTCCTACTTCAGCCAGATCAGGCCTGCAAAGAAACTGCGTTTCACAGGCCTTTGGAAGAGATGTTCCCGGTAGGCTGTAAGAGCACTGTGCAGAGCGAGTTGTTTCTTAGCTTCCCAAAGAGCTGGAAGCAAGATGCTGTGGGGCCCAACTCGCCCTTTGGAAAGAAGCCTGCACGTTGTGCCTTTCAGCTCTAGGGCAAAGTAGCACACCCAGAGCAGAAGTCCTACTTCAGCCAGATCAGGCCTGCAAAGAAACTGCGTTTCACAGGCCTTTGGAAGAGATGTTCCCACTAGGCTGTAAGAGCACTGTGCAGAGCGAGTTGTTTCTTAGCTTCCCAAAGAGCTGGAAGCAAGATGCTGTGGGGCCCAACTCGCCCTTTGGAAAGAAGCCTGCACGTTGTGCCTTTCAGCTCTAGGGCAAAGTAGCACACCCAGAGCAGAAGTCCTACTTCAGCCAGATCAGGCCTGCAAAGAAACTGCGTTTCACAGGCCTTTGGAAGAGATGTTCCCGGTAGGCTGTAAGAGCACTGTGCAGAGCGAGTTGTTTCTTAGCTTCCCAAAGAGCTGGAAGCAAGATGCTGTGGGGCCCAACTCGCCCTTTGGAAAGAAGCCTGCACGTTGTGCCTTTCAGCTCTAGGGCAAAGTAGCACACCCAGAGCAGAAGTCCTACTTCAGCCAGATCAGGCCTGCAAAGAAACTGCGTTTCACAGGCCTTTGGAAGAGATGTTCCCACTAGGCTGTAAGAGCACTGTGCAGAGCGAGTTGTTTCTTAGCTTCCCAAAGAGCTGGAAGCAAGATGCTGTGGGGCCCAACTCGCCCTTTGGAAAGAAGCCTGCACGTTGTGCCTTTCAGCTCTAGGGCAAAGTAGCACACCCAGAGCAGAAGTCCTACTTCAGCCAGATCAGGCCTGCAAAGAAACTGCGTTTCACAGGCCTTTGGAAGAGATGTTCCCGGTAGGCTGTAAGAGCACTGTGCAGAGCGAGTTGTTTCTTAGCTTCCCAAAGAGCTGGAAGCAAGATGCTGTGGGGCCCAACTCGCCCTTTGGAAAGAAGCCTGCACGTTGTGCCTTTCAGCTCTAGGGCAAAGTAGCACACCCAGAGCAGAAGTCCTACTTCAGCCAGATCAGGCCTGCAAAGAAACTGCGTTTCACAGGCCTTTGGAAGAGATGTTCCCGGTAGGCTGTAAGAGCACTGTGCAGAGCGAGTTGTTTCTTAGCTTCCCAAAGAGCTGGAAGCAAGATGCTGTGGGGCCCAACTCGCCCTTTGGAAAGAAGCCTGCACGTTGTGCCTTTCAGCTCTAGGGCAAAGTAGCACACCCAGAGCAGAAGTCCTACTTCAGCCAGATCAGGCCTGCAAAGAAACTGCGTTTCACAGGCCTTTGGAAGAGATGTTCCCGGTAGGCTGTAAGAGCACTGTGCAGAGCGAGTTGTTTCTTAGCTTCCCAAAGAGCTGGAAGCAAGATGCTGTGGGGCCCAACTCGCCCTTTGGAAAGAAGCCTGCACGTTGTGCCTTTCAGCTCTAGGGCAAAGTAGCACACCCAGAGCAGAAGTCCTACTTCAGCCAGATCAGGCCTGCAAAGAAACTGCGTTTCACAGGCCTTTGGAAGAGATGTTCCCACTAGGCTGTAAGAGCACTGTGCAGAGCGAGTTGTTTCTTAGCTTCCCAAAGAGCTGGAAGCAAGATGCTGTGGGGCCCAACTCGCCCTTTGGAAAGAAGCCTGCACGTTGTGCCTTTCAGCTCTAGGGCAAAGTAGCACACCCAGAGCAGAAGTCCTACTTCAGCCAGATCAGGCCTGCAAAGAAACTGCGTTTCACAGGCCTTTGGAAGAGATGTTCCCACTAGGCTGTAAGAGCACTGTGCAGAGCGAGTTGTTTCTTAGCTTCCCAAAGAGCTGGAAGCAAGATGCTGTGGGGCCCAACTCGCCCTTTGGAAAGAAGCCTGCACGTTGTGCCTTTCAGCTCTAGGGCAAAGTAGCACACCCAGAGCAGAAGTCCTACTTCAGCCAGATCAGGCCTGCAAAGAAACTGCGTTTCACAGGCCTTTGGAAGAGATGTTCCCGGTAGGCTGTAAGAGCACTGTGCAGAGCGAGTTGTTTCTTAGCTTCCCAAAGAGCTGGAAGCAAGATGCTGTGGGGCCCAACTCGCCCTTTGGAAAGAAGCCTGCACGTTGTGCCTTTCAGCTCTAGGGCAAAGTAGCACACCCAGAGCAGAAGTCCTACTTCAGCCAGATCAGGCCTGCAGAGAAACTGCGTTTCACAGGCCTTTGGAAGAGATGTTCCCACTAGGCTCTAAGAGCACTGTGCAGAGCGAGTTGTTTCTTAGCTTCCCAAAGAGCTGGAAGCAAGATGCTGTGGGGCCCAACTCGCCCTTTGGAAAGAAGCCTGCACGTTGTGCCTTTCAGCTCTAGGGCAAAGTAGCACACCCAGAGCAGAAGTCCTACTTCAGCCAGATCAGGCCTGCAAAGAAACTGCGTTTCACAGGCCTTTGGAAGAGATGTTCCCACTAGGCTGTAAGAGCACTGTGCAGAGCGAGTTGTTTCTTAGCTTCCCAAAGAGCTGGAAGCAAGATGCTGTGGGGCCCAACTCGCCCTTTGGAAAGAAGCCTGCACGTTGTGCCTTTCAGCTCTAGGGCAAAGTAGCACACCCAGAGCAGAAGTCCTACTTCAGCCAGATCAGGCCTGCAAAGAAACTGCGTTTCACAGGCCTTTGGAAGAGATGTTCCCGGTAGGCTGTAAGAGCACTGTGCAGAGCGAGTTGTTTCTTAGCTTCCCAAAGAGCTGGAAGCAAGATGCTGTGGGGCCCAACTCGCCCTTTGGAAAGAAGCCTGCACGTTGTGCCTTTCAGCTCTAGGGCAAAGTAGCACACCCAGAGCAGAAGTCCTACTTCAGCCAGATCAGGCCTGCAAAGAAACTGCGTTTCACAGGCCTTTGGAAGAGATGTTCCCGGTAGGCTGTAAGAGCACTGTGCAGAGCGAGTTGTTTCTTAGCTTCCCAAAGAGCTGGAAGCAAGATGCTGTGGGGCCCAACTCGCCCTTTGGAAAGAAGCCTGCACGTTGTGCCTTTCAGCTCTAGGGCAAAGTAGCACACCCAGAGCAGAAGTCCTACTTCAGCCAGATCAGGCCTGCAAAGAAACTGCGTTTCACAAGCCTTTGGAAGAGATGTTCCCGGCAGGCTGTAAGAGCACTGTGCAGAGCGACTTGTTTCTTAGCTTCCCAAAGAGCTGGAAGCAAGATGCTGTGGGGCCCAACTCGCCCTTTGGAAAGAAGCCTGCACGTTGTGCCTTTCAGCTCTAGGGCAAATTAGCACACCCAGAGCAGAAGTCCTACTTCAGCCAGATCAGGCCTGCAGAGAAACTGCGTTTCACAGGCCTTTGGAAGAGATGTTCCCACTAGGCTGTATGAGCACTGTGCAGAGCGAGTTGTTTCTTAGCTTCCCAAAGAGCTGGAAGCAAGATGCTGTGGGGCCCAACTCGCCCTCTGGAAAGAAGCCTGCACGTTGTGCCTTTCAGCTCTAGGGCAAAGTAGCACACCCAGAGCAGAAGTCCTACTTCAGCCAGATCAGGCCTGCAAAGAAACTGCGTTTCACAGGCCTTTGGAAGAGATGTTCCCGGTAGGCTGTAAGAGCACTGTGCAGAGCGAGTTGTTTCTTAGCTTCCCAAAGAGCTGGAAGCAAGATGCTGTGGGGCCCAACTCGCCCTTTGGAAAGAAGCCTGCACGTTGTGCCTTTCAGCTCTAGGGCAAAGTAGCACACCCAGAGCAGAAGTCCTACTTCAGCCAGATCAGGCCTGCAAAGAAACTGCGTTTCACAGGCCTTTGGAAGAGATGTTCCCACTAGGCTGTAAGAGCACTGTGCAGAGCGAGTTGTTTCTTAGCTTCCCAAAGAGCTGGAAGCAAGATGCTGTGGGGCCCAACTCGCCCTTTGGAAAGAAGCCTGCACGTTGTGCCTTTCAGCTCTAGGGCAAAGTAGCACACCCAGAGCAGAAGTCCTACTTCAGCCAGATCAGGCCTGCAAAGAAACTGCGTTTCACAGGCCTTCGGAAGAGATGTTCCCGGTAGGCTGTAAGGGCACTGTGCAGAGCGAGTTGTTTCTTAGCTTCCCAAAGAGCTGGAAGCAAGATGCTGTGGGGCCCAACTCGCCCTTTGGAAAGAAGCCTGCACGTTGTGCCTTTCAGCTCTAGGGCAAAGTAGCACACCCAGAGCAGAAGTCCTACTTCAGCCAGATCAGGCCTGCAAAGAAACTGCGTTTCACAGGCCTTTGGAAGAGATGTTCCCGGTAGGCTGTAAGAGCACTGTGCAGAGCGAGTTGTTTCTTAGCTTCCCAAAGAGCTGGAAGCAACATGCTGTGGGGCCCAACTCGCCCTTGGAAAGAAGCCTGCACGTTGTGCCTTTCAGCTCTAGGGCAAAGTAGCACACCCAGAGCAGAAGTCCTACTTCAGCCAGATCAGGCCTGCAAAGAAACTGCGTTTCACAAGCCTTTGGAAGAGATGTTCCCGGCAGGCTGTAAGAGCACTGTGCAGAGCGAGTTGTTTCTTAGCTTCCCAAAGAGCTGGAAGCAAGATGCTGTGGGGCCCAACTCGCCCTTTGGAAAGAAGCCTGCACGTTGTGCCTTTCAGCTCTAGGGCAAAGTAGCACACCCAGAGCAGAAGTCCTACTTCAGCCAGATCAGGCCTGCAGAGAAACTGCGTTTCACAGGCCTTTGGAAGAGATGTTCCCACTAGGCTGTAAGAGCACTGTGCAGAGCGAGTTGTTTCTTAGCTTCCCAAAGAGCTGGAAGCAAGATGCTGTGGGTCCCAACTCGCCCTCTGGAAAGAAGCCTGCACGTTGTGCCTTTCAGCTCTAGGGCAAAGTAGCACACCCAGAGCAGAAGTCCTACTTCAGCCAGATCAGGCCTGCAAAGAAACTGCGTTTCACAGGCCTTTGGAAGTGATGTTCCCACTAGGCTGTAAGAGCACTGTGCAGAGCGAGTTGTTTCTTAGCTTCCCAAAGAGCTGGAAGCAAGATGCTGTGGGGCCCAACTCGCCCTTTGGAAAGAAGCCTGCACGTTGTGCCTTTCAGCTCTAGGGCAAAGTAGCACACCCAGAGCAGAAGTCCTACTTCAGCCAGATCAGGCCTGCAAAGAAACTGCGTTTCACAGGCCTTTGGAAGAGATGTTCCCGGTAGGCTGTAAGAGCACTGTGCAGAGCGAGTTGTTTCTTAGCTTCCCAAAGAGCTGGAAGCAAGATGCTGTGGGGCCCAACTCGCCCTTTGGAAAGAAGCCTGCACGTTGTGCCTTTCAGCTCTAGGGCAAAGTAGCACACCCATAGCAGAAGTCCTACTTCAGCCAGATCAGGCCTGCAAAGAAACTGCGTTTCACAGGCCTTTGGAAGAGATGTTCCCGGTAGGCTGTAAGAGCACTGTGCAGAGCGAGTTGTTTCTTAGCTTCCCAAAGAGCTGGAAGCAAGATGCTGTGGGGCCCAACTCGCCCTTTGGAAAGAAGCCTGCACGTTGTGCCTTTCAGCTCTAGGGCAAAGTAGCACACCCAGAGCAGAAGTCCTACTTCAGCCAGATCAGGCCTGCAAAAAAAATGCGTTTCACAGGCCTTTGGAAGAGATGTTCCCGGTAGGCTGTAAGAGCACTGTGCAGTGCGAGTTGTTTCTTAGCTTCCCAAAGAGCTGGAAGCAAGATGCTGTGGGGCCCAACTCGCCCTTTGGAAAGAAGCCTGCACGTTGTGCCTTTCAGCTCTAGGGCAAAGTAGCACATCCAGAGCAGAAGTCCTACTTCAGCCAGATCAGGCCTGCAAAGAAACTGCGTTTCACAGGCCTTTGGAAGAGATGTTCCCGGTAGGCTGTAAGAGCACTGTGCAGAGCGAGTTGTTTCTTAGCTTCCCAAAGAGCTGGAAGCAAGATGCTGTGGGGCCCAACTCGCCCTTTGGAAAGAAGCCTGCACGTTGTGCCTTTCAGCTCTAGGGCAAAGTAGCACACCCAGAGCAGAAGTCCTACTTCAGCCAGATCAGGCCTGCAAAGCAACTGCGTTTCACAGGCCTTTGGAAGAGATGTTCCCGGTAGGCTGTAAGAGCACTGTGCAGAGCGAGTTGTTTCTTAGCTTCCCAAAGAGCTGGAAGCAAGATGCTGTGGGGCCCAACTCGCCCTCTGGAAAGAAGCCTGCACGTTGTGCCTTTCAGCTCTAGGGCAAAGTAGCACACCCAGAGCAGAAGTCCTACTTCAGCCAGATCAGGCCTGCAAAGAAACTGCGTTTCACAGGCCTTTGGAAGAGATGTTCCCGGTAGGCTGTAAGAGCACTGTGCAGAGCGAGTTGTTTCTTAGCTTCCCAAAGAGCTGGAAGCAAGATGCTGTGGGGCCCAACTCGCCCTTTGGAAAGAAGCCTGAACGTTGTGCCTTTCAGCTCTAGGGCAAAGTAGCACACCCAGAGCAGAAGTCCTACTTCAGCCATATCAGGCCTGCAAAGAAACTGCGTTTCACAGGCCTTTGGAAGAGATGTTCCCACTAGGCTGTAAGAGCACTGTGCAGAGCGAGTTGTTTCTTAGCTTCCCAAAGAGCTGGAAGCAAGATGCTGTGGGGCCCAACTCGCCCTTTGGAAAGAAGCCTGCACGTTGTGCCTTTCAGCTCTAGGGCAAAGTAGCACACCCAGAGCAGAAGTCCTACTTCAGCCAGATCAGGCCTGCAAAGAAACTGCGTTTCACAGGCCTTTGGAAGAGATGTTCCCGGTAGGCTGTAAGGGCACTGTGCAGAGCGAGTTGTTTCTTAGCTTCCCAAAGAGCTGGAAGCAAGATGCTGTGGGGCCCAACTCGCCCTTTGGAAAGAAGCCTGCACGTTGTGCCTTTCAGCTCTAGGGCAAAGTAGCACACCCAGAGCAGAAGTCCTACTTCAGCCAGATCAGGCCTGCAAAGAAACTGCGTTTCACAGGCCTTTGAAAGAGATGTTCCCGGTAGGCTGTAAGAGCACTGTGCAGAGCGAGTTGTTTCTTAGCTTCCCAAAGAGCTGGAAGCAAGATGCTGTGGGGCCCAACTCGCCCTTTGGAAAGAAGCCTGCACGTTGTGCCTTTCAGCTCTAGGGCAAAGTAGCACACCCAGAGCAGATGTCCTACTTCAGCCAGATCAGGCCTGCAAAGAAACTGCGTTTCACAGGCCTTTGGAAGAGATGTTCCCACTAGGATGTAAGAGCACTGTGCAGAGCGACTTGTTTCTTAGCTTCCCAAAGAGCTGGAAGCAAGATGCTGTGGGGCCCAACTCGCCCTTTGGAAAGAAGCCTGCACGTTGTGCCTTTCAGCTCTAGGGCAAAGTAGCACACCCAGAGCAGAAGTCCTACTTCAGCCAGATCAGGCCTGCAAAGAAACTGCGTTTCACAGGCCTTTGGAAGAGATGTTCCCGGTAGGCTGTAAGAGCACTGTGCAGAGCGAGTTGTTTCTTAGCTTCCCAAAGAGCTGGAAGCAAGATGCTGTGGGGCCCAACTCGCCCTTTGGAAAGAAGCCTGCACGTTGTGCCTTTCAGCTCTAGGGCAAAGTAGCACACCCAGAGCAGAAGTCCTACTTCAGCCAGATCAGGCCTGCAAAGAAACTGCGTTTCACAGGCCTTTGGAAGAGATGTTCCCGGTAGGCTGTAAGAGCACTGTGCAGAGCGAGTTGTTTCTTAGCTTCCCAAAGAGCTGGAAGCAAGATGCTGTGGGGCCCAACTCGCCCTTTGGAAAGAAGCCGGCACGTTGTGCCTTTCAGCTCTAGGGCAAAGTAGCACACCCAGAGCAGAAGTCCTACTTCAGCCAGATCAGGCCTGCAAAGAAACTGCGTTTCACAGGCCTTTGGAAGAGATGTTCCCGGTAGGCTGTAAGAGCACTGTGCAGAGCGAGTTGTTTCTTAGCTTCCCAAAGAGCTGGAAGCAAGATGCTGTGGGGCCCAACTCGCCCTTTGGAAAGAAGCCTGCACGTTGTGCCTTTCAGCTCTAGGGCAAAGTAGCACACCCAGAGCAGAAGTCCTACTTCAGCCAGATCAGGCCTGCAAAGAAACTGCGTTTCACAGGCCTTTGGAAGAGATGTTCCCACTAGGCTGTAAGAGCACTGTGCAGAGCGAGTTGTTTCTTAGCTTCCCAAAGAGCTGGAAGCAAGATGCTGTGGGGCCCAACTCGCCCTTTGGAAAGAAGCCTGCACGTTGTGCCTTTCAGCTCTAGGGCAAAGTAGCACACCCAGAGCAGAAGTCCTACTTCAGCCAGATCAGGCCTGCAAAGAAACTGCGTTTCACAGGCCTTTGGAAGAGATGTTCCCGGTAGGCTGTAAGAGCACTGTGCAGAGCGAGTTGTTTCTTAGCTTCCCAAAGAGCTGGAAGCAAGATGCTGTGGGGCCCAACTCGCCCTTTGGAAAGAAGCCTGCACGTTGTGCCTTTCAGCTCTAGGGCAAAGTAGCACACCCAGAGCAGAAGTCCTACTTCAGCCAGATCAGGCCTGCAAAGAAACTGCGTTTCACAGGCCTTTGGAAGAGATGTTCCCGGTAGGCTGTAAGAGCACTGTGCAGAGCGAGTTGTTTCTTAGCTTCCCAAAGAGCTGGAAGCAAGATGCTGTGGGGCCCAACTCGCCCTTTGGAAAGAAGCCTGCACGTTGTGCCTTTCAGCTCTAGGGCAAAGTAGCACACCCAGAGCAGAAGTCCTACTTCAGCCAGATCAGGCCTGCAAAGAAACTGCGTTTCACAGGCCTTTGGAAGAGATGTTCCCGGTAGGCTGTAAGAGCACTGTGCAGAGCGAGTTGTTTCTTAGCTTCCCAAAGAGCTGGAAGCAAGATGCTGTGGGGCCCAACTCGCCCTTTGGAAAGAAGCCTGCACGTTGTGCCTTTCAGCTCTAGGGCAAAGTAGCACACCCAGAGCAGAAGTCCTACTTCAGCCAGATCAGGCCTGCAAAGAAACTGCGTTTCACAGGCCTTTGGAAGACATGTTCCCGGTAGGCTGTAAGAGCACTGTGCAGAGCGAGTTGTTTCTTAGCTTCCCAAAGAGCTGGAAGCAAGATGCTGTGGGGCCCAACTCGCCCTTTGGAAAGAAGCCTGCACGTTGTGCCTTTCAGCTCTAGGGCAAAGTAGCACACCCAGAGCAGAAGTCCTACTTCAGCCAGATCAGGCCTGCAAAGAAACTGCGTTTCACAGGCCTTTGGAAGAGATGTTCCCGGTAGGCTGTAAGAGCACTGTGCAGAGCGAGTTGTTTCTTAGCTTCCCAAAGAGCTGGAAGCAAGATGCTGTGGGGCCCAACTCGCCCTTTGGAAAGAAGCCTGCACGTTGTGCCTTTCAGCTCTAGGGCAAAGTAGCACACCCAGAGCAGAAGTCCTACTTCAGCCAGATCAGGCCTGCAAAGAAACTGCCTTTCACAGGCCTTTGGAAGAGATGTTCCCGGTAGGCTGTAAGAGCACTGTGCAGAGCGAGTTGTTTCTTAGCTTCCCAAAGAGCTGGAAGCAAGATGCTGTGGGGCCCAACTCGCCCTTTGGAAAGAAGCCTGCACGTTGTGCCTTTCAGCTCTAGGGCAAAGTAGCACACCCAGAGCAGAAGTCCTACTTCAGCCAGATCAGGCCTGCAAAGAAACTGCGTTTCACAGGTCTTTGGAAGAGATGTTCCCACTAGGCTGTAAGAGCACTGTGCAGAGCGAGTTGTTTCTTAGCTTCCCAAAGAGCTGGAAGCAAGATGCTGTGGGGCCCAACTCGCCCTCTGGAAAGAAGCCTGCACGTTGTGCCTTTCAGCTCTAGGGCAAAGTAGCACACCCAGAGCAGAAGTCCTACTTCAGCCAGATCAGGCCTGCAAAGAAACTGCGTTTCACAGGCCTTTGGAAGAGATGTTCCCACTAGGATGTAAGAGCACTGTGCAGAGCGAGTTGTTTCTTAGCTTCCCAAAGAGCTGGAAGCAAGATGCTGTGGGGCCCAACTCGCCCTTTGGAAAGAAGCCTGCACGTTGTGCCTTTCAGCTCTAGGGCAAAGTAGCACACCCAGAGCAGAAGTCCTACTTCAGCCAGATCAGGCCTGCAAAGAAACTGCGTTTCACAGGCCTTTGGAAGAGATGTTCCCGGTAGGCTGTAAGAGCACTGTGCAGAGCGAGTTGTTTCTTAGCTTCCCAAAGAGCTGGAAGCAAGATGCTGTGGGGCCCAACTCGCCCTTTGGAAAGAAGCCTGCACGTTGTGCCTTTCAGCTCTAGGGCAAAGTAGCACACCCAGAGCAGAAGTCCTACTGCAGCCAGATCAGGCCTGCAAAGAAACTGCGTTTCACAGGCCTTTGGAAGAGATGTTCCCGGTAGGCTGTAAGAGCACTGTGCAGAGCGAGTTGTTTCTTAGCTTCCCAAAGAGCTGGAAGCAAGATGCTGTGGGGCCCAACTCGCCCTTTGGAAAGAAGCCTGCACGTTGTGCCTTTCAGCTCTAGGGCAAAGTAGCACACCCAGAGCAGAAGTCCTACTTCAGCCAGATCAGGCCTGCAGAGAAACTGCGTTTCACAGGCCTTTGGAAGAGATGTTCCCACTAGGCTGTAAGAGCACTGTGCAGAGCGAGTTGTTTCTTAGCTTCCCAAAGAGCTGGAAGCAAGATGCTGTGGGGCCCAACTCGCCCTTTGGAAAGAAGCCTGCACGTTGTGCCTTTCAGCTCTAGGGCAAAGTAGCACACCCAGAGCAGAAGTCCTACTTCAGCCAGATCAGGCCTGCAAAGAAACTGCGTTTCACAGGCCTTTGGAAGAGATGTTCCCACTAGGGTGTAAGAGCACTGTGCAGAGCGAGTTGTTTCTTAGCTTCCCAAAGAGCTGGAAGCAAGATGCTGTGGGGCCCAACTCGCCCTTTGGAAAGAAGCCTGCACGTTGTGCCTTTCAGCTCTAGGGCAAAGTAGCACACCCAGAGCAGAAGTCCTACTTCAGCCAGATCAGGCCTGCAAAGAAACTGCGTTTCACAGGCCTTTGGAAGAGATGTTCCCGGTAGGCTGTAAGAGCACTGTGCAGAGCGAGTTGTTTCTTAGCTTCCCAAAGAGCTGGAAGCAAGATGCTGTGGGGCCCAACTCGCCCTTTGGAAAGAAGCCTGCACGTTGTGCCTTTCAGCTCTAGGGCAAAGTAGCACACCCAGAGCAGAAGTCCTACTTCAGCCAGATCAGGCCTGCAAAGAAACTGCGTTTCACAGGCCTTTGGAAGAGATGTTCCCACTAGGCTGTAAGAGCACTGTGCAGAGCGAGTTGTTTCTTAGCTTCCCAAAGAGCTGGAAGCAAGATGCTGTGGGGCCCAACTCGCCCTTTGGAAAGAAGCCTGCACGTTGTGCCTTTCAGCTCTAGGGCAAAGTAGCACACCCAGAGCAGAAGTCCTACTTCAGCCAGATCAGGCCTGCAAAGAAACTGCGTTTCACAGGCGTTTGGAAGAGATGTTCCCGGTAGGCTGTAAGAGCACTGTGCAGAGCGAGTGGTTTCTTAGCTTCCCAAAGAGCTGGAAGCAAGATGCTGTGGGGCCCAACTCGCCCTTTGGAAAGAAGCCTGCACGTTGTGCCTTTCAGCTCTAGGGCAAAGTAGCACACCCAGAGCAGAAGTCCTACTTCAGCCAGATCAGGCCTGCAAAGAAACTGCGTTTCACAGGCCTTTGGAAGAGATGTTCCCGGTAGGCTGTAAGAGCACTGTGCAGAGCGAGTTGTTTCTTAGCTTCCCAAAGAGCTGGAAGCAAGATGCTGTGGGGCCCAACTCGCCCTTTGGAAAGAAGCCTGCACGTTGTGCCTTTCAGCTCTAGGGCAAAGTAGCACACCCAGAGCAGAAGTCCTACTTCAGCCAGATCAGGCCTGCAAAGAAACTGCGTTTCACAGGCCTTTGGAAGAGATGTTCCCACTAGGCTGTAAGAGCACTGTGCAGAGCGAGTTGTTTCTTAGCTTCCCAAAGAGCTGGAAGCAAGATGCTGTGGGGCCCAACTCGCCCTCTGGAAAGAAGCCTGCACGTTGTGCCTTTCAGCTCTAGGGCAAAGTAGCACACCCAGAGCAGAAGTCCTACTTCAGCCAGATCAGGCCTGCAAAGAAACTGCGTTTCACAGGCCTTTGGAAGAGATGTTCCCGGTAGGCTGTAAGAGCACTGTGCAGAGCGAGTTGTTTCTTAGCTTCCCAAAGAGCTGGAAGCAAGATGCTGTGGGGCCCAACTCGCCCTTTGGAAAGAAGCCTGCACGTTGTGCCTTTCAGCTCTAGGGCAAAGTAGCACACCCAGAGCAGAAGTCCTACTTCAGCCAGATCAGGCCTGCAAAGAAACTGCGTTTCACAGGCCTTTGGAAGAGATGTTCCCGGTAGGCTGTAAGAGCACTGTGCAGAGCGAGTTGTTTCCTAGCTTCCCAAAGAGCTGGAAGCAAGATGCTGTGGGGCCCAACTCGCCCTTTGGAAAGAAGCCTGCACGTTGTGCCTTTCAGCTCTAGGGCAAAGTAGCACACCCAGAGCAGAAGTCCTACTTCAGCCAGATCAGGCCTGCAAAGAAACTGCGTTTCACAGGCCTTTGGAAGAGATGTTCCCCGTAGGCTGTAAGGGCACTGTGCAGAGCGAGTTGTTTCTTAGCTTCCCAAAGAGCTGGAAGCAAGATGCTGTGGGGGCCAACTCGCCCTTTGGAAAGAAGCCTGCACGTTGTGCCTTTCAGCTCTAGGGCAAAGTAGCACACCCAGAGCAGAAGTCCTACTTCAGCCAGATCAGGCCTGCAAAGAAACTGCGTTTCACAGGCCTTTGGAAGAGATGTTCCCACTAGGCTGTAAGAGCACTGTGCAGAGCGAGTTGTTTCTTAGCTTCCAAAAGAGCTGGAAGCAAGATGCTGTGGGGCCCAACTCGCCCTCTGGAAAGAAGCCTGCACGTTGTGCCTTTCAGCTCTAGGGCAAAGTAGCACACCCAGAGCAGAAGTCCTACTTCAGCCAGATCAGGCCTGCAAAGAAACTGCGTTTCACAGGCCTTTGGAAGAGATGTTCCCGGTAGGCTGTAAGAGCACTGTGCAGAGCGAGTTGTTTCTTAGCTTCCCAAAGAGCTGGAAGCAAGATGCTGTGGGGCCCAACTCGCCCTTTGGAAAGAAGCCTGCACGTTGTGCCTTTCAGCTCTAGGGCAAAGTAGCACACCCAGAGCAGAAGTCCTACTTCAGCCAGATCAGGCCTGCAAAGAAACTGCGTTTCACAGGCCTTTGGAAGAGATGTTCCCGGTAGGCTGTAAGAGCACTGTGCAGAGCGAGTTGTTTCTTAGCTTCCCAAAGAGCTGGAAGCAAGATGCTGTGGGGCCCAACTCGCCCTTTGGAAAGAAGCCTGCACGTTGTGCCTTTCAGCTCTAGGGCAAAGTAGCACACCCAGAGCAGAAGTCCTACTTCAGCCAGATCAGGCCTGCAAAGAAACTGCGTTTCACAGGCCTTTGGAAGAGATGTTCCCGGTAGGCTGTAAGAGCACTGTGCAGAGCGAGTTGTTTCTTAGCTTCCCAAAGAGCTGGAAGCAAGATGCTGTGGGGCCCAACTCGCCCTTTGGAAAGAAGCCTGCACGTTGTGCCTTTCAGCTCTAGGGCAAAGTAGCACACCCAGAGCAGAAGTCCTACTTCAGCCAGATCAGGCCTGCAAAGAAACTGCGTTTCACAGGCCTTTGGAAGAGATGTTCCCACTAGGCTGTAAGAGCACTGTGCAGAGCGAGTTGTTTCTTAGCTTCCCAAAGAGCTGGAAGCAAGATGCTGTGGGGCCCAACTCGCCCTCTGGAAAGAAGCCTGCACGTTGTGCCTTTCAGCTCTAGGGCAAAGTAGCACACCCAGAGCAGAAGTCCTACTTCAGCCAGATCAGGCCTGCAAAGAAACTGCGTTTCACAGGCCTTTGGAAGAGATGTTCCCGGTAGGCTGTAAGAGCACTGTGCAGAGCGAGTTGTTTCTTAGCTTCCCAAAGAGCTGGAAGCAAGATGCTGTGGGGCCCAACTCGCCCTTTGGAAAGAAGCCTGCACGTTGTGCCTTTCAGCTCTAGGGCAAAGTAGCACACCCAGAGCAGAAGTCCTACTTCAGCCAGATCAGGCCTGCAAAGAAACTGCGTTTCACAGGCCTTTGGAAGAGATGTTCCCGGTAGGCTGTAAGAGCACTGTGCAGAGCGAGTGGTTTCTTAGCTTCCCAAAGAGCTGGAAGCAAGATGCTGTGGGGCCCAACTCGCCCTTTGGAAAGAAGCCTGCACGTTGTGCCTTTCAGCTCTAGGGCAAAGTAGCACACCCAGAGCAGAAGTCCTACTTCAGCCAGATCAGGCCTGCAAAGAAACTGCGTTTCACAGGCCTTTGGAAGAGATGTTCCCGGTAGGCTGTAAGAGCACTGTGCAGAGCGAGTTGTTTCTTAGCTTCCCAAAGAGCTGGAAGCAAGATGCTGTGGGGCCCAACTCGCCCTTTGGAAAGAAGCCTGCACGTTGTGCCTTTCAGCTCTAGGGCAAAGTAGCACACCCAGAGCAGAAGTCCTACTTCAGCCAGATCAGGCCTGCAAAGAAACTGCGTTTCACAGGCCTTTGGAAGAGATGTTCCCACTAGGCTGTAAGAGCACTGTGCAGAGCGAGTTGTTTCTTAGCTTCCCAAAGAGCTGGAAGCAAGATGCTGTGGGGCCCAACTCGCCCTTTGGAAAGAAGCCTGCACGTTGTGCCTTTCAGCTCTAGGGCAAAGTAGCACACCCAGAGCAGAAGTCCTACTTCAGCCAGATCAGGCCTGCAAAGAAACTGCGTTTCAAAGGCCTTTGGAAGAGATGTTGCCACTAGGCTGTAAGAGCACTGTGCAGAGCGAGTTGTTTCTTAGCTTCCCAAAGAGCTGGAAGCAAGATGCTGTGGGGCCCAACTCGCCCTTTGGAAAGAAGCCTGCACGTTGTGCCTTTCAGCTCTAGGGCAAAGTAGCACACCCAGAGCAGAAGTCCTACTTCAGCCAGATCAGGCCTGCAAAGAAACTGCGTTTCACAGGCCTTTGGAAGAGATGTTCCCGGTAGGCTGTAAGAGCACTGTGCAGAGCGAGTTGTTTCTTAGCTTCCCAAAGAGCTGGAAGCAAGATGCTGTGGGGCCCAACTCGCCCTTTGGAAAGAAGCCTGCACGTTGTGCCTTTCAGCTCTAGGGCAAAGTAGCACACCCAGAGCAGAAGTCCTACTTCAGCCAGATCAGGCCTGCAAAGAAACTGCGTTTCACAGGCCTTTGGAAGAGATGTTCCCACTAGGCTGTAAGAGCACTGTGCAGAGCGAGTGGTTTCTTAGCTTCCCAAAGAGCTGGATGCAAGATGCTGTGGGGCCCAACTCGCCCTTTGGAAAGAAGCCTGCACTTTGTGCCTTTCAGCTCTAGGGCAAAGTAGCACACCCAGAGCAGAAGTCCTACTTCAGCCAGATCAGGCCTGCAAAGAAACTGCGTTTCACAGGCCTTTGGAAGAGATGTTCCCGGTAGGCTGTAAGAGCACTGTGCAGAGCGAGTTGTTTCTTAGCTTCCCAAAGAGCTGGAAGCAAGATGCTGTGGGGCCCAACTCGCCCTTTGGAAAGAAGCCTGCACGTTGTGCCTTTCAGCTCTAGGGCAAAGTAGCACACCCAGAGCAGAAGTCCTACTTCAGCCAGATCAGGCCTGCAAAGAAACTGCGTTTCACAGGCCTTTGGAAGAGATGTTCCCGGTAGGCTGTAAGAGCACTGTGCAGAGCGAGTTGTTTCTTAGCTTCCCAAAGAGCTGGAAGCAAGATGCTGTGGGGCCCAACTCGCCCTTTGGAAAGAAGCCTGCACGTTGTGCCTTTCAGCTCTAGGGCAAAGTAGCACACCCAGAGCAGAAGTCCTACTTCAGCCAGATCAGGCCTGCAAAGAAACTGCGTTTCACAGGCCTTTGGAAGAGATGTTCCCACTAGGCTGTAAGAGCACTGTGCAGAGCGAGTGGTTTCTTAGCTTCCCAAAGAGCTGGATGCAAGATGCTGTGGGGCCCAACTCGCCCTTTGGAAAGAAGCCTGCACTTTGTGCCTTTCAGCTCTAGGGCAAAGTAGCACACCCAGAGCAGAAGTCCTACTTCAGCCAGATCAGGCCTGCAAAGAAACTGCGTTTCACAGGCCTTTGGAAGAGATGTTCCCGGTAGGCTGTAAGAGCACTGTGCAGAGCGAGTTGTTTCTTAGCTTCCCAAAGAGCTGGAAGCAAGATGCTGTGGGGCCCAACTCGCCCTTTGGAAAGAAGCCTGCACGTTGTGCCTTTCAGCTCTAGGGCAAAGTAGCACACCCAGAGCAGAAGTCCTACTTCAGCCAGATCAGGCCTGCAAAGAAACTGCGTTTCACAGGCCTTTGGAAGAGATGTTCCCGGTAGGCTGTAAGAGCACTGTGCAGAGCGAGTTGTTTCTTAGCTTCCCAAAGAGCTGGAAGCAAGATGCTGTGGGGCCCAACTCGCCCTTTGGAAAGAAGCATACACGTTGTGCCTTTCAGCTCTAGGGCAAAGTAGCACACCCAGAGCAGAAGTCCTACTTCAGCCAGATCAGGCCTGCAAAGAAACTGCGTTTCACAGGCCTTTGGAAGAGATGTTCCCACTAGGCTGTAAGAGCACTGTGCAGAGCGAGTTGTTTCTTAGCTTCCCAAAGAGCTGGAAGCAAGATGCTGTGGGGCCCAACTCGCCCTCTGGAAAGAAGCCTGCACGTTGTGCCTTTCAGCTCTAGGGCAAAGTAGCACACCCAGAGCAGAAGTCCTACTTCAGCCAGATCAGGCCTTCAAAGAAACTGCGTTTCACAGGCCTTTGGAAGAGATGTTCCCGGTAGGCTGTAAGAGCACTGTGCAGAGCGAGTTGTTTCTTAGCTTCCCAAAGAGCTGGAAGGAAGATGCTGTGGGGCCCAACTCGCCCTTTGGAAAGAAGCCTGCACGTTGTGCCTTTCAGCTCTAGGGCAAAGTAGCACACCCAGAGCAGAAGTCCTACTTCAGCCAGATCAGGCCTGCAAAGAAACTGCGTTTCACAGGCCTTTGGAAGAGATGTTCCCGGTAGGCTGTAAGAGCACTGTGCAGAGCGAGTTGTTTCTTAGCTTCCCAAAGAGCTGGAAGCAAGATGCTGTGGGGCCCAACTCGCCCTTTGGAAAGAAGCCTGCACGTTGTGCCTTTCAGCTCTAGGGCAAAGTAGCACACCCAGAGCAGAAGTCCTACTTCAGCCAGATCAGGCCTGCAAAGAAACTGCGTTTCACAGGCCTTTGTAAGAGATGTTCCCCGTAGGCTGTAAGGGCACTGTGCAGAGCGAGTTGTTTCTTAGCTTCCCAAAGAGCTGGAAGCAAGATGCTGTGGGGCCCAACTCGCCCTTTGGAAAGAAGCCTGCACGTTGTGCCTTTCAGCTCTAGGGCAAAGTAGCACACCCAGAGCAGAAGTCCTACTTCAGCCAGATCAGGCCTGCAAAGAAACTGCGTTTCACAGGCCTTTGGAAGAGATGTTCCCACTAGGCTGTAAGAGCACTGTGCAGAGCGAGTTGTTTCTTAGCTTCCCAAAGAGCTGGAAGCAAGATGCTGTGGGGCCCAACTCGCCCTCTGGAAAGAAGCCTGCACGTTGTGCCTTTCAGCTCTAGGGCAAAGTAGCACACCCGGAGCGGAAGTCCTACTTCAGCCAGATCAGGCCTGCAAAGAAACTGCGTTTCACAGGCCTTTGGAAGAGATGTTCCCGGTAGGCTGTAAGAGCACTGTGCAGAGCGAGTTGTTTCTTAGCTTCCCAAAGAGCTGGAAGCAAGATGCTGTGGGGCCCAACTCGCCCTTTGGAAAGAAGCCTGCACGTTGTGCCTTTCAGCTCTAGGGCAAAGTAGCACACCCAGAGCAGAAGTCCTACTTCAGCCAGATCAGGCCTGCAAAGAAACTGCGTTTCACAGGCCTTTGGAAGAGATGTTGCCACTAGGCTGTAAGAGCACTGTGCAGAGCGAGTTGTTTCTTAGCTTCCCAAAGAGCTGGAAGCAAGATGCTGTGGGGCCCAACTCGCCCTTTGGAAAGAAGCCTGCACGTTGTGCCTTTCAGCTCTAGGGCAAAGTAGCACACCCAGAGCAGAAGTCCTACTTCAGCCAGATCAGGCCTGCAAAGAAACTGCGTTTCACAGGCCTTTGGAAGAGATGTTCCCGGTAGGCTGTAAGAGCACTGTGCAGAGCGAGTTGTTTCTTAGCTTCCCAAAGAGCTGGAAGCAAGATGCTGTGGGGCCCAACTCGCCCTTTGGAAAGAAGCCTGCACGTTGTGCCTTTCAGCTCTAGGGCAAAGTAGCACACCCAGAGCAGAAGTCCTACTTCAGCCAGATCAGGCCTGCAAAGAAACTGCGTTTCACAGGCCTTTGGAAGAGATGTTCCCGGTAGGCTGTAAGAGCACTGTGCAGAGCGAGTTGTTTCTTAGCTTCCCAAAGAGCTGGAAGCAAGATGCTGTGGGGCCCAACTCGCCCTTTGGAAAGAAGCCTGCACGTTGTGCCTTTCAGCTCTAGGGCAAAGTAGCACACCCAGAGCAGAAGTCCTACTTCAGCCAGATCAGGCCTGCAAAGAAACTGCGTTTCACAGGCCTTTGGAAGAGATGTTCCCGGTAGGCTGTAAGAGCAGTGTGCAGAGCGAGTTGTTTCTTAGCTTCCCAAAGAGCTGGAAGCAAGATGCTGTGGGGCCCAACTCGCCCTTTGGAAAGAAGCCTGCACGTTGTGCCTTTCAGCTCTAGGGCAAAGTAGCACACCCAGAGCAGAAGTCCTACTTCAGCCAGATCAGGCCTGCAAAGAAACTGCGTTTCACAGGCCTTTGGAAGAGATGTTCCCGGTAGGCTGTAAGAGCACTGTGCAGAGCGAGTTGTTTCTTAGCTTCCCAAAGAGCTGGAAGCAAGATGCTGTGGGGCCCAACTCGCCCTTTGGAAAGAAGCCTGCACGTTGTGCCTTTCAGCTCTAGGGCAAAGTAGCACACCCAGAGCAGAAGTCCTACTTCAGCCAGATCAGGCCTGCAAAGAAACTGCGTTTCACAGGCCTTTGGAAGAGATGTTCCCGGTAGGCTGTAAGAGCACTGTGCAGAGCGAGTGGTTTCTTAGCTTCCCAAAGAGCTGGAAGCAAGATGCTGTGGGGCCCAACTCGCCCTTTGGAAAGAAGCCTGCACGTTGTGCCTTTCAGCTCTAGGGCAAAGTAGCACACCCAGAGCAGAAGTCCTACTTCAGCCAGATCAGGCCTGCAAAGAATCTGCGTTTCACAGGCCTTTGGAAGAGATGTTCCCGGTAGGCTGTAAGAGCACTGTGCAGAGCGAGTGGTTTCTTAGCTTCCCAAAGAGCTGGAAGCAAGATGCTGTGGGGCCCAACTCGCCCTTTGGAAAGAAGCCTGCACGTTGTGCCTTTCAGCTCTAGGGCAAAGTAGCACACCCAGAGCAGAAGTCCTACTTCAGCCAGATCAGGCCTGCAAAGAAACTGCGTTTCACAGGCCTTTGGAAGAGATGTTCCCACTAGGCTGTAAGAGCACTGTGCAGAGCGAGTTGTTTCTAAGCTTCCCAAAGTGCTGGAAGCAAGATGCTGTGGGGCCCAACTCGCCCTTTGGAAAGAAGCCTGCACGTTGTGCCTTTCAGCTCTAGGGCAAAGTAGCACACCCAGAGCAGAAGTCCTACTTCACCCAGATCAGGCCTGCAAAGAAACTGCGTTTCACAGGCCTTTGAAAGAGATGTTCCCGGTAGGCTGTAAGAGCACTGTGCAGAGCGAGTTGTTTCTTAGCTTCCCAAAGAGCTGGAAGCAAGATGCTGTGGGGCCCAACTCGCCCTTTGGAAAGAAGCCTGCATGTTGTGCCTTTCAGCTCTAGGGCAAAGTAGCACACCCAGAGCAGAAGTCCTACTTCAGCCAGATCAGGCCTGCAAAGAAACTGCGTTTCACAGGCCTTTGGAAGAGATGTTCCCGGTAGGCTGTAAGAGCACTGTGCAGAGCGAGTTGTTTCTTAGCTTCCCAAAGAGCTGGAAGCAAGATGCTGTGGGGCCCAACTCGCCCTTTGGAAAGAAGCCTGCACGTTGTGCCTTTCAGCTCTAGGGCAAAGTAGCACACCCAGAGCAGAAGTCCTACTTCAGCCAGATCAGGCCTGCAAAGAAACTGCGTTTCACAGGCCTTTGGAAGAGATGTTCCCGGTAGGCTGTAAGAGCACTGTGCAGAGCGAGTTGTTTCTTAGCTTCCCAAAGAGCTGGAAGCAAGATGCTGTGGGGCCCAACTCGCCCTTTGGAAAGAAGCCTGCACGTTGTGCCTTTCAGCTCTAGGGCAAAGTAGCACACCCAGAGCAGAAGTCCTACTTCAGCCAGATCAGGCCTGCAAAGAAACTGCGTTTCACAGGCCTTTGGAAGAGATGTTCCCGGTAGGCTGTAAGAGCACTGTGCAGAGCGAGTTGTTTCTTAGCTTCCCAAAGAGCTGGAAGCAAGATGCTGTGGGGCCCAACTCGCCCTTTGGAAAGAAGCCTGCACGTTGTGCCTTTCAGCTCTAGGGCAAAGTAGCACACCCAGAGCAGAAGTCCTACTTCAGCCAGATCAGGCCTGCAAAGAAACTGCGTTTCACAGGCCTTTGGAAGAGATGTTCCCACTAGGCTGTAAGAGCACTGTGCAGAGCGAGTTGTTTCTTAGCTTCCCAAAGAGCTGGAAGCAAGATGCTGTGGGGCCCAACTCGCCCTTTGGAAAGAAGCCTGCACGTTGTGCCTTTCAGCTCTAGGGCAAAGTAGCACACCCAGAGCAGAAGTCCTACTTCAGCCAGATCAGGCCTGCAAAGAAACTGCGTTTCAAAGGCCTTTGGAAGAGATGTTGCCACTAGGCTGTAAGAGCACTGTGCAGAGCGAGTTGTTTCTTAGCTTCCCAAAGAGCTGGAAGCAAGATGCTGTGGGGCCCAACTCGCCCTTTGGAAAGAAGCCTGCACGTTGTGCCTTTCAGCTCTAGGGCAAAGTAGCACACCCAGAGCAGAAGTCCTACTTCAGCCAGATCAGGCCTGCAAAGAAACTGCGTTTCACAGGCCTTTGGAAGAGATGTTCCCGGTAGGCTGTAAGAGCACTGTGCAGAGCGAGTGGTTTCTTAGCTTCCCAAAGAGCTGGAAGCAAGATGCTGTGGGGCCCAACTCGCCCTTTGGAAAGAAGCCTGCACGTTGTGCCTTTCAGCTCTAGGGCAAAGTAGCACACCCAGAGCAGAAGTCCTACTTCAGCCAGATCAGGCCTGCAAAGAAACTGCGTTTCACAGGCCTTTGAAAGAGATGTTCCCGGTAGGCTGTAAGAGCACTGTGCAGAGCGAGTTGTTTCTTAGCTTCCCAAAGAGCTGGAAGCAAGATGCTGTGGGGCCCAACTCGCCCTTTGGAAAGAAGCCTGCACGTTGTGCCTTTCAGCTCTAGGGCAAAGTAGCACACCCAGAGCAGAAGTCCTACTTCAGCCAGATCAGGCCTGCAAAGAAACTGCGTTTCACAGGCCTTTGAAAGAGATGTTCCCGGTAGGCTGTAAGAGCAGTGTGCAGAGCGAGTGGTTTCTTAGCTTCCCAAAGAGCTGGAAGCAAGATGCTGTGGGGCCCAACTCGCCCTTTGGAAAGAAGCCTGCACGTTGTGCCTTTCAGCTCTAGGGCAAAGTAGCACACCCAGAGCAGAAGTCCTACTTCAGCCAGATCAGGCCTGCAAAGAAACTGCGTTTCACAGGCCTTTGGAAGAGATGTTCCCGGTAGGCTGTAAGAGCACTGTGCAGAGCGAGTGGTTTCTTAGCTTCCCAAAGAGCTGGAAGCAAGATGCTGTGGGGCCCAACTCGCCCTTTGGAAAGAAGCCTGCACGTTGTGCCTTTCAGCTCTAGGGCAAAGTAGCACACCCAGAGCAGAAGTCCTACTTCAGCCAGATCAGGCCTGCAAAGAAACTGCGTTTCACAGGCCTTTGGAAGAGATGTTCCCGGTAGGCTGTAAGAGCACTGTGCAGAGCGAGTGGTTTCTTAGCTTCCCAAAGAGCTGGAAGCAAGATGCTGTGGGGCCCAACTCGCCCTTTGGAAAGAAGCCTGCACGTTGTGCCTTTCAGCTCTAGGGCAAAGTAGCACACCCAGAGCAGAAGTCCTACTTCAGCCAGATCAGGCCTGCAAAGAAACTGCGTTTCACAGGCCTTTGGAAGAGATGTTCCCGGTAGGCTGTAAGAGCACTGTGCAGAGCGAGTGGTTTCTTAGCTTCCCAAAGAGCTGGAAGCAAGATGCTGTGGGGCCCAACTCGCCCTTTGGAAAGAAGCCTGCACGTTGTGCCTTTCAGCTCTAGGGCAAAGTAGCACACCCAGAGCAGAAGTCCTACTTCAGCCAGATCAGGCCTGCAAAGAAACTGCGTTTCACAGGCCTTTGGAAGAGATGTTCCCGGTAGGCTGTAAGAGCACTGTGCAGAGCGAGTTGTTTCTTAGCTTCCCAAAGAGCTGGAAGCAAGATGCTGTGGGGCCCAACTCGCCCTTTGGAAAGAAGCCTGCACGTTGTGCCTTTCAGCTCTAGGGCAAAGTAGCACACCCAGAGCAGAAGTCCTACTTCAGCCAGATCAGGCCTGCAAAGAAACTGCGTTTCACAGGCCTTTGGAAGAGATGTTCCCACTAGGCTGTAAGAGCACTGTGCAGAGCGAGTTGTTTCTTAGCTTCCCAAAGAGCTGGAAGCAAGATGCTGTGGGGCCCAACTCGCCCTTTGGAAAGAAGCCTGCACGTTGTGCCTTTCAGCTCTAGGGCAAAGTAGCACACCCAGAGCAGAAGTCCTACTTCAGCCAGATCAGGCCTGCAAAGAAAGTGCGTTTCAAAGGCCTTTGGAAGAGATGTTGCCACTAGGCTGTAAGAGCACTGTGCAGAGCGAGTTGTTTCTTAGCTTCCCAAAGAGCTGGAAGCAAGATGCTGTGGGGCCCAACTCGCCCTTTGGAAAGAAGCCTGCACGTTGTGCCTTTCAGCTCTAGGGCAAAGTAGCACACCCCGAGCAGAAGTCCTACTTCAGCCAGATCAGGCCTGCAAAGAAACTGCGTTTCACAGGCCTTTGGAAGAGATGTTCCCGGTAGGCTGTAAGAGCACTGTGCAGAGCGAGTTGTTTCTTAGCTTCCCAAAGAGCTGGAAGCAAGATGCTGTGGGGCCCAACTCGCCCTTTGGAAAGAAGCCTGCACGTTGTGCCTTTCAGCTCTAGGGCAAAGTAGCACACCCAGAGCAGAAGTCCTACTTCAGCCAGATCAGGCCTGCAAAGAAACTGCGTTTCACAGGCCTTTGGAAGAGATGTTCCCGGTAGGCTGTAAGAGCACTGTGCAGAGCGAGTGGTTTCTTAGCTTCCCAAAGAGCTGGAAGCAAGATGCTGTGGGGCCCAACTCGCCCTTTGGAAAGAAGCCTGCACGTTGTGCCTTTCAGCTCTAGGGCAAAGTAGCACACCCAGAGCAGAAGTCCTACTTCAGCCAGATCAGGCCTGCAAAGAAACTGCGTTTCACAGGCCTTTGGAAGAGATGTTCCCGGTAGGCTGTAAGAGCACTGTGCAGAGCGAGTTGTTTCTTAGCTTCCCAAAGAGCTGGAAGCAAGATGCTGTGGGGCCCAACTCGCCCTTTGGAAAGAAGCCTGCACGTTGTGCCTTTCAGCTCTAGGGCAAAGTAGCACACCCAGAGCAGAAGTCCTACTTCAGCCAGATCAGGCCTGCAAAGAAACTGCGTTTCACAGGCCTTTGGAAGAGATGTTCCCGGTAGGCTGTAAGAGCACTGTGCAGAGCGAGTTGTTTCTTAGCTTCCCAAAGAGCTGGAAGCAAGATGCTGTGGGGCCCAACTCGCCCTTTGGAAAGAAGCCTGCACGTTGTGCCTTTCAGCTCTAGGGCAAAGTAGCACACCCAGAGCAGAAGTCCTACTTCAGCCAGATCAGGCCTGCAAAGAAACTGCGTTTCACAGGCCTTTGGAAGAGATGTTCCCGGTAGGCTGTAAGAGCACTGTGCAGAGCGAGTTGTTTCTTAGCTTCCCAAAGAGCTGGAAGCAAGATGCTGTGGGGCCCAACTCGCCCTTTGGAAAGAAGCCTGCACGTTGTGCCTTTCAGCTCTAGGGCAAAGTAGCACACCCAGAGCAGAAGTCCTACTTCAGCCAGATCAGGCCTGCAAAGAAACTGCGTTTCACAGGCCTTTGGAAGAGATGTTCCCGGTAGGCTGTAAGAGCACTGTGCAGAGCGAGTTGTTTCTTAGCTTCCCAAAGAGCTGGAAGCAAGATGCTGTGGGGCCCAACTCGCCCTTTGGAAAGAAGCCTGCACGTTGTGCCTTTCAGCTCTAGGGCAAAGTAGCACACCCAGAGCAGAAGTCCTACTTCAGCCAGATCAGGCCTGCAAAGAAACTGCGTTTCACAGGCCTTTGGAAGAGATGTTCCCGGTAGGCTGTAAGAGCACTGTGCAGAGCGAGTGGTTTCTTAGCTTCCCAAAGAGCTGGAAGCAAGATGCTGTGGGGCCCAACTCGCCCTTTGGAAAGAAGCCTGCACGTTGTGCCTTTCAGCTCTAGGGCAAAGTAGCACACCCAGAGCAGAAGTCCTACTTCAGCCAGATCAGGCCTGCAAAGAATCTGCGTTTCACAGGCCTTTGGAAGAGATGTTCCCGGTAGGCTGTAAGAGCACTGTGCAGAGCGAGTGGTTTCTTAGCTTCCCAAAGAGCTGGAAGCAAGATGCTGTGGGGCCCAACTCGCCCTTTGGAAAGAAGCCTGCACGTTGTGCCTTTCAGCTCTAGGGCAAAGTAGCACACCCAGAGCAGAAGTCCTACTTCAGCCAGATCAGGCCTGCAAAGAAACTGCGTTTCACAGGCCTTTGGAAGAGATGTTCCCACTAGGCTGTAAGAGCACTGTGCAGAGCGAGTTGTTTCTAAGCTTCCCAAAGTGCTGGAAGCAAGATGCTGTGGGGCCCAACTCGCCCTTTGGAAAGAAGCCTGCACGTTGTGCCTTTCAGCTCTAGGGCAAAGTAGCACACCCAGAGCAGAAGTCCTACTTCACCCAGATCAGGCCTGCAAAGAAACTGCGTTTCACAGGCCTTTGAAAGAGATGTTCCCGGTAGGCTGTAAGAGCACTGTGCAGAGCGAGTTGTTTCTTAGCTTCCCAAAGAGCTGGAAGCAAGATGCTGTGGGGCCCAACTCGCCCTTTGGAAAGAAGCCTGCATGTTGTGCCTTTCAGCTCTAGGGCAAAGTAGCACACCCAGAGCAGAAGTCCTACTTCAGCCAGATCAGGCCTGCAAAGAAACTGCGTTTCACAGGCCTTTGGAAGAGATGTTCCCGGTAGGCTGTAAGAGCACTGTGCAGAGCGAGTTGTTTCTTAGCTTCCCAAAGAGCTGGAAGCAAGATGCTGTGGGGCCCAACTCGCCCTTTGGAAAGAAGCCTGCACGTTGTGCCTTTCAGCTCTAGGGCAAAGTAGCACACCCAGAGCAGAAGTCCTACTTCAGCCAGATCAGGCCTGCAAAGAAACTGCGTTTCACAGGCCTTTGGAAGAGATGTTCCCGGTAGGCTGTAAGAGCACTGTGCAGAGCGAGTTGTTTCTTAGCTTCCCAAAGAGCTGGAAGCAAGATGCTGTGGGGCCCAACTCGCCCTTTGGAAAGAAGCCTGCACGTTGTGCCTTTCAGCTCTAGGGCAAAGTAGCACACCCAGAGCAGAAGTCCTACTTCAGCCAGATCAGGCCTGCAAAGAAACTGCGTTTCACAGGCCTTTGGAAGAGATGTTCCCGGTAGGCTGTAAGAGCACTGTGCAGAGCGAGTTGTTTCTTAGCTTCCCAAAGAGCTGGAAGCAAGATGCTGTGGGGCCCAACTCGCCCTTTGGAAAGAAGCCTGCACGTTGTGCCTTTCAGCTCTAGGGCAAAGTAGCACACCCAGAGCAGAAGTCCTACTTCAGCCAGATCAGGCCTGCAAAGAAACTGCGTTTCACAGGCCTTTGGAAGAGATGTTCCCACTAGGCTGTAAGAGCACTGTGCAGAGCGAGTTGTTTCTTAGCTTCCCAAAGAGCTGGAAGCAAGATGCTGTGGGGCCCAACTCGCCCTTTGGAAAGAAGCCTGCACGTTGTGCCTTTCAGCTCTAGGGCAAAGTAGCACACCCAGAGCAGAAGTCCTACTTCAGCCAGATCAGGCCTGCAAAGAAACTGCGTTTCAAAGGCCTTTGGAAGAGATGTTGCCACTAGGCTGTAAGAGCACTGTGCAGAGCGAGTTGTTTCTTAGCTTCCCAAAGAGCTGGAAGCAAGATGCTGTGGGGCCCAACTCGCCCTTTGGAAAGAAGCCTGCACGTTGTGCCTTTCAGCTCTAGGGCAAAGTAGCACACCCAGAGCAGAAGTCCTACTTCAGCCAGATCAGGCCTGCAAAGAAACTGCGTTTCACAGGCCTTTGGAAGAGATGTTCCCGGTAGGCTGTAAGAGCACTGTGCAGAGCGAGTGGTTTCTTAGCTTCCCAAAGAGCTGGAAGCAAGATGCTGTGGGGCCCAACTCGCCCTTTGGAAAGAAGCCTGCACGTTGTGCCTTTCAGCTCTAGGGCAAAGTAGCACACCCAGAGCAGAAGTCCTACTTCAGCCAGATCAGGCCTGCAAAGAAACTGCGTTTCACAGGCCTTTGAAAGAGATGTTCCCGGTAGGCTGTAAGAGCACTGTGCAGAGCGAGTTGTTTCTTAGCTTCCCAAAGAGCTGGAAGCAAGATGCTGTGGGGCCCAACTCGCCCTTTGGAAAGAAGCCTGCACGTTGTGCCTTTCAGCTCTAGGGCAAAGTAGCACACCCAGAGCAGAAGTCCTACTTCAGCCAGATCAGGCCTGCAAAGAAACTGCGTTTCACAGGCCTTTGAAAGAGATGTTCCCGGTAGGCTGTAAGAGCAGTGTGCAGAGCGAGTGGTTTCTTAGCTTCCCAAAGAGCTGGAAGCAAGATGCTGTGGGGCCCAACTCGCCCTTTGGAAAGAAGCCTGCACGTTGTGCCTTTCAGCTCTAGGGCAAAGTAGCACACCCAGAGCAGAAGTCCTACTTCAGCCAGATCAGGCCTGCAAAGAAACTGCGTTTCACAGGCCTTTGGAAGAGATGTTCCCGGTAGGCTGTAAGAGCACTGTGCAGAGCGAGTGGTTTCTTAGCTTCCCAAAGAGCTGGAAGCAAGATGCTGTGGGGCCCAACTCGCCCTTTGGAAAGAAGCCTGCACGTTGTGCCTTTCAGCTCTAGGGCAAAGTAGCACACCCAGAGCAGAAGTCCTACTTCAGCCAGATCAGGCCTGCAAAGAAACTGCGTTTCACAGGCCTTTGGAAGAGATGTTCCCGGTAGGCTGTAAGAGCACTGTGCAGAGCGAGTGGTTTCTTAGCTTCCCAAAGAGCTGGAAGCAAGATGCTGTGGGGCCCAACTCGCCCTTTGGAAAGAAGCCTGCACGTTGTGCCTTTCAGCTCTAGGGCAAAGTAGCACACCCAGAGCAGAAGTCCTACTTCAGCCAGATCAGGCCTGCAAAGAAACTGCGTTTCACAGGCCTTTGGAAGAGATGTTCCCGGTAGGCTGTAAGAGCACTGTGCAGAGCGAGTGGTTTCTTAGCTTCCCAAAGAGCTGGAAGCAAGATGCTGTGGGGCCCAACTCGCCCTTTGGAAAGAAGCCTGCACGTTGTGCCTTTCAGCTCTAGGGCAAAGTAGCACACCCAGAGCAGAAGTCCTACTTCAGCCAGATCAGGCCTGCAAAGAAACTGCGTTTCACAGGCCTTTGGAAGAGATGTTCCCGGTAGGCTGTAAGAGCACTGTGCAGAGCGAGTGGTTTCTTAGCTTCCCAAAGAGCTGGAAGCAAGATGCTGTGGGGCCCAACTCGCCCTTTGGAAAGAAGCCTGCACGTTGTGCCTTTCAGCTCTAGGGCAAAGTAGCACACCCAGAGCAGAAGTCCTACTTCAGCCAGATCAGGCCTGCAAAGAAACTGCGTTTCACAGGCCTTTGGAAGAGATGTTCCCGGTAGGCTGTAAGAGCACTGTGCAGAGCGAGTTGTTTCTTAGCTTCCCAAAGAGCTGGAAGCAAGATGCTGTGGGGCCCAACTCGCCCTTTGGAAAGAAGCCTGCACGTTGTGCCTTTCAGCTCTAGGGCAAAGTAGCACACCCAGAGCAGAAGTCCTACTTCAGCCAGATCAGGCCTGCAAAGAAACTGCGTTTCACAGGCCTTTGGAAGAGATGTTCCCACTAGGCTGTAAGAGCACTGTGCAGAGCGAGTTGTTTCTTAGCTTCCCAAAGAGCTGGAAGCAAGATGCTGTGGGGCCCAACTCGCCCTTTGGAAAGAAGCCTGCACGTTGTGCCTTTCAGCTCTAGGGCAAAGTAGCACACCCAGAGCAGAAGTCCTACTTCAGCCAGATCAGGCCTGCAAAGAAAGTGCGTTTCAAAGGCCTTTGGAAGAGATGTTGCCACTAGGCTGTAAGAGCACTGTGCAGAGCGAGTTGTTTCTTAGCTTCCCAAAGAGCTGGAAGCAAGATGCTGTGGGGCCCAACTCGCCCTTTGGAAAGAAGCCTGCACGTTGTGCCTTTCAGCTCTAGGGCAAAGTAGCACACCCAGAGCAGAAGTCCTACTTCAGCCAGATCAGGCCTGCAAAGAAACTGCGTTTCACAGGCCTTTGGAAGAGATGTTCCCGGTAGGCTGTAAGAGCACTGTGCAGAGCGAGTTGTTTCTTAGCTTCCCAAAGAGCTGGAAGCAAGATGCTGTGGGGCCCAACTCGCCCTTTGGAAAGAAGCCTGCACGTTGTGCCTTTCAGCTCTAGGGCAAAGTAGCACACCCAGAGCAGAAGTCCTACTTCAGCCAGATCAGGCCTGCAAAGAAACTGCGTTTCACAGGCCTTTGGAAGAGATGTTCCCGGTAGGCTGTAAGAGCACTGTGCAGAGCGAGTGGTTTCTTAGCTTCCCAAAGAGCTGGAAGCAAGATGCTGTGGGGCCCAACTCGCCCTTTGGAAAGAAGCCTGCACGTTGTGCCTTTCAGCTCTAGGGCAAAGTAGCACACCCAGAGCAGAAGTCCTACTTCAGCCAGATCAGGCCTGCAAAGAAACTGCGTTTCACAGGCCTTTGGAAGAGATGTTCCCGGTAGGCTGTAAGAGCACTGTGCAGAGCGAGTGGTTTCTTAGCTTCCCAAAGAGCTGGAAGCAAGATGCTGTGGGGCCCAACTCGCCCTTTGGAAAGAAGCCTGCACGTTGTGCCTTTCAGCTCTAGGGCAAAGTAGCACACCCAGAGCAGAAGTCCTACTTCAGCCAGATCAGGCCTGCAAAGAAACTGCGTTTCACAGGCCTTTGGAAGAGATGTTCCCACTAGGCTGTAAGAGCACTGTGCAGAGCGAGTGGTTTCTTAGCTTCCCAAAGAGCTGGAAGCAAGATGCTGTGGGGCCCAACTCGCCCTTTGGAAAGAAGCCTGCACGTTGTGCCTTTCAGCTCTAGGGCAAAGTAGCACACCCAGAGCAGAAGTCCTACTTCAGCCAGATCAGGCCTGCAAAGAAACTGCGTTTCACAGGCCTTTGGAAGAGATGTTCCCACTAGGCTGTAAGAGCACTGTGCAGAGCGAGTTGTTTCTAAGCTTCCCAAAGTGCTGGAAGCAAGATGCTGTGGGGCCCAACTCGCCCTTTGGAAAGAAGCCTGCACGTTGTGCCTTTCAGCTCTAGGGCAAAGTAGCACACCCAGAGCAGAAGTCCTACTTCACCCAGATCAGGCCTGCAAAGAAACTGCGTTTCACAGGCCTTTGAAATAGATGTTCCCGGTAGGCTGTAAGAGCACTGTGCAGAGCGAGTTGTTTCTTAGCTTCCCAAAGAGCTGGAAGCAAGATGCTGTGGGGCCCAACTCGCCCTTTGGAAAGAAGCCTGCATGTTGTGCCTTTCAGCTCTAGGGCAAAGTAGCACACCCAGAGCAGAAGTCCTACTTCAGCCAGATCAGGCCTGCAAAGAAACTGCGTTTCACAGGCCTTTGGAAGAGATGTTCCCGGTAGGCTGTAAGAGCACTGTGCAGAGCGAGTTGTTTCTTAGCTTCCCAAAGAGCTGGAAGCAAGATGCTGTGGGGCCCAACTCGCCCTTTGGAAAGAAGCCTGCACGTTGTGCCTTTCAGCTCTAGGGCAAAGTAGCACACCCAGAGCAGAAGTCCTACTTCAGCCAGATCAGGCCTGCAAAGAAACTGCGTTTCACAGGCCTTTGGAAGAGATGTTCCCGGTAGGCTGTAAGAGCACTGTGCAGAGCGAGTTGTTTCTTAGCTTCCCAAAGAGCTGGAAGCAAGATGCTGTGGGGCCCAACTCGCCCTTTGGAAAGAAGCCTGCACGTTGTGCCTTTCAGCTCTAGGGCAAAGTAGCACACCCAGAGCAGAAGTCCTACTTCAGCCAGATCAGGCCTGCAAAGAAACTGCGTTTCACAGGCCTTTGGAAGAGATGTTCCCGGTAGGCTGTAAGAGCACTGTGCAGAGCGAGTTGTTTCTTAGCTTCCCAAAGAGCTGGAAGCAAGATGCTGTGGGGCCCAACTCGCCCTTTGGAAAGAAGCCTGCACGTTGTGCCTTTCAGCTCTAGGGCAAAGTAGCACACCCAGAGCAGAAGTCCTACTTCAGCCAGATCAGGCCTGCAAAGAAACTGCGTTTCACAGGCCTTTGGAAGAGATGTTCCCACTAGGCTGTAAGAGCACTGTGCAGAGCGAGTTGTTTCTTAGCTTCCCAAAGAGCTGGAAGCAAGATGCTGTGGGGCCCAACTCGCCCTTTGGAAAGAAGCCTGCACGTTGTGCCTTTCAGCTCTAGGGCAAAGTAGCACACCCAGAGCAGAAGTCCTACTTCAGCCAGATCAGGCCTGCAAAGAAACTGCGTTTCAAAGGCCTTTGGAAGAGATGTTGCCACTAGGCTGTAAGAGCACTGTGCAGAGCGAGTTGTTTCTTAGCTTCCCAAAGAGCTGGAAGCAAGATGCTGTGGGGCCCAACTCGCCCTTTGGAAAGAAGCCTGCACGTTGTGCCTTTCAGCTCTAGGGCAAAGTAGCACACCCAGAGCAGAAGTCCTACTTCAGCCAGATCAGGCCTGCAAAGAAACTGCGTTTCACAGGCCTTTGGAAGAGATGTTCCCGGTAGGCTGTAAGAGCACTGTGCAGAGCGAGTTGTTTCTTAGCTTCCCAAAGAGCTGGAAGCAAGATGCTGTGGGGCCCAACTCGCCCTTTGGAAAGAAGCCTGCACGTTGTGCCTTTCAGCTCTAGGGCAAAGTAGCACACCCAGAGCAGAAGTCCTACTTCAGCCAGATCAGGCCTGCAAAGAAACTGCGTTTCACAGGCCTTTGGAAGAGATGTTCCCGGTAGGCTGTAAGAGCACTGTGCAGAGCGAGTGGTTTCTTAGCTTCCCAAAGAGCTGGAAGCAAGATGCTGTGGGGCCCAACTCGCCCTTTGGAAAGAAGCCTGCACGTTGTGCCTTTCAGCTCTAGGGCAAAGTAGCACACCCAGAGCAGAAGTCCTACTTCAGCCAGATCAGGCCTGCAAAGAAACTGCGTTTCACAGGCCTTTGGAAGAGATGTTCCCACTAGGCTGTAAGAGCACTGTGCAGAGCGAGTTGTTTCTTAGCTTCCCAAAGAGCTGGAAGCAAGATGCTGTGGGGCCCAACTCGCCCTTTGGAAAGAAGCCTGCACGTTGTGCCTTTCAGCTCTAGGGCAAAGTAGCACACCCAGAGCAGAAGTCCTACTTCAGCCAGATCAGGCCTGCAAAGAAACTGCGTTTCACAGGCCTTTGGAAGAGATGTTCCCGGTAGGCTGTAAGAGCACTGTGCAGAGCGAGTTGTTTCTTAGCTTCCCAAAGAGCTGGAAGCAAGATGCTGTGGGGCCCAACTCGCCCTTTGGAAAGAAGCCTGCACGTTGTGCCTTTCAGCTCTAGGGCAAAGTAGCACACCCAGAGCAGAAGTCCTACTTCAGCCAGATCAGGCCTGCAAAGAAACTGCGTTTCACAGGCCTTTGGAAGAGATGTTCCCGGTAGGCTGTAAGAGCACTGTGCAGAGCGAGTTGTTTCTTAGCTTCCCAAAGAGCTGGAAGCAAGATGCTGTGGGGCCCAACTCGCCCTTTGGAAAGAAGCCTGCACGTTGTGCCTTTCAGCTCTAGGGCAAAGTAGCACACCCAGAGCAGAAGTCCTACTTCAGCCAGATCAGGCCTGCAAAGAAACTGCGTTTCACAGGCCTTTGGAAGAGATGTTCCCACTAGGCTGTAAGAGCACTGTGCAGAGCGAGTTGTTTCTTAGCTTCCCAAAGAGCTGGAAGCAAGATGCTGTGGGGCCCAACTCGCCCTTTGGAAAGAAGCCTGCACGTTGTGCCTTTCAGCTCTAGGGCAAAGTAGCACACCCAGAGCAGAAGTCCTACTTCAGCCAGATCAGGCCTGCAAAGAAACTGCGTTTCACAGGCCTTTGGAAGAGATGTTCCCGGTAGGCTGTAAGAGCACTGTGCAGAGCGAGTTGTTTCTTAGCTTCCCAAAGAGCTGGAAGCAAGATGCTGTGGGGCCCAACTCGCCCTTTGGAAAGAAGCCTGCACGTTGTGCCTTTCAGCTCTAGGGCAAAGTAGCACACCCAGAGCAGAAGTCCTACTTCAGCCAGATCAGGCCTGCAAAGAAACTGCGTTTCACAGGCCTTTGGAAGAGATGTTCCCACTAGGCTGTAAGAGCACTGTGCAGAGCGAGTTGTTTCTTAGCTTCCCAAAGAGCTGGAAGCAAGATGCTGTGGGGCCCAACTCGCCCTTTGGAAAGAAGCCTGCACGTTGTGCCTTTCAGCTCTAGGGCAAAGTAGCACACCCAGAGCAGAAGTCCTACTTCAGCCAGATCAGGCCTGCAAAGAAACTGCGTTTCAAAGGCCTTTGGAAGAGATGTTGCCACTAGGCTGTAAGAGCACTGTGCAGAGCGAGTTGTTTCTTAGCTTCCCAAAGAGCTGGAAGCAAGATGCTGTGGGGCCCAACTCGCCCTTTGGAAAGAAGCCTGCACGTTGTGCCTTTCAGCTCTAGGGCAAAGTAGCACACCCAGAGCAGAAGTCCTACTTCAGCCAGATCAGGCCTGCAAAGAAACTGCGTTTCACAGGCCTTTGGAAGAGATGTTCCCGGTAGGCTGTAAGAGCACTGTGCAGAGCGAGTTGTTTCTTAGCTTCCCAAAGAGCTGGAAGCAAGATGCTGTGGGGCCCAACTCGCCCTTTGGAAAGAAGCCTGCACGTTGTGCCTTTCAGCTCTAGGGCAAAGTAGCACACCCAGAGCAGAAGTCCTACTTCAGCCAGATCAGGCCTGCAAAGAAACTGCGTTTCACAGGCCTTTGGAAGAGATGTTCCCGGTAGGCTGTAAGAGCACTGTGCAGAGCGAGTGGTTTCTTAGCTTCCCAAAGAGCTGGAAGCAAGATGCTGTGGGGCCCAACTCGCCCTTTGGAAAGAAGCCTGCACGTTGTGCCTTTCAGCTCTAGGGCAAAGTAGCACACCCAGAGCAGAAGTCCTACTTCAGCCAGATCAGGCCTGCAAAGAAACTGCGTTTCACAGGCCTTTGGAAGAGATGTTCCCACTAGGCTGTAAGAGCACTGTGCAGAGCGAGTTGTTTCTTAGCTTCCCAAAGAGCTGGAAGCAAGATGCTGTGGGGCCCAACTCGCCCTTTGGAAAGAAGCCTGCACGTTGTGCCTTTCAGCTCTAGGGCAAAGTAGCACACCCAGAGCAGAAGTCCTACTTCAGCCAGATCAGGCCTGCAAAGAAACTGCGTTTCACAGGCCTTTGGAAGAGATGTTCCCGGTAGGCTGTAAGAGCACTGTGCAGAGCGAGTTGTTTCTTAGCTTCCCAAAGAGCTGGAAGCAAGATGCTGTGGGGCCCAACTCGCCCTTTGGAAAGAAGCCTGCACGTTGTGCCTTTCAGCTCTAGGGCAAAGTAGCACACCCAGAGCAGAAGTCCTACTTCAGCCAGATCAGGCCTGCAAAGAAACTGCGTTTCACAGGCCTTTGGAAGAGATGTTCCCGGTAGGCTGTAAGAGCACTGTGCAGAGCGAGTTGTTTCTTAGCTTCCCAAAGAGCTGGAAGCAAGATGCTGTGGGGCCCAACTCGCCCTTTGGAAAGAAGCCTGCACGTTGTGCCTTTCAGCTCTAGGGCAAAGTAGCACACCCAGAGCAGAAGTCCTACTTCAGCCAGATCAGGCCTGCAAAGAAACTGCGTTTCACAGGCCTTTGGAAGAGATGTTCCCACTAGGCTGTAAGAGCACTGTGCAGAGCGAGTTGTTTCTTAGCTTCCCAAAGAGCTGGAAGCAAGATGCTGTGGGGCCCAACTCGCCCTTTGGAAAGAAGCCTGCACGTTGTGCCTTTCAGCTCTAGGGCAAAGTAGCACACCCAGAGCAGAAGTCCTACTTCAGCCAGATCAGGCCTGCAAAGAAACTGCGTTTCAAAGGCCTTTGGAAGAGATGTTGCCACTAGGCTGTAAGAGCACTGTGCAGAGCGAGTTGTTTCTTAGCTTCCCAAAGAGCTGGAAGCAAGATGCTGTGGGGCCCAACTCGCCCTTTGGAAAGAAGCCTGCACGTTGTGCCTTTCAGCTCTAGGGCAAAGTAGCACACCCAGAGCAGAAGTCCTACTTCACCCAGATCAGGCCTGCAAAGAAACTGCGTTTCACAGGCCTTTGAAAGAGATGTTCCCGGTAGGCTGTAAGAGCACTGTGCAGAGCGAGTTGTTTCTTAGCTTCCCAAAGAGCTGGAAGCAAGATGCTGTGGGGCCCAACTCGCCCTTTGGAAAGAAGCCTGCATGTTGTGCCTTTCAGCTCTAGGGCAAAGTAGCACACCCAGAGCAGAAGTCCTACTTCAGCCAGATCAGGCCTGCAAAGAAACTGCGTTTCACAGGCCTTTGGAAGAGATGTTCCCGGTAGGCTGTAAGAGCACTGTGCAGAGCGAGTTGTTTCTTAGCTTCCCAAAGAGCTGGAAGCAACATGCTGTGGGGCCCAACTCGCCCTTTGGAAAGAAGCCTGCACGTTGTGCCTTTCAGCTCTAGGGCAAAGTAGCACACCCAGAGCAGAAGTCCTACTTCAGCCAGATCAGGCCTGCAAAGAAACTGCGTTTCACAGGCCTTTGGAAGAGATGTTCCCGGTAGGCTGTAAGAGCACTGTGCAGAGCGAGTTGTTTCTTAGCTTCCCAAAGAGCTGGAAGCAAGATGCTGTGGGGCCCAACTCGCCCTTTGGAAAGAAGCCTGCACGTTGTGCCTTTCAGCTCTAGGGCAAAGTAGCACACCCAGAGCAGAAGTCCTACTTCAGCCAGATCAGGCCTGCAAAGAAACTGCGTTTCACAGGCCTTTGGAAGAGATGTTCCCGGTAGGCTGTAAGAGCACTGTGCAGAGCGAGTTGTTTCTTAGCTTCCCAAAGAGCTGGAAGCAAGATGCTGTGGGGCCCAACTCGCCCTTTGGAAAGAAGCCTGCACGTTGTGCCTTTCAGCTCTAGGGCAAAGTAGCACACCCAGAGCAGAAGTCCTACTTCAGCCAGATCAGGCCTGCAAAGAAACTGCGTTTCACAGGCCTTTGGAAGAGATGTTCCCACTAGGCTGTAAGAGCACTGTGCAGAGCGAGTTGTTTCTTAGCTTCCCAAAGAGCTGGAAGCAAGATGCTGTGGGGCCCAACTCGCCCTTTGGAAAGAAGCCTGCACGTTGTGCCTTTCAGCTCTAGGGCAAAGTAGCACACCCAGAGCAGAAGTCCTACTTCAGCCAGATCAGGCCTGCAAAGAAACTGCGTTTCAAAGGCCTTTGGAAGAGATGTTGCCACTAGGCTGTAAGAGCACTGTGCAGAGCGAGTTGTTTCTTAGCTTCCCAAAGAGCTGGAAGCAAGATGCTGTGGGGCCCAACTCGCCCTTTGGAAAGAAGCCTGCACGTTGTGCCTTTCAGCTCTAGGGCAAAGTAGCACACCCAGAGCAGAAGTCCTACTTCAGCCAGATCAGGCCTGCAAAGAAACTGCGTTTCACAGGCCTTTGGAAGAGATGTTCCCGGTAGGCTGTAAGAGCACTGTGCAGAGCGAGTGGTTTCTTAGCTTCCCAAAGAGCTGGAAGCAAGATGCTGTGGGGCCCAACTCGCCCTTTGGAAAGAAGCCTGCACGTTGTGCCTTTCAGCTCTAGGGCAAAGTAGCACACCCAGAGCAGAAGTCCTACTTCAGCCAGATCAGGCCTGCAAAGAAACTGCGTTTCACAGGCCTTTGGAAGAGATGTTCCCGGTAGGCTGTAAGAGCACTGTGCAGAGCGAGTTGTTTCTTAGCTTCCCAAAGAGCTGGAAGCAAGATGCTGTGGGGCCCAACTCGCCCTTTGGAAAGAAGCCTGCACGTTGTGCCTTTCAGCTCTAGGGCAAAGTAGCACACCCAGAGCAGAAGTCCTACTTCAGCCAGATCAGGCCTGCAAAGAAACTGCGTTTCACAGGCCTTTGAAAGAGATGTTCCCGGTAGGCTGTAAGAGCACTGTGCAGAGCGAGTTGTTTCTTAGCTTCCCAAAGAGCTGGAAGCAAGATGCTGTGGGGCCCAACTCGCCCTTTGGAAAGAAGCCTGCACGTTGTGCCTTTCAGCTCTAGGGCAAAGTAGCACACCCAGAGCAGAAGTCCTACTTCAGCCAGATCAGGCCTGCAAAGAAACTGCGTTTCACAGGCCTTTGGAAGAGATGTTCCCGGTAGGCTGTAAGAGCACTGTGCAGAGCGAGTGGTTTCTTAGCTTCCCAAAGAGCTGGAAGCAAGATGCTGTGGGGCCCAACTCGCCCTTTGGAAAGAAGCCTGCACGTTGTGCCTTTCAGCTCTAGGGCAAAGTAGCACACCCAGAGCAGAAGTCCTACTTCAGCCAGATCAGGCCTGCAAAGAAACTGCGTTTCACAGGCCTTTGGAAGAGATGTTCCCGGTAGGCTGTAAGAGCACTGTGCAGAGCGAGTGGTTTCTTAGCTTCCCAAAGAGCTGGAAGCAAGATGCTGTGGGGCCCAACTCGCCCTTTGGAAAGAAGCCTGCACGTTGTGCCTTTCAGCTCTAGGGCAAAGTAGCACACCCACAGCAGAAGTCCTACTTCAGCCAGATCAGGCCTGCAAAGAAACTGCGTTTCACAGGCCTTTGGAAGAGATGTTCCCGGTAGGCTGTAAGAGCACTGTGCAGAGCGAGTGGTTTCTTAGCTTCCCAAAGAGCTGGAAGCAAGATGCTGTGGGGCCCAACTCGCCCTTTGGAAAGAAGCCTGCACGTTGTGCCTTTCAGCTCTAGGGCAAAGTAGCACACCCAGAGCAGAAGTCCTACTTCAGCCAGATCAGGCCTGCAAAGAAACTGCGTTTCACAGGCCTTTGGAAGAGATGTTCCCACTAGGCTGTAAGAGCACTGTGCAGAGCGAGTTGTTTCTAAGCTTCCCAAAGTGCTGGAAGCAAGATGCTGTGGGGCCCAACTCGCCCTTTGGAAAGAAGCCTGCACGTTGTGCCTTTCAGCTCTAGGGCAAAGTAGCACACCCAGAGCAGAAGTCCTACTTCACCCAGATCAGGCCTGCAAAGAAACTGCGTTTCACAGGCCTTTGACAGAGATGTTCCCGGTAGGCTGTAAGAGCACTGTGCAGAGCGAGTTGTTTCTTAGCTTCCCAAAGAGCTGGAAGCAAGATGCTGTGGGGCCCAACTCGCCCTTTGGAAAGAAGCCTGCACGTTGTGCCTTTCAGCTCTAGGGCAAAGTAGCACACCCAGAGCAGAAGTCCTACTTCAGCCAGATCAGGCCTGCAAAGAAACTGCGTTTCACAGGCCTTTGGAAGAGATGTTCCCGGTAGGCTGTAAGAGCACTGTGCAGAGCGAGTTGTTTCTTAGCTTCCCAAAGAGCTGGAAGCAAGATGCTGTGGGGCCCAACTCGCCCTTTGGAAAGAAGCCTGCACGTTGTGCCTTTCAGCTCTAGGGCAAAGTAGCACACCCAGAGCAGAAGTCCTACTTCAGCCAGATCAGGCCTGCAAAGAAACTGCGTTTCACAGGCCTTTGGAAGAGATGTTCCCACTAGGCTGTAAGAGCACTGTGCAGAGCGAGTTGTTTCTTAGCTTCCCAAAGAGCTGGAAGCAAGATGCTGTGGGGCCCAACTCGCCCTTTGGAAAGAAGCCTGCACGTTGTGCCTTTCAGCTCTAGGGCAAAGTAGCACACCCAGAGCAGAAGTCCTACTTCAGCCAGATCAGGCCTGCAAAGAAACTGCGTTTCACAGGCCTTTGGAAGAGATGTTCCCGGTAGGCTGTAAGAGCACTGTGCAGAGCGAGTTGTTTCTTAGCTTCCCAAAGAGCTGGAAGCAAGATGCTGTGGGGCCCAACTCGCCCTTTGGAAAGAAGCCTGCACGTTGTGCCTTTCAGCTCTAGGGCAAACTAGCACACCCAGAGCAGAAGTCCTACTTCAGCCAGATCAGGCCTGCAAAGAAACTGCGTTTCACAGGCCTTTGGAAGAGATGTTCCCGGTAGGCTGTAAGAGCACTGTGCAGAGCGAGTTGTTTCTTAGCTTCCCAAAGAGCTGGAAGCAAGATGCTGTGGGGCCCAACTCGCCCTTTGGAAAGAAGCCTGCACGTTGTGCCTTTCAGCTCTAGGGCAAAGTAGCACACCCAGAGCAGAAGTCCTACTTCAGCCAGATCAGGCCTGCAAAGAAACTGCGTTTCACAGGCCTTTGGAAGAGATGTTCCCGGTAGGCTGTAAGAGCACTGTGCAGAGCGAGTTGTTTCTTAGCTTCCCAAAGAGCTGGAAGCAAGATGCTGTGGGGCCCAACTCGCCCTTTGGAAAGAAGCCTGCACGTTGTGCCTTTCAGCTCTAGGGCAAAGTAGCACACCCAGAGCAGAAGTCCTACTTCAGCCAGATCAGGCCTGCAAAGAAACTGCGTTTCACAGGCCTTTGGATGAGATGTTCCCGGTAGGCTGTAAGAGCACTGTGCAGAGCGAGTTGTTTCTTAGCTTCCCAAAGAGCTGGAAGCAAGATGCTGTGGGGCCCAACTCGCCCTCTGGAAAGAAGCCTGCACGTTGTGCCTTTCAGCTCTAGGGCAAAGTAGCACACCCAGAGCAGAAGTCCTACTTCAGCCAGATCAGGCCTGCAAAGAAACTGCGTTTCACAGGCCTTTGGAAGAGATGTTCCCGGTAGGCTGTAAGAGCACTGTGCAGAGCGAGTTGTTTCTTAGCTTCCCAAAGAGCTGGAAGCAAGATGCTGTGGGGCCCAACTCGCCCTTTGGAAAGAAGCCTGCACGTTGTGCCTTTCAGCTCTAGGGCAAAGTAGCACACCCAGAGCAGAAGTCCTACTTCAGCCAGATCAGGCCTGCAAAGAAACTGCGTTTCACAGGCCTTTGGAAGAGATGTTCCCGGTAGGCTGTAAGAGCACTGTGCAGAGCGAGTGGTTTCTTAGCTTCCCAAAGAGCTGGAAGCAAGATGCTGTGGGGCCCAACTCGCCCTTTGGAAAGAAGCCTGCACGTTGTGCCTTTCAGCTCTAGGGCAAAGTAGCACACCCAGAGCAGAAGTCCTACTTCAGCCAGATCAGGCCTGCAAAGAAACTGCGTTTCACAGGCCTTTGGAAGAGATGTTCCCGGTAGGCTGTAAGAGCACTGTGCAGAGCGAGTGGTTTCTTAGCTTCCCAAAGAGCTGGAAGCAAGATGCTGTGGGGCCCAACTCGCCCTTTGGAAAGAAGCCTGCACGTTGTGCCTTTCAGCTCTAGGGCAAAGTAGCACACCCAGAGCAGAAGTCCTACTTCAGCCAGATCAGGCCTGCAAAGAAACTGCGTTTCACAGGCATTTGGAAGAGATGTTCCCGGTAGGCTGTAAGAGCACTGTGCAGAGCGAGTTGTTTCTTAGCTTCCCAAAGAGCTGGAAGCAAGATGCTGTGGGGCCCAACTCGCCCTTTGGAAAGAAGCCTGCACGTTGTGCCTTTCAGCTCTAGGGCAAAGTAGCACACCCAGAGCAGAAGTCCTACTTCAGCCAGATCAGGCCTGCAAAGAAACTGCGTTTCACAGGCCTTTGGAAGAGATGTTCCCACTAGGCTGTAAGAGCACTGTGCAGAGCGAGTTGTTTCTTAGCTTCCCAAAGAGCTGGAAGCAAGATGCTGTGGGGCCCAACTCGCCCTTTGGAAAGAAGCCTGCACGTTGTGCCTTTCAGCTCTAGGGCAAAGTAGCACACCCAGAGCAGAAGTCCTACTTCAGCCAGATCAGGCCTGCAAAGAAACTGCGTTTCACAGGCCTTTGGAAGAGATGTTCCCGGTAGGCTGTAAGAGCACTGTGCAGAGCGAGTTGTTTCTTAGCTTCCCAAAGAGCTGGAAGCAAGATGCTGTGGGGCCCAACTCGCCCTTTGGAAAGAAGCCTGCACGTTGTGCCTTTCAGCTCTAGGGCAAAGTAGCACACCCAGAGCAGAAGTCCTACTTCAGCCAGATCAGGCCTGCAAAGAAACTGCGTTTCACAGGCCTTTGGAAGACATGTTCCCGGTAGGCTGTAAGAGCACTGTGCAGAGCGAGTTGTTTCTTAGCTTCCCAAAGAGCTGGAAGCAAGATGCTGTGGGGCCCCACTCGCCCTTTGGAAAGAAGCCTGCACGTTGTGCCTTTCAGCTCTAGGGCAAAGTAGCACACCCAGAGCAGAAGTCCTACTTCAGCCAGATCAGGCCTGCAAAGAAACTGCGTTTCACAGGCCTTTGGAAGAGATGTTCCCGGTAGGCTGTAAGAGCACTGTGCAGAGCGAGTTGTTTCTTAGCTTCCCAAAGAGCTGGAAGCAAGATGCTGTGGGGCCCAACTCGCCCTTTGGAAAGAAGCATGCACGTTGTGCCTTTCAGCTCTAGGGCAAAGTAGCACACCCAGAGCAGAAGTCCTACTTCAGCCAGATCAGGCCTGCAAAGAAACTGCGTTTCACAGGCCTTTGGAAGAGATGTTCCCACTAGGCTGTAAGAGCACTGTGCAGAGCGAGTTGTTTCTTAGCTTCCCAAAGAGCTGGAAGCAAGATGCTGTGGGGCCCAACTCGCCCTCTGGAAAGAAGCCTGCACGTTGTGCCTTTCAGCTCTAGGGCAAAGTAGCACACCCAGAGCAGAAGTCCTACTTCAGCCAGATCAGGCCTGCAAAGAAACTGCGTTTCACAGGCCTTTGGAAGAGATGTTCCCGGTAGGCTGTAAGAGCACTGTGCAGAGCGAGTTGTTTCTTAGCTTCCCAAAGAGCTGGAAGCAAGATGCTGTGGGGCCCAACTCGCCCTTTGGAAAGAAGCCTGCACGTTGTGCCTTTCAGCTCTAGGGCAAAGTAGCACACCCAGAGCAGAAGTCCTACTTCAGCCAGATCAGGCCTGCAAAGAAACTGCGTTTCACAGGCCTTTGGAAGAGATGTTCCCGGTAGGCTGTAAGAGCACTGTGCAGAGCGAGTTGTTTCTTAGCTTCCCAAAGAGCTGGAAGCAAGATGCTGTGGGGCCCAACTCACCCTTTGGAAAGAAGCCTGCACGTTGTGCCTTTCAGCTCTAGGGCAAAGTAGCACACCCAGAGCAGAAGTCCTACTTCAGCCAGATCAGGCCTGCAAAGAAACTGCGTTTCACAGGCCTTTGGAAGAGATGTTCCCGGTAGGCTGTAAGGGCACTGTGCAGAGCGAGTTGTTTCTTAGCTTCCCAAAGAGCTGGAAGCAAGATGCTGTGGGGCCCAACTCGCCCTTTGGAAAGAAGCCTGCACGTTGTGCCTTTCAGCTCTAGGGCAAAGTAGCACACCCAGAGCAGAAGTCCTACTTCAGCCAGATCAGGCCTGCAAAGAAACTGCGTTTCACAGGCCTTTGGAAGAGATGTTCCCGGTAGGCTGTAAGAGCACTGTGCAGAGCGAGTTGTTTCTTAGCTTCCCAAAGAGCTGGAAGCAAGATGCTGTGGGGCCCAACTCGCCCTTTGGAAAGAAGCCTGCACGTTGTGCCTTTCAGCTCTAGGGCAAAGTAGCACACCCAGAGCAGAAGTCCTATTTCAGCCAGATCAGGCCTGCAAAGAAACTGCGTTTCACAGGCCTTTGGAAGAGATGTTCCCACTAGGATGTAAGAGCACTGTGCAGAGCGAGTTGTTTCTTAGCTTCCCAAAGAGCTGGAAGCAAGATGCTGTGGGGCCCAACTCGCCCTTTGGAAAGAAGCCTGCACGTTGTGCCTTTCAGCTCTAGGGCAAAGTAGCACACCCAGAGCAGAAGTCCTACTTCAGCCAGATCAGGCCTGCAAAGAAACTGCGTTTCACAGGCCTTTGGAAGAGATGTTCCCGGTAGGCTGTAAGAGCACTGTGCAGAGCGAGTTGTTTCTTAGCTTCCCAAAGAGCTGGAAGCAAGATGCTGTGGGGCCCAACTCGCCCTTTGGAAAGAAGCCTGCACGTTGTGCCTTTCAGCTCTAGGGCAAAGTAGCACACCCAGAGCAGAAGTCCTACTTCAGCCAGATCAGGCCTGCAAAGAAACTGCGTTTCACAGGCCTTTGGAAGAGATGTTCCCGGTAGGCTGTAAGAGCACTGTGCAGAGCGAGTTGTTTCTTAGCTTCCCAAAGAGCTGGAAGCAAGATGCTGTGGGGCCCAACTCGCCCTTTGGAAAGAACCCTGCACGTTGTGCCTTTCAGCTCTAGGGCAAAGTAGCACACCCAGAGCAGAAGTCCTACTTCAGCCAGATCAGGCCTGCAAAGAAACTGCGTTTCACAGGCCTTTGGAAGAGATGTTCCCACTAGGCTGTAGGAGCACTGTGCAGAGCGAGTTGTTTCTTAGCTTCCCAAAGAGCTGGAAGCAAGATGCTGTGGGGCCCAACTCGCCCTTTGGAAAGAAGCCTGCACGTTGTGCCTTTCAGCTCTAGGGCAAAGTAGCACACCCAGAGCAGAAGTCCTACTTCAGCCAGATCAGGCCTGCAAAGAAACTGCGTTTCACAGGCCTTTGGAAGAGATGTTCCCACTAGGCTGTAAGAGCACTGTGCAGAGCGAGTTGTTTCTTAGCTTCCCAAAGAGCTGGAAGCAAGATGCTGTGGGGCCCAACTCGCCCTTTGGAAAGAAGCCTGCACGTTGTGCCTTTCAGCTCTAGGGCAAAGTAGCACACCCAGAGCAGAAGTCCTACTTCAGCCAGATCAGGCCTGCAAAGAAACTGCGTTTCACAGGCCTTTGGAAGAGATGTTCCCGGTAGGCTGTAAGAGCACTGTGCAGAGCGAGTTGTTTCTTAGCTTCCCAAAGAGCTGGAAGCAAGATGCTGTGGGGCCCAACTCGCCCTTTGGAAAGAATCCTGCACGTTGTGCCTTTCAGCTCTAGGGCAAAGTAGCACACCCAGAGCAGAAGTCCTACTTCAGCCAGATCAGGCCTGCAAAGAAACTGCGTTTCACAGGCCTTTGGAAGAGATGTTCCCACTAGGCTGTAAGAGCACTGTGCAGAGCGAGTTGTTTCTTAGCTTCCCAAAGAGCTGGAAGCAAGATGCTGTGGGGCCCAACTCGCCCTTTGGAAAGAAGCCTGCACGTTGTGCCTTTCAGCTCTAGGGCAAAGTAGCACACCCAGAGCAGAAGTCCTACTTCAGCCAGATCAGGCCTGCAAAGAAACTGCGTTTCACCGGCCTTTGGAAGAGATGTTCCCGGTAGGCTGTAAGAGCACTGTGCAGAGCGAGTTGTTTCTTAGCTTCCCAAAGAGCTGGAAGCAAGATGCTGTGGGGCCCAACTCGCCCTTTGGAAAGAAGCCTGCACGTTGTGCCTTTCAGCTCTAGGGCAAAGTAGCACACCCAGAGCAGAAGTCCTACTTCAGCCAGATCAGGCCTGCAAAGAAACTGCGTTTCACAGGCCTTTGGAAGAGATGTTCCCGGTAGGCTGTAAGAGCACTGTGCAGAGCGAGTTGTTTCTTAGCTTCCCAAAGAGCTGGAAGCAAGATGCTGTGGGGCCCAACTCGCCCTTTGGAAAGAAGCCTGCACGTTGTGCCTTTCAGCTCTAGGGCAAAGTAGCACACCCAGAGCAGAAGTCCTATTTCAGCCAGATCAGGCCTGCAAAGAAACTGCGTTTCACAGGCCTTTGGAAGAGATGTTCCCACTAGGATGTAAGAGCACTGTGCAGAGCGAGTTGTTTCTTAGCTTCCCAAAGAGCTGGAAGCAAGATGCTGTGGGGCCCATCTCGCCCTTTGGAAAGAAGCCTGCACGTTGTGCCTTTCAGCTCTAGGGCAAAGTAGCACACCCAGAGCAGAAGTCCTACTTCAGCCAGATCAGGCCTGCAAAGAAACTGCGTTTCACAGGCCTTTGGAAGAGATGTTCCCGGTAGGCTGTAAGAGCACTGTGCAGAGCGAGTTGTTTCTTAGCTTCCCAAAGATCTGGAAGCAAGATGCTGTGGGGCCCAACTCGCCCTTTGGAAAGAAGCCTGCACGTTGTGCCTTTCAGCTCTAGGGCAAAGTAGCACACCCAGAGCAGAAGTCCTACTTCAGCCAGATCAGGCCTGCAAAGAAACTGCGTTTCACAGGCCTTTGGAAGAGATGTTCCCGGTAGGCTGTAAGAGCACTGTGCAGAGCGAGTTGTTTCTTAGCTTCCCAAAGAGCTGGAAGCAAGATGCTGTGGGGCCCAACTCGCCCTTTGGAAAGAAGCCTGCACGTTGTGCCTTTCAGCTCTAGGGCAAAGTAGCACACCCAGAGCAGAAGTCCTACTTCAGCCAGATCAGGCCTGCAAAGAAACTGCGTTTCACAGGCCTTTGGAAGAGATGTTCCCACTAGGCTGTAGGAGCACTGTGCAGAGCGAGTTGTTTCTTAGCTTCCCAAAGAGCTGGAAGCAAGATGCTGTGGGGCCCAACTCGCCCTTTGGAAAGAAGCCTGCACGTTGTGCCTTTCAGCTCTAGGGCAAAGTAGCACACCCAGAGCAGAAGTCCTACTTCAGCCAGATCAGGCCTGCAAAGAAACTGCGTTTCACAGGCCTTTGGAAGAGATGTTCCCACTAGGCTGTAAGAGCACTGTGCAGAGCGAGTTGTTTCTTAGCTTCCCAAAGAGCTGGAAGCAAGATGCTGTGGGGCCCAACTCGCCCTTTGGAAAGAAGCCTGCACGTTGTGCCTTTCAGCTCTAGGGCAAAGTAGCACACCCAGAGCAGAAGTCCTACTTCAGCCAGATCAGGCCTGCAAAGAAACTGCGTTTCACAGGCCTTTGGAAGAGATGTTCCCGGTAGGCTGTAAGAGCACTGTGCAGAGCGAGTTGTTTCTTAGCTTCCCAAAGAGCTGGAAGCAAGATGCTGTGGGGCCCAACTCGCCCTTTGGAAAGAATCCTGCACGTTGTGCCTTTCAGCTCTAGGGCAAAGTAGCACACCCAGAGCAGAAGTCCTACTTCAGCCAGATCAGGCCTGCAAAGAAACTGCGTTTCACAGGCCTTTGGAAGAGATGTTCCCACTAGGCTGTAAGAGCACTGTGCAGAGCGAGTTGTTTCTTAGCTTCCCAAAGAGCTGGAAGCAAGATGCTGTGGGGCCCAACTCGCCCTTTGGAAAGAAGCCTGCACGTTGTGCCTTTCAGCTCTAGGGCAAAGTAGCACACCCAGAGCAGAAGTCCTACTTCAGCCAGATCAGGCCTGCAAAGAAACTGCGTTTCACCGGCCTTTGGAAGAGATGTTCCCGGTAGGCTGTAAGAGCACTGTGCAGAGCGAGTTGTTTCTTAGCTTCCCAAAGAGCTGGAAGCAAGATGCTGTGGGGCCCAACTCGCCCTTTGGAAAGAAGCCTGCACGTTGTGCCTTTCAGCTCTAGGGCAAAGTAGCACACCCAGAGCAGAAGTCCTACTTCAGCCAGATCAGGCCTGCAAAGAAACTGCGTTTCACAGGCCTTTGGAAGAGATGTTCCCACTAGGCTGTAAGAGCACTGTGCAGAGCGAGTGGTTTCTTAGCTTCCCAAAGAGCTGGAAGCAAGATGCTGTGGGGCCCAACTCGCCCTTTGGAAAGAAGCCTGCACGTTGTGCCTTTCAGCTCTAGGGCAAAGTAGCACACCCAGAGCAGAAGTCCTACTTCAGCCAGATCAGGCCTGCAAAGAAACTGCGTTTCACAGGCCTTTGGAAGAGATGTTCCCGGTAGGCTGTAAGAGCACTGTGCAGAGCGAGTTGTTTCTTAGCTTCCCAAAGATCTGGAAGCAAGATGCTGTGGGGCCCAACTCGCCCTTTGGAAAGAAGCCTGCACGTTGTGCCTTTCAGCTCTAGGGCAAAGTAGCACACCCAGAGCAGAAGTCCTACTTCAGCCAGATCAGGCCTGCAAAGAAACTGCGTTTCACAGGCCTTTGGAAGAGATGTTCCCGGTAGGCTGTAAGAGCTCTGTGCAGAGCGAGTTGTTTCTTAGCTTCCCAAAGAGCTGGAAGCAAGATGCTGTGGGGCCCAACTCGCCCTTTGGAAAGAAGCATGCACGTTGTGCCTTTCAGCTCTAGGGCAAAGTAGCACACCCAGAGCAGAAGTCCTACTTCAGCCAGATCAGGCCTGCAAAGAAACTGCGTTTCACAGGCCTTTGGAAGAGATGTTCCCACTAGGCTGTAAGAGCACTGTGCAGAGCGAGTTGTTTCTTAGCTTCCCAAAGAGCTGGAAGCAAGATGCTGTGGGGCCCAACTCGCCCTCTGGAAAGAAGCCTGCACGTTGTGCCTTTCAGCTCTAGGGCAAAGTAGCACACCCAGAGCAGAAGTCCTACTTCAGCCAGATCAGGCCTGCAAAGAAACTGCGTTTCACAGGCCTTTGGAAGAGATGTTCCCGGTAGGCTGTAAGAGCACTGTGCAGAGCGAGTTGTTTCTTAGCTTCCCAAAGAGCTGGAAGCAAGATGCTGTGGGGCCCAACTCGCCCTTTGGAAAGAAGCCTGCACGTTGTGCCTTTCAGCTCTAGGGCAAAGTAGCACACCCAGAGCAGAAGTCCTACTTCAGCCAGATCAGGCCTGCAAAGAAACTGCGTTTCACAGGCCTTTGGAAGAGATGTTCCCGGTAGGCTGTAAGAGCACTGTGCAGAGCGAGTTGTTTCTTAGCTTCCCAAAGAGCTGGAAGCAAGATGCTGTGGGGCCCAACTCGCCCTTTGGAAAGAAGCCTGCACGTTGTGCCTTTCAGCTCTAGGGCAAAGTAGCACACCCAGAGCAGAAGTCCTACTTCAGCCAGACAGGCCTGCAAAGAAACTGCGTTTCAAAGGCCTTTGTAAGAGATGTTGCCACTAGGCTGTAAGAGCACTGTGCAGAGCGAGTTGTTTCTTAGCTTCCCAAAGAGCTGGAAGCAAGATGCTGTGGGGCCCAACTCGCCCTTTGAAAAGAAGCCTGCACGTTGTGCCTTTCAGCTCTAGGGCAAAGTAGCACACCCAGAGCAGAAGTCCTACTTCAGCCAGATCAGGCCTGCAAAGAAACTGCGTTTCACAGGCCTTTGGAAGAGATGTTCCCGGTAGGCTGTAAGAGCACTGTGCAGAGCGAGTTGTTTCTTAGCTTCCCAAAGAGCTGGAAGCAAGATGCTGTGGGGCCCAACTCGCCCTTTGGAAAGAAGCCTGCACGTTGTGCCTTTCAGCTCTAGGGCAAAGTAGCACACCCAGAGCAGAAGTCCTACTTCAGCCAGATCAGGCCTGCAAAGAAACTGCGTTTCACAGGCCTTTGGAAGAGATGTTCCCGGTAGGCTGTAAGAGCACTGTGCAGAGCGAGTTGTTTCTTAGCTTCCCAAAGAGCTGGAAGCAAGATGCTGTGGGGACCAACTCGCCCTCTGGAAAGAAGCCTGCACGTTGTGCCTTTCAGCTCTAGGGCAAAGTAGCACACCCAGAGCAGAAGTCCTACTTCAGCCAGATCAGGCCTGCAAAGAAACTGCGTTTCACAGGCCTTTGGAAGAGATGTTCCCGGTAGGCTGTAAGAGCACTGTGCAGAGCGAGTTGTTTCTTAGCTTCCCAAAGAGCTGGAAGCAAGATGCTGTGGGGCCCAACTCGCCCTTTGGAAAGAAGCCTGCACGTTGTGCCTTTCAGCTCTAGGGCAAAGTAGCACACCCAGAGCAGAAGTCCTACTTCAGCCAGATCAGGCCTGCAAAGAAACTGCGTTTCACAGGCCTTTGGAAGAGATGTTCCCGGTAGGCTGTAAGAGCACTGTGCAGAGCGAGTGGTTTCTTAGCTTCCCAAAGAGCTGGAAGCAAGATGCTGTGGGGCCCAACTCGCCCTTTGGAAAGAAGCCTGCACGTTGTGCCTTTCAGCTCTAGGGCAAAGTAGCACACCCAGAGCAGAAGTCCTACTTCAGCCAGATCAGGCCTGCAAAGAAACTGCGTTTCACAGGCCTTTGGAAGAGATGTTCCCGGTAGGCTGTAAGAGCACTGTGCAGAGCGAGTTGTTTCTTAGCTTCCCAAAGAGCTGGAAGCAAGATGCTGTGGGGCCCAACTCGCCCTTTGGAAAGAAGCCTGCACGTTGTGCCTTTCAGCTCTAGGGCAAAGTAGCACACCCAGAGCAGAAGTCCTACTTCAGCCAGATCAGGCCTGCAAAGAAACTGCGTTTCACAGGCCTTTGGAAGAGATGTTCCCGGTAGGCTGTAAGAGCACTGTGCAGAGCGAGTTGTTTCTTAGCTTCCCAAAGAGCTGGAAGCAAGATGCTGTGGGGCCCAACTCGCCCTTTGGAAAGAAGCATGCACGTTGTGCCTTTCAGCTCTAGGGCAAAGTAGCACACCCAGAGCAGAAGTCCTACTTCAGCCAGATCAGGCCTGCAAAGAAACTGCGTTTCACAGGCCTTTGGAAGAGATGTTCCCACTAGGCTGTAAGAGCACTGTGCAGAGCGAGTTGTTTCTTAGCTTCCCAAAGAGCTGGAAGCAAGATGCTGTGGGGCCCAACTCGCCCTCTGGAAAGAAGCCTGCACGTTGTGCCTTTCAGCTCTAGGGCAAAGTAGCACACCCAGAGCAGAAGTCCTACTTCAGCCAGATCAGGCCTGCAAAGAAACTGCGTTTCACAGGCCTTTGGAAGAGATGTTCCCGGTAGGCTGTAAGAGCACTGTGCAGAGCGAGTTGTTTCTTAGCTTCCCAAAGAGCTGGAAGCAAGATGCTGTGGGGCCCAACTCGCCCTTTGGAAAGAAGCCTGCACGTTGTGCCTTTCAGCTCTAGGGCAAAGTAGCACACCCAGAGCAGAAGTCCTACTTCAGCCAGATCAGGCCTGCAAAGAAACTGCGTTTCACAGGCCTTTGGAAGAGATGTTCCCACTAGGATGTAAGAGCACTGTGCAGAGCGAGTTGTTTCTTAGCTTCCCAAAGAGCTGGAAGCAAGATGCTGTGGGGCCCAACTCGCCCTTTGGAAAGAAGCCTGCACGTTGTGCCTTTCAGCTCTAGGGCAAAGTAGCACACCCAGAGCAGAAGTCCTACTACAGCCAGATCAGGCCTGCAAAGAAACTGCGTTTCACAGGCCTTTGGAAGAGATGTTCCCACTAGGCTGTAAGAGCACTGTGCAGAGCGAGTTGTTTCTTAGCTTCCCAAAGAGCTGGAAGCAAGATGCTGTGGGGCCCAACTCGCCCTCTGGAAAGAAGCCTGCACGTTGTGCCTTTCAGCTCTAGGGCAAAGTAGCACACCCAGAGCGGAAGTCCTACTTCAGCCAGATCAGGCCTGCAAAGAAACTGCGTTTCACAGGCCTTTGGAAGAGATGTTCCAGGTAGGCTGTAAGAGCCCTGTGCAGAGCGAGTTGTTTCTTAGCTTCCCAAAGAGCTGGAAGCAAGATGCTGTGGGGCCCAACTCGCCCTTTTGAAAGAAGCCTGCACGTTGTGCCTTTCAGCTCTAGGGCAAAGTAGCACACCCAGAGCAGAAGTCCTACTTCAGCCAGATCAGGCCTGCAAAGAAACTGCGTTTCACAGGCCTTTGGAAGAGATGTTCCCGGTAGGCTGTAAGAGCACTGTGCAGAGCGAGTTGTTTCTTAGCTTCCCAAAGAGCTGGAAGCAAGATGCTGTGGGGCCCAACTCGCCCTTTGGAAAGAAGCATGCACGTTGTGCCTTTCAGCTCTAGGGCAAAGTAGCACACCCAGAGCAGAAGTCCTACTTCAGCCAGATCAGGCCTGCAAAGAAACTGCGTTTCACAGGCCTTTGGAAGAGATGTTCCCACTAGGCTGTAAGAGCACTGTGCAGAGCGAGTTGTTTCTTAGCTTCCCAAAGAGCTGGAAGCAAGATGCTGTGGGGCCCAACTCGCCCTCTGGAAAGAAGCCTGCACGTTGTGCCTTTCAGCTCTAGGGCAAAGTAGCACACCCAGAGCAGAAGTCCTACTTCAGCCAGATCAGGCCTGCAAAGAAACTGCGTTTCACAGGCCTTTGGAAGAGATGTTCCCGGTAGGCTGTAAGAGCACTGTGCAGAGCGAGTTGTTTCTTAGCTTCCCAAAGAGCTGGAAGCAAGATGCTGTGGGGCCCAACTCGCCCTTTGGAAAGAAGCCTGCACGTTGTGCCTTTCAGCTCTAGGGCAAAGTAGCACACCCAGAGCAGAAGTCCTACTTCAGCCAGATCAGGCCTGCAAAGAAACTGCGTTTCACAGGCCTTTGGAAGAGATGTTCCCGGTAGGCTGTAAGAGCACTGTGCAGAGCGAGTTGTTTCTTAGCTTCCCAAAGAGCTGGAAGCAAGATGCTGTGGGGCCCAACTCGCCCTTTGGAAAGAAGCCTGCACGTTGTGCCTTTCAGCTCTAGGGCAAAGTAGCACACCCAGAGCAGAAGTCCTACTTCAGCCAGATCAGGCCTGCAAAGAAACTGCGTTTCACAGGCCTTTGGAAGAGATGTTCCCCGTAGGCTGTAAGGGCACTGTGCAGAGCGAGTTGTTTCTTAGCTTCCCAAAGAGCTGGAAGCAAGATGCTGTGGGGCCCAACTCGCCCTTTGGAAAGAAGCCTGCACGTTGTGCCTTTCAGCTCTAGGGCAAAGTAGCACACCCAGAGCAGAAGTCCTACTTCAGCCAGATCAGGCCTGCAAAGAAACTGCGTTTCACAGGCCTTTGGAAGAGATGTTCCCACTAGGCTGTAAGAGCACTGTGCAGAGCGAGTTGTTTCTTAGCTTCCCAAAGAGCTGGAAGCAAGATGCTGTGGGGCCCAACTCGCCCTCTGGAAAGAAGACTGCACGTTGTGCCTTTCAGCTCTAGGGCAAAGTAGCACACCCAGAGCGGAAGTCCTACTTCAGCCAGATCAGGCCTGCAAAGAAACTGCGTTTCACAGGCCTTTGGAAGAGATGTTCCCGGTAGGCTGTAAGAGCACTGTGCAGAGCGAGTTGTTTCTTAGCTTCCCAAAGAGCTGGAAGCAAGATGCTGTGGGGCCCAACTCGCCCTTTGGAAAGAAGCCTGCACGTTGTGCCTTTCAGCTCTAGGGCAAAGTAGCACACCCAGAGCAGAAGTCCTACTTCAGCCAGATCAGGCCTGCAAAGAAACTGCGTTTCACAGGCCTTTGGAAGAGATGTTCCCACTAGGCTGTAAGAGCACTGTGCAGAGCGAGTTGTTTCTTAGCTTCCCAAAGAGCTGGAAGCAAGATGCTGTGGGGCCCAACTCGCCCTTTGGAAAGAAGCCTGCACGTTGTGCCTTTCAGCTCTAGGGCAAAGTACCACACCCAGAGCAGAAGTCCTACTTCAGCCAGATCAGGCCTGCAAAGAAACTGCGTTTCACAGGCCTTTGGAAGAGATGTTGCCACTAGGCTGTAAGAGCACTGTGCAGAGCGAGTTGTTTCTTAGCTTCCCAAAGAGCTGGAAGCAAGATGCTGTGGGGCCCAACTCGCCCTTTGGAAAGAAGCCTGCACGTTGTGCCTTTCAGCTCTAGGGCAAAGTAGCACACCCAGAGCAGAAGTCCTACTTCAGCCAGATCAGGCCTGCAAAGAAACTGCGTTTCACAGGCCTTTGGAAGAGATGTTCCCGGTAGGCTGTAAGAGCACTGTGCAGAGCGAGTTGTTTCTTAGCTTCCCAAAGAGCTGGAAGCAAGATGCTGTGGGGCCCAACTCGCCCTCTGGAAAGAAGCCTGCACGTTGTGCCTTTCAGCTCTAGGGCAAAGTAGCACACCCAGAGCAGAAGTCCTACTTCAGCCAGATCAGGCCTGCAAAGAAACTGCGTTTCACAGGCCTTTGGAAGAGATGTTCCCGGTAGGCTGTAAGAGCACTGTGCAGAGCGAGTTGTTTCTTAGCTTCCCAAAGAGCTGGAAGCAAGATGCTGTGGGGCCCAACTCGCCCTTTGGAAAGAAGCCTGCACGTTGTGCCTTTCAGCTCTAGGGCAAAGTAGCACACCCAGAGCAGAAGTCCTACTTCAGCCAGATCAGGCCTGCAAAGAAACTGCGTTTCACAGGCCTTTGGAAGAGATGTTCCCGGTAGGCTGTAAGAGCACTGTGCAGAGCGAGTGGTTTCTTAGCTTCCCAAAGAGCTGGAAGCAAGATGCTGTGGGGCCCAACTCGCCCTTTGGAAAGAAGCCTGCACGTTGTGCCTTTCAGCTCTAGGGCAAAGTAGCACACCCAGAGCAGAAGTCCTACTTCAGCCAGATCAGGCCTGCAAAGAAACTGCGTTTCACAGGCCTTTGGAAGAGATGTTCCCACTAGGCTGTAAGAGCACTGTGCAGAGCGAGTTGTTTCTAAGCTTCCCAAAGAGCTGGAAGCAAGATGCTGTGGGGCCCAACTCGCCCTTTGGAAAGAAGCCTGCACGTTGTGCCTTTCAGCTCTAGGGCAAAGTAGCACACCCAGAGCAGAAGTCCTACTTCAGCCAGATCAGGCCTGCAAAGAAACTGCGTTTCACAGGCCTTTGGAAGAGATGTTCCCGGTAGGCTGTAAGAGCACTGTGCAGAGCGTGTTGTTTCTTAGCTTCCCAAAGAGCTGGAAGCAAGATGCTGTGGGGCCCAACTCGCCCTTTGGAAAGAAGCCTGCACGTTGTGCCTTTCAGCTCTAGGGCAAAGTAGCACACCCAGAGCAGAAGTCCTACTTCAGCCAGATCAGGCCTGCAAAGAAACTGCGTTTCACAGGCCTTTGGAAGAGATGTTCCCGGTAGGCTGTAAGAGCACTGTGCAGAGCGAGTGGTTTCTTAGCTTCCCAAAGAGCTGGAAGCAAGATGCTGTGGGGCCCAACTCGCCCTTTGGAAAGAAGCCTGCACGTTGTGCCTTTCAGCTCTAGGGCAAAGTAGCACACCCAGAGCAGAAGTCCTACTTCAGCCAGATCAGGCCTGCAAAGAAACTGCGTTTCACAGGCCTTTGGAAGAGATGTTCCCACTAGGCTGTAAGAGCACTGTGCAGAGCGAGTTGTTTCTTAGCTTCCCAAAGAGCTGGAAGCAAGATGCTGTGGGGCCCAACTCGCCCTTTGGAAAGAAGCCTGCACGTTGTGCCTTTCAGCTCTAGGGCAAAGTAGCACACCCAGAGCAGAAGTCCTACTTCAGCCAGATCAGGCCTGCAAAGAAACTGCGTTTCACCGGCCTTTGGAAGAGATGTTCCCGGTAGGCTGTAAGAGCACTGTGCAGAGCGAGTTGTTTCTTAGCTTCCCAAAGAGCTGGAAGCAAGATGCTGTGGGGCCCAACTCGCCCTTTGGAAAGAAGCCTGCACGTTGTGCCTTTCAGCTCTAGGGCAAAGTAGCACACCCAGAGCAGAAGTCCTACTTCAGCCAGATCAGGCCTGCAAAGAAACTGCGTTTCACAGGCCTTTGGAAGAGATGTTCCCACTAGGCTGTAAGAGCACTGTGCAGAGCGAGTGGTTTCTTAGCTTCCCAAAGAGCTGGAAGCAAGATGCTGTGGGGCCCAACTCGCCCTTTGGAAAGAAGCCTGCACGTTGTGCCTTTCAGCTCTAGGGCAAAGTAGCACACCCAGAGCAGAAGTCCTACTTCAGCCAGATCAGGCCTGCAAAGAAACTGCGTTTCACAGGCCTTTGGAAGAGATGTTCCCGGTAGGCTGTAAGAGCACTGTGCAGAGCGAGTTGTTTCTTAGCTTCCCAAAGATCTGGAAGCAAGATGCTGTGGGGCCCAACTCGCCCTTTGGAAAGAAGCCTGCACGTTGTGCCTTTCAGCTCTAGGGCAAAGTAGCACACCCAGAGCAGAAGTCCTACTTCAGCCAGATCAGGCCTGCAAAGAAACTGCGTTTCACAGGCCTTTGGAAGAGATGTTCCCGGTAGGCTGTAAGAGCTCTGTGCAGAGCGAGTTGTTTCTTAGCTTCCCAAAGAGCTGGAAGCAAGATGCTGTGGGGCCCAACTCGCCCTTTGGAAAGAAGCATGCACGTTGTGCCTTTCAGCTCTAGGGCAAAGTAGCACACCCAGAGCAGAAGTCCTACTTCAGCCAGATCAGGCCTGCAAAGAAACTGCGTTTCACAGGCCTTTGGAAGAGATGTTCCCACTAGGCTGTAAGAGCACTGTGCAGAGCGAGTTGTTTCTTAGCTTCCCAAAGAGCTGGAAGCAAGATGCTGTGGGGCCCAACTCGCCCTCTGGAAAGAAGCCTGCACGTTGTGCCTTTCAGCTCTAGGGCAAAGTAGCACACCCAGAGCAGAAGTCCTACTTCAGCCAGATCAGGCCTGCAAAGAAACTGCGTTTCACAGGCCTTTGGAAGAGATGTTCCCGGTAGGCTGTAAGAGCACTGTGCAGAGCGAGTTGTTTCTTAGCTTCCCAAAGAGCTGGAAGCAAGATGCTGTGGGGCCCAACTCGCCCTTTGGAAAGAAGCCTGCACGTTGTGCCTTTCAGCTCTAGGGCAAAGTAGCACACCCAGAGCAGAAGTCCTACTTCAGCCAGATCAGGCCTGCAAAGAAACTGCGTTTCACAGGCCTTTGGAAGAGATGTTCCCGGTAGGCTGTAAGAGCACTGTGCAGAGCGAGTTGTTTCTTAGCTTCCCAAAGAGCTGGAAGCAAGATGCTGTGGGGCCCAACTCGCCCTTTGGAAAGAAGCCTGCACGTTGTGCCTTTCAGCTCTAGGGCAAAGTAGCACACCCAGAGCAGAAGTCCTACTTCAGCCAGACAGGCCTGCAAAGAAACTGCGTTTCAAAGGCCTTTGTAAGAGATGTTGCCACTAGGCTGTAAGAGCACTGTGCAGAGCGAGTTGTTTCTTAGCTTCCCAAAGAGCTGGAAGCAAGATGCTGTGGGGCCCAACTCGCCCTTTGAAAAGAAGCCTGCACGTTGTGCCTTTCAGCTCTAGGGCAAAGTAGCACACCCAGAGCAGAAGTCCTACTTCAGCCAGATCAGGCCTGCAAAGAAACTGCGTTTCACAGGCCTTTGGAAGAGATGTTCCCGGTAGGCTGTAAGAGCACTGTGCAGAGCGAGTTGTTTCTTAGCTTCCCAAAGAGCTGGAAGCAAGATGCTGTGGGGCCCAACTCGCCCTTTGGAAAGAAGCCTGCACGTTGTGCCTTTCAGCTCTAGGGCAAAGTAGCACACCCAGAGCAGAAGTCCTACTTCAGCCAGATCAGGCCTGCAAAGAAACTGCGTTTCACAGGCCTTTGGAAGAGATGTTCCCGGTAGGCTGTAAGAGCACTGTGCAGAGCGAGTTGTTTCTTAGCTTCCCAAAGAGCTGGAAGCAAGATGCTGTGGGGACCAACTCGCCCTCTGGAAAGAAGCCTGCACGTTGTGCCTTTCAGCTCTAGGGCAAAGTAGCACACCCAGAGCAGAAGTCCTACTTCAGCCAGATCAGGCCTGCAAAGAAACTGCGTTTCACAGGCCTTTGGAAGAGATGTTCCCGGTAGGCTGTAAGAGCACTGTGCAGAGCGAGTTGTTTCTTAGCTTCCCAAAGAGCTGGAAGCAAGATGCTGTGGGGCCCAACTCGCCCTTTGGAAAGAAGCCTGCACGTTGTGCCTTTCAGCTCTAGGGCAAAGTAGCACACCCAGAGCAGAAGTCCTACTTCAGCCAGATCAGGCCTGCAAAGAAACTGCGTTTCACAGGCCTTTGGAAGAGATGTTCCCGGTAGGCTGTAAGAGCACTGTGCAGAGCGAGTGGTTTCTTAGCTTCCCAAAGAGCTGGAAGCAAGATGCTGTGGGGCCCAACTCGCCCTTTGGAAAGAAGCCTGCACGTTGTGCCTTTCAGCTCTAGGGCAAAGTAGCACACCCAGAGCAGAAGTCCTACTTCAGCCAGATCAGGCCTGCAAAGAAACTGCGTTTCACAGGCCTTTGGAAGAGATGTTCCCGGTAGGCTGTAAGAGCACTGTGCAGAGCGAGTTGTTTCTTAGCTTCCCAAAGAGCTGGAAGCAAGATGCTGTGGGGCCCAACTCGCCCTTTGGAAAGAAGCCTGCACGTTGTGCCTTTCAGCTCTAGGGCAAAGTAGCACACCCAGAGCAGAAGTCCTACTTCAGCCAGATCAGGCCTGCAAAGAAACTGCGTTTCACAGGCCTTTGGAAGAGATGTTCCCGGTAGGCTGTAAGAGCACTGTGCAGAGCGAGTTGTTTCTTAGCTTCCCAAAGAGCTGGAAGCAAGATGCTGTGGGGCCCAACTCGCCCTTTGGAAAGAAGCATGCACGTTGTGCCTTTCAGCTCTAGGGCAAAGTAGCACACCCAGAGCAGAAGTCCTACTTCAGCCAGATCAGGCCTGCAAAGAAACTGCGTTTCACAGGCCTTTGGAAGAGATGTTCCCACTAGGCTGTAAGAGCACTGTGCAGAGCGAGTTGTTTCTTAGCTTCCCAAAGAGCTGGAAGCAAGATGCTGTGGGGCCCAACTCGCCCTCTGGAAAGAAGCCTGCACGTTGTGCCTTTCAGCTCTAGGGCAAAGTAGCACACCCAGAGCAGAAGTCCTACTTCAGCCAGATCAGGCCTGCAAAGAAACTGCGTTTCACAGGCCTTTGGAAGAGATGTTCCCGGTAGGCTGTAAGAGCACTGTGCAGAGCGAGTTGTTTCTTAGCTTCCCAAAGAGCTGGAAGCAAGATGCTGTGGGGCCCAACTCGCCCTTTGGAAAGAAGCCTGCACGTTGTGCCTTTCAGCTCTAGGGCAAAGTAGCACACCCAGAGCAGAAGTCCTACTTCAGCCAGATCAGGCCTGCAAAGAAACTGCGTTTCACAGGCCTTTGGAAGAGATGTTCCCACTAGGATGTAAGAGCACTGTGCAGAGCGAGTTGTTTCTTAGCTTCCCAAAGAGCTGGAAGCAAGATGCTGTGGGGCCCAACTCGCCCTTTGGAAAGAAGCCTGCACGTTGTGCCTTTCAGCTCTAGGGCAAAGTAGCACACCCAGAGCAGAAGTCCTACTACAGCCAGATCAGGCCTGCAAAGAAACTGCGTTTCACAGGCCTTTGGAAGAGATGTTCCCACTAGGCTGTAAGAGCACTGTGCAGAGCGAGTTGTTTCTTAGCTTCCCAAAGAGCTGGAAGCAAGATGCTGTGGGGCCCAACTCGCCCTCTGGAAAGAAGCCTGCACGTTGTGCCTTTCAGCTCTAGGGCAAAGTAGCACACCCAGAGCGGAAGTCCTACTTCAGCCAGATCAGGCCTGCAAAGAAACTGCGTTTCACAGGCCTTTGGAAGAGATGTTCCAGGTAGGCTGTAAGAGCCCTGTGCAGAGCGAGTTGTTTCTTAGCTTCCCAAAGAGCTGGAAGCAAGATGCTGTGGGGCCCAACTCGCCCTTTTGAAAGAAGCCTGCACGTTGTGCCTTTCAGCTCTAGGGCAAAGTAGCACACCCAGAGCAGAAGTCCTACTTCAGCCAGATCAGGCCTGCAAAGAAACTGCGTTTCACAGGCCTTTGGAAGAGATGTTCCCGGTAGGCTGTAAGAGCACTGTGCAGAGCGAGTTGTTTCTTAGCTTCCCAAAGAGCTGGAAGCAAGATGCTGTGGGGCCCAACTCGCCCTTTGGAAAGAAGCATGCACGTTGTGCCTTTCAGCTCTAGGGCAAAGTAGCACACCCAGAGCAGAAGTCCTACTTCAGCCAGATCAGGCCTGCAAAGAAACTGCGTTTCACAGGCCTTTGGAAGAGATGTTCCCACTAGGCTGTAAGAGCACTGTGCAGAGCGAGTTGTTTCTTAGCTTCCCAAAGAGCTGGAAGCAAGATGCTGTGGGGCCCAACTCGCCCTCTGGAAAGAAGCCTGCACGTTGTGCCTTTCAGCTCTAGGGCAAAGTAGCACACCCAGAGCAGAAGTCCTACTTCAGCCAGATCAGGCCTGCAAAGAAACTGCGTTTCACAGGCCTTTGGAAGAGATGTTCCCGGTAGGCTGTAAGAGCACTGTGCAGAGCGAGTTGTTTCTTAGCTTCCCAAAGAGCTGGAAGCAAGATGCTGTGGGGCCCAACTCGCCCTTTGGAAAGAAGCCTGCACGTTGTGCCTTTCAGCTCTAGGGCAAAGTAGCACACCCAGAGCAGAAGTCCTACTTCAGCCAGATCAGGCCTGCAAAGAAACTGCGTTTCACAGGCCTTTGGAAGAGATGTTCCCGGTAGGCTGTAAGAGCACTGTGCAGAGCGAGTTGTTTCTTAGCTTCCCAAAGAGCTGGAAGCAAGATGCTGTGGGGCCCAACTCGCCCTTTGGAAAGAAGCCTGCACGTTGTGCCTTTCAGCTCTAGGGCAAAGTAGCACACCCAGAGCAGAAGTCCTACTTCAGCCAGATCAGGCCTGCAAAGAAACTGCGTTTCACAGGCCTTTGGAAGAGATGTTCCCCGTAGGCTGTAAGGGCACTGTGCAGAGCGAGTTGTTTCTTAGCTTCCCAAAGAGCTGGAAGCAAGATGCTGTGGGGCCCAACTCGCCCTTTGGAAAGAAGCCTGCACGTTGTGCCTTTCAGCTCTAGGGCAAAGTAGCACACCCAGAGCAGAAGTCCTACTTCAGCCAGATCAGGCCTGCAAAGAAACTGCGTTTCACAGGCCTTTGGAAGAGATGTTCCCACTAGGCTGTAAGAGCACTGTGCAGAGCGAGTTGTTTCTTAGCTTCCCAAAGAGCTGGAAGCAAGATGCTGTGGGGCCCAACTCGCCCTCTGGAAAGAAGACTGCACGTTGTGCCTTTCAGCTCTAGGGCAAAGTAGCACACCCAGAGCGGAAGTCCTACTTCAGCCAGATCAGGCCTGCAAAGAAACTGCGTTTCACAGGCCTTTGGAAGAGATGTTCCCGGTAGGCTGTAAGAGCACTGTGCAGAGCGAGTTGTTTCTTAGCTTCCCAAAGAGCTGGAAGCAAGATGCTGTGGGGCCCAACTCGCCCTTTGGAAAGAAGCCTGCACGTTGTGCCTTTCAGCTCTAGGGCAAAGTAGCACACCCAGAGCAGAAGTCCTACTTCAGCCAGATCAGGCCTGCAAAGAAACTGCGTTTCACAGGCCTTTGGAAGAGATGTTCCCACTAGGCTGTAAGAGCACTGTGCAGAGCGAGTTGTTTCTTAGCTTCCCAAAGAGCTGGAAGCAAGATGCTGTGGGGCCCAACTCGCCCTTTGGAAAGAAGCCTGCACGTTGTGCCTTTCAGCTCTAGGGCAAAGTACCACACCCAGAGCAGAAGTCCTACTTCAGCCAGATCAGGCCTGCAAAGAAACTGCGTTTCACAGGCCTTTGGAAGAGATGTTGCCACTAGGCTGTAAGAGCACTGTGCAGAGCGAGTTGTTTCTTAGCTTCCCAAAGAGCTGGAAGCAAGATGCTGTGGGGCCCAACTCGCCCTTTGGAAAGAAGCCTGCACGTTGTGCCTTTCAGCTCTAGGGCAAAGTAGCACACCCAGAGCAGAAGTCCTACTTCAGCCAGATCAGGCCTGCAAAGAAACTGCGTTTCACAGGCCTTTGGAAGAGATGTTCCCGGTAGGCTGTAAGAGCACTGTGCAGAGCGAGTTGTTTCTTAGCTTCCCAAAGAGCTGGAAGCAAGATGCTGTGGGGCCCAACTCGCCCTCTGGAAAGAAGCCTGCACGTTGTGCCTTTCAGCTCTAGGGCAAAGTAGCACACCCAGAGCAGAAGTCCTACTTCAGCCAGATCAGGCCTGCAAAGAAACTGCGTTTCACAGGCCTTTGGAAGAGATGTTCCCGGTAGGCTGTAAGAGCACTGTGCAGAGCGAGTTGTTTCTTAGCTTCCCAAAGAGCTGGAAGCAAGATGCTGTGGGGCCCAACTCGCCCTTTGGAAAGAAGCCTGCACGTTGTGCCTTTCAGCTCTAGGGCAAAGTAGCACACCCAGAGCAGAAGTCCTACTTCAGCCAGATCAGGCCTGCAAAGAAACTGCGTTTCACAGGCCTTTGGAAGAGATGTTCCCGGTAGGCTGTAAGAGCACTGTGCAGAGCGAGTGGTTTCTTAGCTTCCCAAAGAGCTGGAAGCAAGATGCTGTGGGGCCCAACTCGCCCTTTGGAAAGAAGCCTGCACGTTGTGCCTTTCAGCTCTAGGGCAAAGTAGCACACCCAGAGCAGAAGTCCTACTTCAGCCAGATCAGGCCTGCAAAGAAACTGCGTTTCACAGGCCTTTGGAAGAGATGTTCCCACTAGGCTGTAAGAGCACTGTGCAGAGCGAGTTGTTTCTAAGCTTCCCAAAGAGCTGGAAGCAAGATGCTGTGGGGCCCAACTCGCCCTTTGGAAAGAAGCCTGCACGTTGTGCCTTTCAGCTCTAGGGCAAAGTAGCACACCCAGAGCAGAAGTCCTACTTCAGCCAGATCAGGCCTGCAAAGAAACTGCGTTTCACAGGCCTTTGGAAGAGATGTTCCCGGTAGGCTGTAAGAGCACTGTGCAGAGCGTGTTGTTTCTTAGCTTCCCAAAGAGCTGGAAGCAAGATGCTGTGGGGCCCAACTCGCCCTTTGGAAAGAAGCCTGCACGTTGTGCCTTTCAGCTCTAGGGCAAAGTAGCACACCCAGAGCAGAAGTCCTACTTCAGCCAGATCAGGCCTGCAAAGAAACTGCGTTTCACAGGCCTTTGGAAGAGATGTTCCCGGTAGGCTGTAAGAGCACTGTGCAGAGCGAGTGGTTTCTTAGCTTCCCAAAGAGCTGGAAGCAAGATGCTGTGGGGCCCAACTCGCCCTTTGGAAAGAAGCCTGCACGTTGTGCCTTTCAGCTCTAGGGCAAAGTAGCACACCCAGAGCAGAAGTCCTACTTCAGCCAGATCAGGCCTGCAAAGAAACTGCGTTTCACAGGCCTTTGGAAGAGATGTTCCCGGTAGGCTGTAAGACCACTGTGCAGAGCGAGTTGTTTCCTAGCTTCCCAAAGAGCTGGAAGCAAGATGCTGTGGGGCCCAACTCGCCCTTTGGAAAGAAGCATGCACGTTGTGCCTTTCAGCTCTAGGGCAAAGTAGCACACCCAGAGCAGAAGTCCTACTTCAGCCAGATCAGGCCTGCAAAGAAACTGCGTTTCACAGGCCTTTGGAAGAGATGTTCCCGGTAGGCTGTAAGAGCACTGTGCAGAGCGAGTTGTTTCTTAGCTTCCCAAAGAGCTGGAAGCAAGATGCTGTGGGGCCCGACTCGCCCTCTGGAAAGAAGCCTGCACGTTGTGCCTTTCAGCTCTAGGGCAAAGTAGCACACCCAGAGCAGAAGTCCTACTTCAGCCAGATCAGGCCTGCAAAGAAACTGCGTTTCACAGGCCTTTGGAAGAGATGTTCCCAATAGGCTGTAAGAGCACTGTGCAGAGCGAGTTGTTTCTAAGCTTCCCAAAGAGCTGGAAGCAAGATGCTGTGGGGCCCAACTCGCCCTTTGGAAAGAAGCCTGCACGTTGTGCCTTTCAGCTCTAGGGCAAAGTAGCACACCCAGAGCAGAAGTCCTACTTCAGCCAGATCAGGCCTGCAAAGAAACTGCGTTTCACAGGCCTTTGGAAGAGATGTTCCCGGTAGGCTGTAAGAGCACTGTGCAGAGCCAGTTGTTTCTTAGCTTCCCAAAGAGCTGGAAGCAAGATGCTGTGGGGCCCAACTCGCCCTTTGGAAAGAAGCCTGCACGTTGTGCCTTTCAGCTCTAGGGCAAAGTAGCACACCCAGAGCAGAAGTCCTACTTCAGCCAGATCAGGCCTGCAAAGAAACTGCGTTTCACAGGCCTTTGGAAGAGATGTTCCCCGTAGGCTGTAAGGGCACTGTGCAGAGCGAGTTGTTTCTTAGCTTCCCAAAGAGCTGGAAGCAAGATGCTGTGGGGCCCAACTCGCCCTTTGGAAAGAAGCCTGCACGTTGTGCCTTTCAGCTCTAGGGCAAAGTAGCACACCCAGAGCAGAAGTCCTACTTCAGCCAGATCAGGCCTGCAAAGAAACTGCGTTTCACAGGCCTTTGTAAGAGATGTTCCCACTAGGCTGTAAGAGCACTGTGCAGAGCGAGTTGTTTCTTAGCTTCCCAAAGAGCTGGAAGCAAGATGCTGTGGGGACCAACTCGCCCTCTGGAAAGAAGCCTGCACGTTGTGCCTTTCAGCTCTAGGGCAAAGTAGCACACCCAGAGCGGAAGTCCTACTTCAGCCAGATCAGGCCTGCAAAGAAACTGCGTTTCACAGGCCTTTGGAAGAGATGTTCCCGGTAGGCTGTAAGAGCACTGTGCAGAGCGAGTTGTTTCTTAGCTTCCCAAAGAGCTGGAAGCAAGATGCTGTGGGGCCCAACTCGCCCTCTGGAAAGAAGCCTGCACGTTGTGCCTTTCAGCTCTAGGGCAAAGTAGCACACCCAGAGCAGAAGTCCTACTTCAGCCAGATCAGGCCTGCAAAGAAACTGCGTTTCACAGGCCTTTGGAAGAGATGTTCCCGGTAGGCTGTAAGAGCACTGTGCAGAGCGAGTTGTTTCTTAGCTTCCCAAAGAGCTGGAAGCAAGATGCTGTGGGGCCCAACTCGCCCTTTGGAAAGAAGCCTGCACGTTGTGCCTTTCAGCTCTAGGGCAAAGTAGCACACCCAGAGCAGAAGTCCTACTTCAGCCAGATCAGGCCTGCAAAGAAACTGCGTTTCACAGGCCTTTGGAAGAGATGTTCCCACTAGGCTGTAAGAGCACTGTGCAGAGCGAGTTGTTTCTTAGCTTCCCAAAGAGCTGGAAGCAAGATGCTGTGGGGCCCAACTCGCCCTTTGGAAAGAAGCCTGCACGTTGTGCCTTTCAGCTCTAGGGCAAAGTAGCACACCCAGAGCAGAAGTCCTACTACAGCCAGATCAGGCCTGCAAAGAAACTGCGTTTCAAAGGCCTTTGGAAGAGATGTTGCCACTAGGCTGTAAGAGCACTGTGCAGAGCGAGTTGTTTCTTAGCTTCCCAAAGAGCTGGAAGCAAGATGCTGTGGGGCCCAACTCGCCCTCTGGAAAGAAGCCTGCACGTTGTGCCTTTCAGCTCTAGGGCAAAGTAGCACACCCAGAGCAGAAGTCCTACTTCAGCCAGATCAGGCCTGCAAAGAAACTGCGTTTCACAGGCCTTTGGAAGAGATGTTCCCGGTAGGCTGTAAGAGCACTGTGCAGAGCGAGTGGTTTCTTAGGTTCCCAAAGAGCTGGAAGCAAGATGCTGTGGGGCCCAACTCGCCCTTTGGAAAGAAGCCTGCACGTTGTGCCTTTAGGCTCTAGGGCAAAGTAGCACACCCAGAGCAGAAGTCCTACTTCAGCCAGATCAGGCCTGCAAAGAAACTGCGTTTCACAGGCCTTTAGAAGAGATGTTCCCGGAAGGCTGTAAGAGCACTGTGCAGAGCGAGTGGTTTCTTAGCTTCCCAAAGAGCTGGAAGCAAGATGCTGTGGGGCCCAACTCGCCCTTTGGAAAGAAGCCTGCACGTTGTGCCTTTCAGCTCTAGGGCAAAGTAGCACACCCAGAGCAGAAGTCCTACTTCAGCCAGATCAGGCCTGCAAAGAAACTGCGTTTCACAGGCCTTTGGAAGAGATGTTCCCACTAGGCTGTAAGAGCACTGTGCAGAGCGAGTTGTTTCTTAGCTTCCCAAAGAGCTGGAAGCAAGATGCTGTGGGGCCCAACTCGCCCTTTGGAAAGAAGCCTGCACGTTGTGCCTTTCAGCTCTAGGGCAAAGTAGCACACCCAGAGCAGAAGTCCTACTTCAGCCAGATCAGGCCTGCAAAGAAACTGCGTTTCACAGGCCTTTAGAAGAGATGTTCCCGGAAGGCTGTAAGAGCACTGTGCAGAGCGAGTGGTTTCTTAGCTTCCCAAAGAGCTGGAAGCAAGATGCTGTGGGGCCCAACTCGCCCTTTGGAAAGAAGCCTGCACGTTGTGCCTTTCAGCTCTAGGGCAAAGTAGCACACCCAGAGCAGAAGTCCTACTTCAGCCAGATCAGGCCTGCAAAGAAACTGCGTTTCACAGGCCTTTGGAAGAGATGTTCCCACTAGGCTGTAAGAGCACTGTGCAGAGCGAGTTGTTTCTTAGCTTCCCAAAGAGCTGGAAGCAAGATGCTGTGGGGCCCAACTCGCCCTTTGGAAAGAAGCCTGCACGTTGTGCCTTTCAGCTCTAGGGCAAAGTAGCACACCCAGAGCAGAAGTCCTACTTCAGCCAGATCAGGCCTGCAAAGAAACTGCGTTTCACAGGCCTTTGGAAGAGATGTTCCCGGTAGGCTGTAAGAGCACTGTGCAGAGCGAGTGGTTTCTTAGCTTCCCAAAGAGCTGGAAGCAAGATGCTGTGGGGCCCAACTCGCCCTTTGGAAAGAAGCCTGCACGTTGTGCCTTTCAGCTCTAGGGCAAAGTAGCACACCCAGAGCAGAAGTCCTACTTCAGCCAGATCAGGCCTGCAAAGAAACTGCGTTTCACAGGCCTTTGAAAGAGATGTTCCCGGTAGGCTGTAAGAGCACTGTGCAGAGCGAGTTGTTTCTTAGCTTCCCAAAGAGCTGGAAGCAAGATGCTGTGGGGCCCAACTCGCCCTTTGGAAAGAAGCCTGCACGTTGTGCCTTTCAGCTCTAGGGCAAAGTAGCACACCCAGAGCAGAAGTCCTACTTCAGCCAGATCAGGCCTGCAAAGAAACTGCGTTTCACAGGCCTTTGGAAGAGATGTTCCCACTAGGCTGTAAGAGCACTGTCCAGAGCGAGTTGTTTCTTAGCTTCCCAAAGAGCTGGAAGCAAGATGCTGTGGGGCCCAACTCGCCCTCTGGAAAGAAGCCTGCACGTTGTGCCTTTCAGCTCTAGGGCAAAGTAGCACACCCAGAGCAGAAGTCCTACTTCAGCCAGATCAGGCCTGCAAAGAAACTGCGTTTCACAGGCCTTTGGAAGAGATGTTCCCACTAGGCTGTAAGAGCACTGTGCAGAGCGAGTTGTTTCTTAGCTTCCCAAAGAGCTGGAAGCAAGATGCTGTGGGGCCCAACTCGCCCTTTGGAAAGAAGCCTGCACGTTGTGCCTTTCAGCTCTAGGGCAAAGTAGCACACCCAGAGCAGAAGTCCTACTTCAGCCAGATCAGGCCTGCAAAGAAACTGCGTTTCACAGGCCTTTGGAAGAGATGTTCCCGGTAGGCTGTAAGAGCACTGTGCAGAGCGAGTGGTTTCTTAGCTTCCCAAAGAGCTGGAAGCAAGATGCTGTGGGGCCCAACTCGCCCTTTGGAAAGAAGCCTGGACGTTGTGCCTTTCAGCTCTAGGGCAAAGTAGCACACCCAGAGCAGAAGTCCTACTTCAGCCAGATCAGGCCTGCAAAGAAACTGCGTTTCACAGGCCTTTGGAAGAGATGTTCCCACTAGGCTGTAAGAGCACTGTGCAGAGCGAGTTGTTTCTTAGCTTCCCAAAGAGCTGGAAGCAAGATGCTGTGGGGCCCAACTCGCCCTTTGGAAAGAAGCCTGCACGTTGTGCCTTTCAGCTCTAGGGCAAAGTAGCACACCCAGAGCAGAAGTCCTATTTCAGCCAGATCAGGCCTGCAAAGAAACTGCGTTTCACAGGCCTTTGGAAGAGATGTTCCCGGTAGGCTGTAAGAGCACTGTGCAGAGCGAGTTGTTTCTTAGCTTCCCAAAGAGCTGGAAGCAAGATGCTGTGGGGCCCAACTCGCCCTCTGGAAAGAAGCCTGCACGTTGTGCCTTTCAGCTCTAGGGCAAAGTAGCACACCCAGAGCAGAAGTCCTACTTCAGCCAGATCAGGCCTGCAAAGAAACTGCGTTTCACAGGCCTTTGAAAGAGATGTTCCCGGTAGGCTGTAAGAGCACTGTGCAGAGCGAGTTGTTTCTTAGCTTCCCAAAGAGCTGGAAGCAAGATGCTGTGGGGCCCAACTCGCCCTTTGGAAAGAAGCCTGCACGTTGTGCCTTTCAGCTCTAGGGCAAAGTAGCACACCCAGAGCAGAAGTCCTACTTCAGCCAGATCAGGCCTGCAAAGAAACTGCGTTTCACAGGCCTTTGGAAGAGATGTTCCCGGTAGGCTGTAAGAGCACTGTGCAGAGCGAGTTGTTTCTTAGCTTCCCAAAGAGCTGGAAGCAAGATGCTGTGGGGCCCCACTCGCCCTTTGGAAAGAAGCCTGCACGTTGTGCCTTTCAGCTCTAGGGCAAAGTAGCACACCCAGAGCAGAAGTCCTACTTCAGCCAGATCAGGCCTGCAAAGAAACTGCGTTTCACAGGCCTTTGGAAGAGATGTTCCCACTAGGCTGTAAGAGCACTGTGCAGAGCGAGTTGTTTCTTAGCTTCCCAAAGAGCTGGAAGCAAGATGCTGTGGGGCCCAACTCGCCCTTTGGAAAGAAGCCTGCACGTTGTGCCTTTCAGCTCTAGGGCAAAGTAGCACACCCAGAGCAGAAGTCCTACTTCAGCCAGATCAGGCCTGCAAAGAAACTGCGTTTCACCGGCCTTTGGAAGAGATGTTCCCACTAGGCTGTAAGAGCACTGTGCAGAGCGAGTTGTTTCTTAGCTTCCCAAAGAGCTGGAAGCAAGATGCTGTGGGGACCAACTCGCCCTCTGGAAAGAAGCCTGCACGTTGTGCCTTTCAGCTCTAGGGCAAAGTAGCACACCCAGAGCAGAAGTCCTACTTCAGCCAGATCAGGCCTGCAAAGAAACTGCGTTTCACAGGCCTTTGGAAGAGATGTTCCCGGTAGGCTGTAAGAGCACTGTGCAGAGCGAGTTGTTTCTTAGCTTCCCAAAGAGCTGGAAGCAAGATGCTGTGGGGCCCAACTCGCCCTCTGGAAAGAAGCCTGCACGTTGTGCCTTTCAGCTCTAGGGCAAAGTAGCACACCCAGAGCAGAAGTCCTACTTCAGCCAGATCAGGCCTGCAAAGAAACTGCGTTTCACAGGCCTTTGGAAGAGATGTTCCCGGTAGGCTGTAAGAGCACTGTGCAGAGCGAGTTGTTTCTTAGCTTCCCAAAGAGCTGGAAGCAAGATGCTGTGGGGCCCAACTCGCCCTTTGGAAAGAAGCCTGCACGTTGTGCCTTTCAGCTCTAGGGCAAAGTAGCACACCCAGAGCAGAAGTCCTACTTCAGCCAGATCAGGCCTGCAAAGAAACTGCGTTTCACAGGCCTTTGGAAGAGATGTTCCCACTAGGCTGTAAGAGCACTGTGCAGAGCGAGTTGTTTCTTAGCTTCCCAAAGAGCTGGAAGCAAGATGCTGTGGGGCCCAACTCGCCCTTTGGAAAGAAGCCTGCACGTTGTGCCTTTCAGCTCTAGGGCAAAGTAGCACACCCAGAGCAGAAGTCCTACTTCAGCCAGATCAGGCCTGCAAAGAAACTGCGTTTCACAGGCCTTTGGAAGAGATGTTCCCACTAGGCTGTAAGAGCACTGTGCAGAGCGAGTTGTTTCTTAGCTTCCCAAAGAGCTGGAAGCAAGATGCTGTGGGGCCCAACTCGCCCTTTGGAAAGAAGCCTGCACGTTGTGCCTTTCAGCTCTAGGGCAAAGTAGCACACCCAGAGCAGAAGTCCTACTTCAGCCAGATCAGGCCTGCAAAGAAACTGCGTTTCACAGGCCTTTGGAAGAGATGTTCCCACTAGGCTGTAAGAGCACTGTGCAGAGCGAGTTGTTTCTTAGCTTCCCAAAGAGCTGGAAGCAAGATGCTGTGGGGCCCAACTCGCCCTCTGGAAAGAAGCCTGCACGTTGTGCCTTTCAGCTCTAGGGCAAAGTAGCACACCCAGAGCAGAAGTCCTACTTCAGCCAGATCAGGCCTGCAAAGAAACTGCGTTTCACAGGCCTTTGGAAGAGATGTTCCCGGTAGGCTGTAAGAGCACTGTGCAGAGCGAGTGGTTTCTTAGGTTCCCAAAGAGCTGGAAGCAAGATGCTGTGGGGCCCAACTCGCCCTTTGGAAAGAAGCCTGCACGTTGTGCCTTTAGGCTCTAGGGCAAAGTAGCACACCCAGAGCAGAAGTCCTACTTCAGCCAGATCAGGCCTGCAAAGAAACTGCGTTTCACAGGCCTTTAGAAGAGATGTTCCCGGTAGGCTGTAAGAGCACTGTGCAGAGCGAGTGGTTTCTTAGCTTCCCAAAGAGCTGGAAGCAAGATGCTGTGGGGCCCAACTCGCCCTTTGGAAAGAAGCCTGCACGTTGTGCCTTTCAGCTCTAGGGCAAAGTAGCACACCCAGAGCAGAAGTCCTACTTCAGCCAGATCAGGCCTGCAAAGAAACTGCGTTTCACAGGCCTTTGGAAGAGATGTTCCCACTAGGCTGTAAGAGCACTGTGCAGAGCGAGTTGTTTCTTAGCTTCCCAAAGAGCTGGAAGCAAGATGCTGTGGGGCCCAACTCGCCCTTTGGAAAGAAGCCTGCACGTTGTGCCTTTCAGCTCTAGGGCAAAGTAGCACACCCAGAGCAGAAGTCCTACTTCAGCCAGATCAGGCCTGCAAAGAAACTGCGTTTCACAGGCCTTTGGAAGAGATGTTCCCACTAGGCTGTAAGAGCACTGTGCAGAGCGAGTTGTTTCTTAGCTTCCCAAAGAGCTGGAAGCAAGATGCTGTGGGGCCCAACTCGCCCTTTGGAAAGAAGCCTGCACGTTGTGCCTTTCAGCTCTAGGGCAAAGTAGCACACCCAGAGCAGAAGTCCTACTTCAGCCAGATCAGGCCTGCAAAGAAACTGCGTTTCACAGGCCTTTGGAAGAGATGTTCCCGGTAGGCTGTAAGAGCACTGTGCAGAGCGAGTTGTTTCTTAGCTTCCCAAAGAGCTGGAAGCAAGATGCTGTGGGGCCCAACTCGCCCTTTGGAAAGAAGCCTGCACGTTGTGCCTTTCAGCTCTAGGGCAAAGTAGCACACCCAGAGCAGAAGTCCTACTTCAGCCAGATCAGGCCTGCAAAGAAACTGCGTTTCACAGGCCTTTGGAAGAGATGTTCCCGGTAGGCTGTAAGAGCACTGTGCAGAGCGAGTGGTTTCTTAGCTTCCCAAAGAGCTGGAAGCAAGATGCTGTGGGGCCCAACTCGCCCTTTGGAAAGAAGCCTGCACGTTGTGCCTTTCAGCTCTAGGGCAAAGTAGCACACCCAGAGCAGAAGTCCTACTTCAGCCAGATCAGGCCTGCAAAGAAACTGCGTTTCACAGGCCTTTGAAAGAGATGTTCCCGGTAGGCTGTAAGAGCACTGTGCAGAGCGAGTTGTTTCTTAGCTTCCCAAAGAGCTGGAAGCAAGATGCTGTGGGGCCCAACTCGCCCTTTGGAAAGAAGCCTGCACGTTGTGCCTTTCAGCTCTAGGGCAAAGTAGCACACCCAGAGCAGAAGTCCTACTTCAGCCAGATCAGGCCTGCAAAGAAACTGCGTTTCACAGGCCTTTGGAAGAGATGTTCCCACTAGGCTGTAAGAGCACTGTCCAGAGCGAGTTGTTTCTTAGCTTCCCAAAGAGCTGGAAGCAAGATGCTGTGGGGCCCAACTCGCCCTCTGGAAAGAAGCCTGCACGTTGTGCCTTTCAGCTCTAGGGCAAAGTAGCACACCCAGAGCAGAAGTCCTACTTCAGCCAGATCAGGCCTGCAAAGAAACTGCGTTTCACAGGCCTTTGGAAGAGATGTTCCCACTAGGCTGTAAGAGCACTGTGCAGAGCGAGTTGTTTCTTAGCTTCCCAAAGAGCTGGAAGCAAGATGCTGTGGGGCCCAACTCGCCCTTTGGAAAGAAGCCTGCACGTTGTGCCTTTCAGCTCTAGGGCAAAGTAGCACACCCAGAGCAGAAGTCCTACTTCAGCCAGATCAGGCCTGCAAAGAAACTGCGTTTCACAGGCCTTTGGAAGAGATGTTCCCGGTAGGCTGTAAGAGCACTGTGCAGAGCGAGTGGTTTCTTAGCTTCCCAAAGAGCTGGAAGCAAGATGCTGTGGGGCCCAACTCGCCCTTTGGAAAGAAGCCTGCACGTTGTGCCTTTCAGCTCTCGGGCAAAGTAGCACACCCAGAGCAGAAGTCCTACTTCAGCCAGATCAGGCCTGCAAAGAAACTGCGTTTCACAGGCCTTTGGAAGAGATGTTCCCACTAGGCTGTAAGAGCACTGTGCAGAGCGAGTTGTTTCTTAGCTTCCCAAAGAGCTGGAAGCAAGATGCTGTGGGGCCCAACTCGCCCTTTGGAAAGAAGCCTGCACGTTGTGCCTTTCAGCTCTAGGGCAAAGTAGCACACCCAGAGCAGAAGTCCTATTTCAGCCAGATCAGGCCTGCAAAGAAACTGCGTTTCACAGGCCTTTGGAAGAGATGTTCCCGGTAGGCTGTAAGAGCACTGTGCAGAGCGAGTTGTTTCTTAGCTTCCCAAAGAGCTGGAAGCAAGATGCTGTGGGGCCCAACTCGCCCTCTGGAAAGAAGCCTGCACGTTGTGCCTTTCAGCTCTAGGGCAAAGTAGCACACCCAGAGCAGAAGTCCTACTTCAGCCAGATCAGGCCTGCAAAGAAACTGCGTTTCACAGGCCTTTGAAAGAGATGTTCCCGGTAGGCTGTAAGAGCACTGTGCAGAGCGAGTTGTTTCTTAGCTTCCCAAAGAGCTGGAAGCAAGATGCTGTGGGGCCCAACTCGCCCTTTGGAAAGAAGCCTGCACGTTGTGCCTTTCAGCTCTAGGGCAAAGTAGCACACCCAGAGCAGAAGTCCTACTTCAGCCAGATCAGGCCTGCAAAGAAACTGCGTTTCACAGGCCTTTGGAAGAGATGTTCCCGGTAGGCTGTAAGAGCACTGTGCAGAGCGAGTTGTTTCTTAGCTTCCCAAAGAGCTGGAAGCAAGATGCTGTGGGGCCCCACTCGCCCTTTGGAAAGAAGCCTGCACGTTGTGCCTTTCAGCTCTAGGGCAAAGTAGCACACCCAGAGCAGAAGTCCTACTTCAGCCAGATCAGGCCTGCAAAGAAACTGCGTTTCACAGGCCTTTGGAAGAGATGTTCCCACTAGGCTGTAAGAGCACTGTGCAGAGCGAGTTGTTTCTTAGCTTCCCAAAGAGCTGGAAGCAAGATGCTGTGGGGCCCAACTCGCCCTTTGGAAAGAAGCCTGCACGTTGTGCCTTTCAGCTCTAGGGCAAAGTAGCACACCCAGAGCAGAAGTCCTACTTCAGCCAGATCAGGCCTGCAAAGAAACTGCGTTTCACCGGCCTTTGGAAGAGATGTTCCCACTAGGCTGTAAGAGCACTGTGCAGAGCGAGTTGTTTCTTAGCTTCCCAAAGAGCTGGAAGCAAGATGCTGTGGGGACCAACTCGCCCTCTGGAAAGAAGCCTGCACGTTGTGCCTTTCAGCTCTAGGGCAAAGTAGCACACCCAGAGCGGAAGTCCTACTTCAGCCAGATCAGGCCTGCAAAGAAACTGCGTTTCACAGGCCTTTGGAAGAGATGTTCCCGGTAGGCTGTAAGAGCACTGTGCAGAGCGAGTTGTTTCTTAGCTTCCCAAAGAGCTGGAAGCAAGATGCTGTGGGGCCCAACTCGCCCTCTGGAAAGAAGCCTGCACGTTGTGCCTTTCAGCTCTAGGGCAAAGTAGCACACCCAGAGCAGAAGTCCTACTTCAGCCAGATCAGGCCTGCAAAGAAACTGCGTTTCACAGGCCTTTGGAAGAGATGTTCCCGGTAGGCTGTAAGAGCACTGTGCAGAGCGAGTTGTTTCTTAGCTTCCCAAAGAGCTGGAAGCAAGATGCTGTGGGGCCCAACTCGCCCTTTGGAAAGAAGCCTGCACGTTGTGCCTTTCAGCTCTAGGGCAAAGTAGCACACCCAGAGCAGAAGTCCTACTTCAGCCAGATCAGGCCTGCAAAGAAACTGCGTTTCACAGGCTTTTGGAAGAGATGTTCCCACTAGGCTGTAAGAGCACTGTGCAGAGCGAGTTGTTTCTTAGCTTCCCAAAGAGCTGGAAGCAAGATGCTGTGGGGCCCAACTCGCCCTTTGGAAAGAAGCCTGCACGTTGTGCCTTTCAGCTCTAGGGCAAAGTAGCACACCCAGAGCAGAAGTCCTACTTCAGCCAGATCAGGCCTGCAAAGAAACTGCGTTTCAAAGGCCTTTGGAAGAGATGTTGCCACTAGGCTGTAAGAGCACTGTGCAGAGCGAGTTGTTTCTTAGCTTCCCAAAGAGCTGGAAGCAAGATGCTGTGGGGCCCAACTCGCCCTCTGGAAAGAAGCCTGCACGTTGTGCCTTTCAGCTCTAGGGCAAAGTAGCACACCCAGAGCAGAAGTCCTACTTCAGCCAGATCAGGCCTGCAAAGAAACTGCATTTCACAGGCCTTTGGAAGAGATGTTCCCGGTAGGCTGTAAGAGCACTGTGCAGAGCGAGTGGTTTCTTAGGTTCCCAAAGAGCTGGAAGCAAGATGCTGTGGGGCCCAACTCGCCCTTTGGAAAGAAGCCTGCACGTTGTGCCTTTAGGCTCTAGGGCAAAGTAGCACACCCAGAGCAGAAGTCCTACTTCAGCCAGATCAGGCCTGCAAAGAAACTGCGTTTCACAGGCCTTTAGAAGAGATGTTCCCGGTAGGCTGTAAGAGCACTGTGCAGAGCGAGTGGTTTCTTAGCTTCCCAAAGAGCTGGAAGCAAGATGCTGTGGGGCCCAACTCGCCCTTTGGAAAGAAGCCTGCACGTTGTGCCTTTCAGCTCTAGGGCAAAGTAGCACACCCAGAGCAGAAGTCCTACTTCAGCCAGATCAGGCCTGCAAAGAAACTGCGTTTCACAGGCCTTTGGAAGAGATGTTCCCACTAGGCTGTAAGAGCACTGTGCAGAGCGAGTTGTTTCTTAGCTTCCCAAAGAGCTGGAAGCAAGATGCTGTGGGGCCCAACTCGCCCTTTGGAAAGAAGCCTGCACGTTGTGCCTTTCAGCTCTAGGGCAAAGTAGCACACCCAGAGCAGAAGTCCTACTTCAGCCAGATCAGGCCTGCAAAGAAACTGCGTTTCACAGGCCTTTGGAAGAGATGTTCCAACTAGGCTGTAAGAGCACTGTGCAGAGCGAGTTGTTTCTTAGCTTCCCAAAGAGCTGGAAGCAAGATGCTGTGGGGCCCAACTCGCCCTTTGGAAAGAAGCCTGCACGTTGTGCCTTTCAGCTCTAGGGCAAAGTAGCACACCCAGAGCAGAAGTCCTACTTCAGCCAGATCAGGCCTGCAAAGAAACTGCGTTTCACAGGCCTTTGGAAGAGATGTTCCCGGTAGGCTGTAAGAGCACTGTGCAGAGCGAGTGGTTTCTTAGCTTCCCAAAGAGCTGGAAGCAAGATGCTGTGGGGCCCAACTCGCCCTTTGGAAAGAAGCCTGCACGTTGTGCCTTTCAGCTCTAGGGCAAAGTAGCACACCCAGAGCAGAAGTCCTACTTCAGCCAGATCAGGCCTGCAAAGAAACTGCGTTTCACAGGCCTTTGGAAGAGATGTTCCCGGTAGGCTGTAAGAGCACTGTGCAGAGCGAGTGGTTTCTTAGCTTCCCAAAGAGCTGGAAGCAAGATGCTGTGGGGCCCAACTCGCCCTTTGGAAAGAAGCCTGCACGTTGTGCCTTTCAGCTCTAGGGCAAAGTAGCACACCCAGAGCAGAAGTCCTACTTCAGCCAGATCAGGCCTGCAAAGAAACTGCGTTTCACAGGCCTTTGAAAGAGATGTTCCCGGTAGGCTGTAAGAGCACTGTGCAGAGCGAGTTGTTTCTTAGCTTCCCAAAGAGCTGGAAGCAAGATGCTGTGGGGCCCAACTCGCCCTTTGGAAAGAAGCCTGCACGTTGTGCCTTTCAGCTCTAGGGCAAAGTAGCACACCCAGAGCAGAAGTCCTACTTCAGCCAGATCAGGCCTGCAAAGAAACTGCGTTTCACAGGCCTTTGGAAGAGATGTTCCCGGTAGGCTGTAAGAGCACTGTCCAGAGCGAGTTGTTTCTTAGCTTCCCAAAGAGCTGGAAGCAAGATGCTGTGGGGCCCAACTCGCCCTCTGGAAAGAAGCCTGCACGTTGAGCCTTTCAGCTCTAGGGATAAGTAGCACACCCAGAGCAGAAGTCCTACTTCAGCCAGATCAGGCCTGCAAAGAAACTGCGTTTCACAGGCCTTTGGAAGAGATGTTCCCACTAGGCTGTAAGAGCACTGTGCAGAGCGAGTTGTTTCTTAGCTTCCCAAAGAGCTGGAAGCAAGATGCTGTGGGGCCCAACTCGCCCTTTGGAAAGAAGCCTGCACGTTGTGCCTTTCAGCTCTAGGGCAAAGTAGCACACCCAGAGCAGAAGTCCTACTTCAGCCAGATCAGGCCTGCAAAGAAACTGCGTTTCACAGGCCTTTGGAAGAGATGTTCCCGGTAGGCTGTAAGAGCACTGTGCAGAGCGAGTTGTTTCTTAGCTTCCCAAAGAGCTGGAAGCAAGATGCTGTGGGGCCCAACTCGCCCTCTGGAAAGAAGCCTGCACGTTGTGCCTTTCAGCTCTAGGGCAAAGTAGCACACCCAGAGCAGAAGTCCTACTTCAGCCAGATCAGGCCTGCAAAGAAACTGCGTTTCACAACCCTTTGGAAGAGATGTTCCCGGTAGGCTGTAAGAGCACTGTGCAGAGCGAGTTGTTTCTTAGCTTCCCAAAGAGCTGGAAGCAAGATGCTGTGGGGCCCAACTCGCCCTTTGGAAAGAAGCCTGCACGTTGTGCCTTTCAGCTCTAGGGCAAAGTAGCACACCCAGAGCAGAAGTCCTACTTCAGCCAGATCAGGCCTGCAAAGAAACTGCGTTTCACAGGCCTTTGGAAGAGATGTTCCCGGTAGGCTGTAAGAGCTCTGTGCACAGCGAGTGGTTTCTTAGCTTCCCAAAGAGCTGGAAGCAAGATGCTGTGGGGCCCAACTCGCCCTTTGGAAAGAAGCCTGCACGTTGTGCCTTTCAGCTCTAGGGCAAAGTAGCACACCCAGAGCAGAAGTCCTACTTCAGCCAGATCAGGCCTGCAAAGAAACTGCGTTTCACAGGCCTTTGGAAGAGATGTTCCCGGTAGGCTGTAAGAGCACTGTGCAGAGCGAGTGGTTTCTTAGCTTCCCAAAGAGCTGGAAGCAAGATGCTGTGGGGCCCAACTCGCCCTTTGGAAAGAAGCCTGCACGTTGTGCCTTTCAGCTGTAGGGCAAAGTAGCACACCCAGAGCAGAAGTCCTACTTCAGCCAGATCAGGCCTGCAAAGAAACTGCGTTTCACAGGCCTTTGGAAGAGATGTTCCCACTAGGCTGTAAGAGCACTGTGCAGAGCGAGTTGTTTCTTAGCTTCCCAAAGAGCTGGAAGCAAGATGCTGTGGGGCCCAACTCGCCCTTTGGAAAGAAGCCTGCACGTTGTGCCTTTCAGCTCTAGGGCAAAGTAGCACACCCAGAGCAGAAGTCCTATTTCAGCCAGATCAGGCCTGCAAAGAAACTGCGTTTCACAGGCCTTTGGAAGAGATGTTCCCGGTAGGCTGTAAGAGCACTGTGCAGAGCGAGTTGTTTCTTAGCTTCCCAAAGAGCTGGAAGCAAGATGCTGTGGGGCCCAACTCTCCCTCTGGAAAGAAGCCTGCACGTTGTGCCTTTCAGCTCTAGGGCAAAGTAGCACACCCAGAGCAGAAGTCCTACTTCAGCCAGATCAGGCCTGCAAAGAAACTGCGTTTCACAGGCCTTTGAAAGAGATGTTCCCGGTAGGCTGTAAGAGCACTGTGCAGAGCGAGTTGTTTCTTAGCTTCCCAAAGAGCTGGAAGCAAGATGCTGTGGGGCCCAACTCGCCCTTTGGAAAGAAGCCTGCACGTTGTGCCTTTCAGCTCTAGGGCAAAGTAGCACACCCAGAGCAGAAGTCCTACTTCAGCCAGATCAGGCCTGCAAAGAAACTGCGTTTCACAGGCCTTTGGAAGAGATGTTCCCGGTAGGCTGTAAGAGCACTGTGCAGAGCGAGTTGTTTCTTAGCTTCCCAAAGAGCTGGAAGCAAGATGCTGTGGGGCCCAACTCGCCCTTTGGAAAGAAGCCTGCACGTTGTGCCTTTCAGCTCTAGGGCAAAGTAGCACACCCAGAGCAGAAGTCCTACTTCAGCCAGATCAGGCCTGCAAAGAAACTGCGTTTCACAGGCCTTTGGAAGAGATGTTCCCGGTAGGCTGTAAGAGCACTGTGCAGAGCGAGTTGTTTCTTAGCTTCCCAAAGAGCTGGAAGCAAGATGCTGTGCGGCCCAACTCGCCCTTTGGAAAGAAGCCTGCACGTTGTGCCTTTCAGCTCTAGGGCAAAGTAGCACACCCAGAGCAGAAGTCCTACTTCAGCCAGATCAGGCCTGCAAAGAAACTGCGTTTCACAGGCCTTTGGAAGAGATGTTCCCGGTAGGCTGTAAGAGCACTGTGCAGAGCGAGTTGTTTCTTAGCTTCCCAAAGAGCTGGAAGCAAGATGCTGTGGGGCCCAACTCGCCCTTTGGAAAGAAGCCTGCACGTTGTGCCTTTCAGCTCTAGGGCAAAGTAGCACACCCAGAGCAGAAGTCCTACTTCAGCCAGATCAGGCCTGCAAAGAAACTGCGTTTCACAGGCCTTTGGAAGAGATGTTCCCGGTAGGCTGTAAGAGCACTGTGCAGAGCGAGTTGTTTCTTAGCTTCCCAAAGAGCTGGAAGCAAGATGCTGTGGGGCCCAACTCGCCCTTTGGAAAGAAGCCTGCACGTTGTGCCTTTCAGCTCTAGGGCAAAGTAGCACACCCAGAGCAGAAGTCCTACTTCAGCCAGATCAGGCCTGCAAAGAAACTGCGTTTCACAGGCCTTTGGAAGAGATGTTCCCGGTAGGCTGTAAGAGCACTGCGCAGAGCGAGTTGTTTCTTAGCTTCCCAAAGAGCTGGAAGCAAGATGCTGTGGGGCCCAACTCGCCCTTTGGAAAGAAGCCTGCACGTTGTGCCTTTCAGCTCTAGGGCAAAGTAGCACACCCAGAGCAGAAGTCCTACTTCAGCCAGATCAGGCCTGCAAAGAAACTGCGTTTCACAGGTCTTTGGAAGAGATGTTCCCACTAGGCTGTAAGAGCACTGTGCAGAGCGAGTTGTTTCTTAGCTTCCCAAAGAGCTGGAAGCAAGATGCTGTGGGGCCCAATTCGCCCTCTGGAAAGAAGCCTGCACGTTGTGCCTTTCAGCTCTAGGGCAAAGTAGCACACCCAGAGCAGAAGTCCTACTTCAGCCAGATCAGGCCTGCAAAGAAACTGCGTTTCACAGGCCTTTGGAAGAGATGTTCCAGGTAGGCTGTAAGAGCACTGTGCAGAGCGAGTTATTTCTTAGCTTCCCAAAGAGCTGGAAGCAAGATGCTGTGGGGCCCAACTCGCCCTTTGGAAAGAAGCCTGCACGTTGTGCCTTTCAGCTCTAGGGCAAAGTAGCACACCCAGAGCAGAAGTCCTACTTCAGCCAGATCAGGCCTGCAAAGAAACTGCGTTTCACAGGCCTTTGGAAGAGATGTTCCCGGTAGGCTGTAAGAGCACTGTGCAGAGCGAGTTGTTTCTTAGCTTCCCAAAGAGCTGGAAGCAAGATGCTGTGGGGCCCAACTCGCCCTTTGGAAAGAAGCCTGCACGTTGTGCCTTTCAGCTCTAGGGCAAAGTAGCACACCCAGAGCAGAAGTCCTACTTCAGCCAGATCAGGCCTGCAAAGAAACTGCGTTTCACAGGCCTTTGGAAGAGATGTTCCCGGTAGGCTGTAAGAGCACTGTGCAGAGCGAGTTGTTTCTTAGCTTCCCAAAGAGCTGGAAGCAAGATGCTGTGGGGCCCAACTCGCCCTTTGGAAAGAAGCCTGCACGTTGTGCCTTTCAGCTCTAGGGCAAAGTAGCACACCCAGAGCAGAAGTCCTACTTCAGCCAGATCAGGCCTGCAAAGAAACTGCGTTTCACAGGCCTTTGGAAGAGATGTTCCCGGTAGGCTGTAAGAGCACTGTGCAGAGCGAGTTGTTTCTTAGCTTCCCAAAGAGCTGGAAGCAAGATGCTGTGCGGCCCAACTCGCCCTTTGGAAAGAAGCCTGCACGTTGTGCCTTTCAGCTGTAGGGCAAAGTAGCACACCCAGAGCAGAAGTCCTACTTCAGCCTGATCAGGCCTGCAAAGAAACTGCGTTTCACAGGCCTTTGGAAGAGATGTTCCCGGTAGGCTGTAAGAGCACTGTGCAGAGCGAGTTGTTTCTTAGCTTCCCAAAGAGCTGGAAGCAAGATGCTGTGGGGCCCAACTCGCCCTTTGGAAAGAAGCCTGCACGTTGTGCCTTTCAGCTCTAGGGCAAAGTAGCACACCAAGAGCAGAAGTCCTACTTCAGCCAGATCAGGCCTGCAAAGAAACTGCGTTTCACAGGCCTTTGGAAGAGATGTTCCCACTAGGCTGTAAGAGCACTGTGCAGAGCGAGTTGTTTCTTAGCTTCCCAAAGAGCTGGAAGCAAGATGCTGTGGGGCCCAACTCGCCCTCTGCAAAGAAGCCTGCACGTTGTGCCTTTCAGCTCTAGGGCAAAGTAGCACACCCAGAGCGGAAGTCCTACTTCAGCCAGATCAGGCCTGCAAAGAAACTGCGTTTCACAGGCCTTTGGAAGAGATGTTCCAGGTAGGCTGTAAGAGCACTGTGCAGAGCGAGATGTTTCTTAGCTTCCCAAAGAGCTGGAAGCAAGATGCTGTGGGGCCCAACTCGCCCTTTGGAAAGAAGCCTGCACGTTGTGCCTTTCAGCTCTAGGGCAAAGTAGCACACCCAGAGCAGAAGTCCTACTTCAGCCAGATCAGGCCTGCAAAGAAACTGCGTTTCACAGGCCTTTGGAAGAGATGTTCCCGGTAGGCTGTAAGAGCACTGTGCAGAGCGAGTTGTTTCTTAGCTTCCCAAAGAGCTGGAAGCAAGATTCTGTGGGGCCCAACTCGCCCTTTGGAAAGAAGCCTGCATGTTGTGCCTTTCAGCTCTAGGGCAAAGTAGCACACCCAGAGCAGAAGTCCTACTTCAGCCAGATCAGGCCTGCAAAGAAACTGCGTTTCACATGCCTTTGGAAGAGATGTTCCCGGTAGGCTGTAAGAGCACTGTGCAGAGCGAGTTGTTTCTTAGCTTCCCAAAGAGCTGGAAGCAAGATGCTGTGGGGCCCAACTCGCCCTTTGGAAAGAAGCCTGCACGTTGTGCCTTTCAGCTCTAGGGCAAAGTAGCACACCCAGAGCAGAAGTCCTACTTCAGCCAGATCAGGCCTGCAAAGAAACTGCGTTTCACAGGCCTTTGGAAGAGATGTTCCCACTAGGCTGTAAGAGCACTGTGCAGAGCGAGTGGTTTCTTAGCTTCCCAAAGAGCTGGAAGCAAGATGCTGTGGGGCCCAACTCGCCCTTTGGAAAGAAGCCTGCACGTTGTGCCTTTCAGCTCTAGGGCAAAGTAGCACACCCAGAGCAGAAGTCCTACTTCAGCCAGATCAGGCCTGCAAAGAAACTGCGTTTCACAGGCCTTTGGAAGAGATGTTCCCGGTAGGCTGTAAGAGCACTGTGCAGAGCGAGTTGTTTCTTAGCTTCCCAAAGAGCTGGAAGCAAGATGCTGTGGGGCCCAACTCGCCCTCTGGAAAGAAGCCTGCACGTTGTGCCTTTCAGCTCTAGGGCAAAGTAGCACACCCAGAGCAGAAGTCCTACTTCAGCCAGATCAGGCCTGCAAAGAAACTGCGTTTCACAGGCCTTTGGAAGAGATGTTCCCGGTAGGCTGTAAGAGCACTGTGCAGAGCGAGTTGTTTCTTAGCTTCCCAAAGAGCTGGAAGCAAGATGCTGTGGGGCCCAACTCGCCCTTTGGAAAGAAGCCTGCACGTTGTGCCTTTCAGCTCTAGGGCAAAGTAGCACACCCAGAGCAGAAGTCCTACTTCAGCCAGATCAGGCCTGCAAAGAAACTGCGTTTCACAGGCCTTTGGAAGAGATGTTCCCGGTAGGCTGTAAGAGCACTGTGCAGAGCGAGTGGTTTCTTAGCTTCCCAAAGAGCTGGAAGCAAGATGCTGTGGGGCCCAACTCGCCCTTTGGAAAGAAGCCTGCACGTTGTGCCTTTCAGCTCTAGGGCAAAGTAGCACACCCAGAGCAGAAGTCCTACTTCAGCCAGATCAGGCCTGCAAAGAAACTGCGTTTCACAGGCCTTTGGAAGAGATGTTCCCGGTAGGCTGTAAGAGCACTGTGCAGAGCGAGTGGTTTCTTAGCTTCCCAAAGAGCTGGAAGCAAGATGCTGTGGGGCCCAACTCGCCCTTTGGAAAGAAGCCTGCACGTTGTGCCTTTCAGCTCTAGGGCAAAGTAGCACACCCAGAGCAGAAGTCCTACTTCAGCCAGATCAGGCCTGCAAAGAAACTGCGTTTCACAGGCCTTTGGAAGAGATGTTCCCACTAGGCTGTAAGAGCACTGTGCAGAGCGAGTTGTTTCTAAGCTTCCCAAAGAGCTGGAAGCAAGATGCTGTGGGGCCCAACTCGCCCTTTGGAAAGAAGCCTGCACGTTGTGCCTTTCAGCTCTAGGGCAAAGTAGCACACCCAGAGCAGAAGTCCTACTTCAGCCAGATCAGGCCTGCAAAGAAACTGCGTTTCACAGGCCTTTGGAAGAGATGTTCCCGGTAGGCTGTAAGAGCACTGTGCAGAGCGAGTGGTTTCTTAGATTCCCAAAGAGCTGGAAGCAAGATGCTGTGGGGCCCAACTCGCCCTTTGGAAAGAAGCCTGCACGTTGTGCCTTTCAGCTCTAGGGCAAAGTAGCACACCCAGAGCAGAAGTCCTACTTCAGCCAGATCAGGCCTGCAAAGAAACTGCGTTTCACAGGCCTTTGGAAGAGATGTTCCCGGTAGGCTGTAAGAGCACTGTGCAGAGCGAGTTGTTTCTTAGCTTCCCAAAGAGCTGGAAGCAAGATGCTGTGGGGCCCAACTCGCCCTTTGGAAAGAAGCCTGCACGTTGTGCCTTTCAGCTCTAGGGCAAAGTAGCACACCCAGAGCAGAAGTCCTACTTCAGCCAGATCAGGCCTGCAAAGAAACTGCGTTTCACAGGCCTTTGGAAGAGATGTTCCCGGTAGGCTGTAAGAGCACTGTGCAGAGCGAGTTGTTTCTTAGCTTCCCAAAGAGCTGGAAGCAAGATGCTGTGGGGCCCAACTCGCCCTTTGGAAAGAAGCCTGCACGTTGTGCCTTTCAGCTCTAGGGCAAAGTAGCACACCCAGAGCAGAAGTCCTACTTCAGGCAGATCAGGCCTGCAAAGAAACTGCGTTTCACAGGCCTTTGGAAGAGATGTTCCCGGTAGGCTGTAAGAGCACTGTGCAGAGCGAGTGGTTTCTTAGCTTCCCAAAGAGCTGGAAGCAAGATGCTGTGGGGCCCAACTCGCCCTTTGGAAAGAAGCATGCACGTTGTGCCTTTCAGCTCTAGGGCAAAGTAGCACACCCAGAGCAGAAGTCCTACTTCAGCCAGATCAGGCCTGCAAAGAAACTGCGTTTCACAGGCCTCTGGAAGAGATGTTCCCGGTAGGCTGTAAGAGCACTGTGCAGAGCGAGTGGTTTCTTAGCTTCCCAAAGAGCTGGAAGCAAGATGCTGTGGGGACCAACTCGCCCTTTGGAAAGAAGCATGCACGTTGTGCCTTTCAGCTCTAGGGCAAAGTAGCACACCCAGAGCAGAAGTCCTACTTCAGCCAGATCAGGCCTGCAAAGAAACTGCGTTTCACAGGCCTTTGGAAGAGATGTTCCCACTAGGCTGTAAGAGCACTGTGCAGAGCGAGTTGTTTCTAAGCTTCCCAAAGAGCTGGAAGCAAGATGCTGTGGGGCCCAACTCGCCCTTTGGAAAGAAGCCTGCACGTTGTGCCTTTCAGCTCTAGGGCAAAGTAGCACACCCAGAGCAGAAGTCCTACTTCAGCCAGATCAGGCCTGCAAAGAAACTGCGTTTCACAGGCCTTTGGAAGAGATGTTCCCGGTAGGCTGTAAGAGCACTGTGCAGAGCGAGTGGTTTCTTAGCTTCCCAAAGAGCTGGAAGCAAGATGCTGTGGGGCCCAACTCGCCCTTTGGAAAGAAGCCTGCACGTTGTGCCTTTCAGCTCTAGGGCAAAGTAGCACACCCAGAGCAGAAGTCCTACTTCAGCCAGATCAGGCCTGCAAAGAAACTGCGTTTCACAGGCCTTTGGAAGAGATGTTCCCGGTAGGCTGTAAGAGCACTGTGCAGAGCGAGTTGTTTCTTAGCTTCCCAAAGAGCTGGAAGCAAGATGCTGTGGGGCCCAACTCGCCCTTTGGAAAGAAGCCTGCACGTTGTGCCTTTCAGCTCTAGGGCAAAGTAGCACACCCAGAGCAGAAGTCCTACTTCAGCCAGATCAGGCCTGCAAAGAAACTGCGTTTCACAGGCCTTTGGAAGAGATGTTCCCGGTAGGCTGTAAGAGCACTGTGCAGAGCGAGTTGTTTCTTAGCTTCCCAAAGAGCTGGAAGCAAGATGCTGTGGGGCCCAACTCGCCCTTTGGAAAGAAGCATGCACGTTGTGCCTTTCAGCTCTAGGGCAAAGTAGCACACCCAGAGCAGAAGTCCTACTTCAGCCAGATCAGGCCTGCAAAGAAACTGCGTTTCACAGGCCTTTGGAAGAGATGTTCCCGGTAGGCTGTAAGAGCACTGTGCAGAGCGAGTTGTTTCTTAGCTTCCCAAAGAGCTGGAAGCAAGATGCTGTGGGGCCCAACTCGCCCTTTGGAAAGAAGCCTGCACGTTGTGCCTTTCAGCTCTAGGGCAAAGTAGCACACCCAGAGCAGAAGTCCTACTTCAGCCAGATCAGGCCTGCAAAGAAACTGCGTTTCACAGGCCTTTGGAAGAGATGTTCCCGGTAGGCTGTAAGAGCACTGTGCAGAGCGAGTTGTTTCTTAGCTTCCCAAAGAGCTGGAAGCAAGATGCTGTGGGGCCCAACTCGCCCTTTGGAAAGAAGCCTGCACGTTGTGCCTTTCAGCTCTAGGGCAAAGTAGCACACCCAGAGCAGAAGTCCTACTTCAGCCAGATCAGGCCTGCAAAGAAACTGCGTTTCACAGGCCTTTGGAAGAGATGTTCCCGGTAGGCTGTAAGAGCACTGCGCAGAGCGAGTTGTTTCTTAGCTTCCCAAAGAGCTGGAAGCAAGATGCTGTGGGGCCCAACTCGCCCTTTGGAAAGAAGCCTGCACGTTGTGCCTTTCAGCTCTAGGGCAAAGTAGCACACCCAGAGCAGAAGTCCTACTTCAGCCAGATCAGGCCTGCAAAGAAACTGCGTTTCACAGGTCTTTGGAAGAGATGTTCCCACTAGGCTGTAAGAGCACTGTGCAGAGCGAGTTGTTTCTTAGCTTCCCAAAGAGCTGGAAGCAAGATGCTGTGGGGCCCAATTCGCCCTCTGGAAAGAAGCCTGCACGTTGTGCCTTTCAGCTCTAGGGCAAAGTAGCACACCCAGAGCAGAAGTCCTACTTCAGCCAGATCAGGCCTGCAAAGAAACTGCGTTTCACAGGCCTTTGGAAGAGATGTTCCCACTAGGATGTAAGAGCACTGTGCAGAGCGAGTTGTTTCTTAGCTTCCCAAAGAGCTGGAAGCAAGATGCTGTGGGGCCCAACTCGCCCTTTGGAAAGAAGCCTGCACGTTGTGCCTTTCAGCTCTAGGGCAAAGTAGCACACCCAGAGCAGAAGTCCTACTTCAGCCAGATCAGGCCTGCAAAGAAAGTGCGTTTCACAGGCCTTTGGAAGAGATGTTCCCGGTAGGCTGTAAGAGCACTGTGCAGAGCGAGTTGTTTCTTAGCTTCCCAAAGAGCTGGAAGCAAGATGCTGTGGGGCCCAACTCGCCCTTTGGAAAGAAGCCTGCACGTTGTGCCTTTCAGCTCTAGGGCAAAGTAGCACACCCAGAGCAGAAGTCCTACTTCAGCCAGATCAGGCCTGCAAAGAAACTGCGTTTCACAGGCCTTTGGAAGAGATGTTCCCGGTAGGCTGTAAGAGCACTGTGCAGAGCGAGTGGTTTCTTAGCTTCCCAAAGAGCTGGAAGCAAGATGCTGTGGGGCCCAACTCGCCCTTTGGAAAGAAGCCTGCACGTTGTGCCTTTCAGCTCTAGGGCAAAGTAGCACACCCAGAGCAGAAGTCCTACTTCAGCCAGATCAGGCCTGCAAAGAAACTGCGTTTCACAGGCCTTTGGAAGAGATGTTCCCGGTAGGCTGTAAGAGCACTGTGCAGAGCGAGTGGTTTCTTAGCTTCCCAAAGAGCTGGAAGCAAGATGCTGTGGGGCCCAACTCGCCCTTTGGAAAGAAGCATGCACGTTGTGCCTTTCAGCTCTAGGGCAAAGTAGCACACCCAGAGCAGAAGTCCTACTTCAGCCAGATCAGGCCTGCAAAGAAACTGCGTTTCACAGGCCTTTGGAAGAGATGTTCCCACTAGGCTGTAAGAGCACTGTGCAGAGCGAGTTGTTTCTAAGCTTCCCAAAGAGCTGGAAGCAAGATGCTGTGGGGCCCAACTCGCCCTTTGGAAAGAAGCCTGCACGTTGTGCCTTTCAGCTCTAGGGCAAAGTAGCACACCCAGAGCAGAAGTCCTACTTCAGCCAGATCAGGCCTGCAAAGAAACTGCGTTTCACAGGCCTTTGGAAGAGATGTTCCCGGTAGGCTGTAAGAGCACTGTGCAGAGCGAGTTGTTTCTTAGCTTCCCAAAGAGCTGGAAGCAAGATGCTGTGGGGCCCAACTCGCCCTTTGGAAAGAAGCCTGCACGTTGTGCCTTTCAGCTCTAGGGCAAAGTAGCACACCCAGAGCAGAAGTCCTACTTCAGCCAGATCAGGCCTGCAAAGAAACTGCGTTTCACAGGCCTTTGGAAGAGATGTTCCCGGTAGGCTGTAAGAGCACTGTGCAGAGCGAGTTGTTTCTTAGCTTCCCAAAGAGCTGGAAGCAAGATGCTGTGGGGCCCAACTCGCCCTTTGGAAAGAAGCCTGCACGTTGTGCCTTTCAGCTCTAGGGCAAAGTAGCACACCCAGAGCAGAAGTCCTACTTCAGCCAGATCAGGCCTGCAAAGAAACTGCGTTTCACAGGCCTTTGGAAGAGATGTTCCCGGTAGGCTGTAAGAGCACTGTGCAGAGCGAGTTGTTTCTTAGCTTCCCAAAGAGCTGGAAGCAAGATGCTGTGGGGCCCAACTCGCCCTTTGGAAAGAAGCCTGCACGTTGTGCCTTTCAGCTCTAGGGCAAAGTAGCACACCCAGAGCAGAAGTCCTACTTCAGCCAGATCAGGCCTGCAAAGAAACTGCGTTTCACAGGCCTTTGGAAGAGATGTTCCCGGTAGGCTGTAAGAGCACTGTGCAGAGCGAGTTGTTTCTTAGCTTCCCAAAGAGCTGGAAGCAAGATGCTGTGGGGCCCAACTCGCCCTTTGGAAAGAAGCCTGCACGTTGTGCCTTTCAGCTCTAGGGCAAAGTAGCACACCCAGAGCAGAAGTCCTACTTCAGCCAGATCAGGCCTGCAAAGAAACTGCGTTTCACAGGCCTTTGGAAGAGATGTTCCCGGTAGGCTGTAAGAGCACTGTGCAGAGCGAGTTGTTTCTTAGCTTCCCAAAGAGCTGGAAGCAAGATGCTGTGGGGCCCAACTCGCCCTTTGGAAAGAAGCCTGCACGTTGTGCCTTTCAGCTCTAGGGCAAAGTAGCACACCCAGAGCAGAAGTCCTACTTCAGCCAGATCAGGCCTGCAAAGAAACTGCGTTTCACAGGCCTTTGGAAGAGATGTTCCCACTAGGCTGTAAGAGCACTGTGCAGAGCGATTTGTTTCTTAGCTTCCCAAAGAGCTGGAAGCAAGATGCTGTGGGGCCCAACTCGCCCTCTGGAAAGAAGCCTGCACGTTGTGCCTTTCAGCTCTAGGGCAAAGTAGCACACCCAGAGCGGAAGTCCTACTTCAGCCAGATCAGGCCTGCAAAGAAACTGCGTTTCACAGGCCTTTGGAAGAGATGTTCCAGGTAGGCTGTAAGAGCACTGTGCAGAGCAAGATGTTTCTTAGCTTCCCAAAGAGCTGGAAGCAAGATGCTGTGGGGCCCAACTCGCCCTTTGGAAAGAAGCCTGCACGTTGTGCCTTTCAGCTCTAGGGCAAAGTAGCACACCCAGAGCAGAAGTCCTACTTCAGCCAGATCAGGCCTGCAAAGAAACTGCGTTTCAAAGGCCTTTGGAAGAGATGTTGCCACTAGGCTGTAAGAGCACTGTGCAGAGCGAGTTGTTTCTTAGCTTCCCAAAGAGCTGGAAGCAAGATGCTGTGGGGCCCAACTCGCCCTTTGAAAAGAAGCCTGCACGTTGTGCCTTTCAGCTCTAGGGCAAAGTAGCACACCCAGAGCAGAAGTCCTACTTCAGCCAGATCAGGCCTGCAAAGAAACTGCGTTTCACAGGCCTTTGGAAGAGATGTTCCCGGTAGGCTGTAAGAGCACTGTGCAGAGCGAGTTGTTTCTTAGCTTCCCAAAGAGCTGGAAGCAAGATGCTGTGGGGCCCAACTCGCCCTTTGGAAAGAAGCCTGCACGTTGTGCCTTTCAGCTCTAGGGCAAAGTAGCACACCCAGAGCAGAAGTCCTACTTCAGCCAGATCAGGCCTGCAAAGAAACTGCGTTTCACAGGCCTTTGGAAGAGATGTTCCTGGTAGGCTGTAAGAGCACTGTGCAGAGCGAGTTGTTTCTTAGCTTCCCAAAGAGCTGGAAGCAAGATGCTGTGGGGCCCAACTCGCCCTCTGGAAAGAAGCCTGCACGTTGTGCCTTTCAGCTCTAGGGCAAAGTAGCACACCCAGAGCAGATGTCCTACTTCAGCCAGATCAGGCCTGCAAAGAAACTGCGTTTCACAGGCCTTTGGAAGAGATGTTCCCGGTAGGCTGTAAGAGCACTGTGCAGAGCGAGTTGTTTCTTAGCTTCCCAAAGAGCTGGAAGCAAGATGCTGTGGGGCCCAACTCGCCCTTTGGAAAGAAGCCTGCACGTTGTGCCTTTCAGCTCTAGGGCAAAGTAGCACACCCAGAGCAGAAGTCCTACTTCAGCCAGATCAGGCCTGCAAAGAAACTGCGTTTCACAGGCCTTTGGAAGAGATGTTCCCGGTAGGCTGTAAGAGCACTGTGCAGAGCGAGTGGTTTCTTAGCTTCCCAAAGAGCTGGAAGCAAGATGCTGTGGGGCCCAACTCGCCCTTTGGAAAGAAGCCTGCACGTTGTGCCTTTCAGCTCTAGGGCAAAGTAGCACACCCAGAGCAGAAGTCCTACTTCAGCCAGATCAGGCCTGCAAAGAAACTGCGTTTCACAGGCCTTTGGAAGAGATGTTCCCGGTAGGCTGTAAGAGCACTGTGCAGAGCGAGTGGTTTCTTAGCTTCCCAAAGAGCTGGAAGCAAGATGCTGTGGGGCCCAACTCGCCCTTTGGAAAGAAGCCTGCACGTTGTGCCTTTCAGCTCTAGGGCAAAGTAGCACACCCAGAGCAGAAGTCCTACTTCAGCCAGATCAGGCCTGCAAAGAAACTGCATTTCACAGGCCTTTGGAAGAGATGTTCCCACTAGGCTGTAAGAGCACTGTGCAGAGCGAGTTGTTTCTAAGCTTCCCAAAGAGCTGGAAGCAAGATGCTGTGGGGCCCAACTCGCCCTTTGGAAAGAAGCCTGCACGTTGTGCCTTTCAGCTCTAGGGCAAAGTAGCACACCCAGAGCAGAAGTCCTACTTCAGCCAGATCAGGCCTGCAAAGAAACTGCGTTTCACAGGCCTTTGGAAGAGATGTTCCCGGTAGGCTGTAAGAGCACTGTGCAGAGCGAGTGGTTTCTTAGCTTCCCAAAGAGCTGGAAGCAAGATGCTGTGGGGCCCAACTCGCCCTTTGGAAAGAAGCCTGCACGTTGTGCCTTTCAGCTCTAGGGCAAAGTAGCACACCCAGAGCAGAAGTCCTACTTCAGCCAGATCAGGCCTGCAAAGAAACTGCGTTTCACAGGCCTTTGGAAGAGATGTTCCCGGTAGGCTGTAAGAGCACTGTGCAGAGCGAGTTGTTTCTTAGCTTCCCAAAGAGCTGGAAGCAAGATGCTGTGGGGCCCAACTCGCCCTTTGGAAAGAAGCCTGCACGTTGTGCCTTTCAGCTCTAGGGCAAAGTAGCACACCCAGAGCAGAAGTCCTACTTCAGCCAGATCAGGCCTGCAAAGAAACTGCGTTTCACAGGCCTTTGGAAGAGATGTTCCCGGTAGGCTGTAAGAGCACTGTGCAGAGCGAGTTGTTTCTTAGCTTCCCAAAGAGCTGGAAGCAAGATGCTGTGGGGCCCAACTCGCCCTTTGGAAAGAAGCCTGCACGTTGTGCCTTTCAGCTCTAGGGCAAAGTAGCACACCCAGAGCAGAAGTCCTACTTCAGCCAGATCAGGCCTGCAAAGAAACTGCGTTTCACAGGCCTTTGGAAGAGATGTTCCCGGTAGGCTGTAAGAGCACTGTGCAGAGCGAGTGGTTTCTTAGCTTCCCAAAGAGCTGGAAGCAAGATGCTGTGGGGCCCAACTCGCCCTTTGGAAAGAAGCCTGCACGTTGTGCCTTTCAGCTCTAGGGCAAAGTAGCACACCCAGAGCAGAAGTCCTACTTCAGCCAGATCAGGCCTGCAAAGAAACTGCGTTTCACAGGCCTTTGGAAGAGATGTTCCCGGTAGGCTGTAAGAGCACTGTGCAGAGCGAGTTGTTTCTTAGCTTCCCAAAGAGCTGGAAGCAAGATGCTGTGGGGCCCAACTCGCCCTTTGGAAAGAAGCCTGCACGTTGTGCCTTTCAGCTCTAGGGCAAAGTAGCACACCCAGAGCAGAAGTCCTACTTCAGCCAGATCAGGCCTGCAAAGAAACTGCGTTTCACAGGCCTTTGGAAGAGATGTTCCCGGTAGGCTGTAAGAGCACTGTGCAGAGCGAGTTGTTTCTTAGCTTCCCAAAGAGCTGGAAGCAAGATGCTGTGGGGCCCAACTCGCCCTTTGGAAAGAAGCCTGCACGTTGTGCCTTTCAGCTCTAGGGCAAAGTAGCACACCCAGAGCAGAAGTCCTACTTCAGCCAGATCAGGCCTGCAAAGAAACTGCGTTTCACAGGCCTTTGGAAGAGATGTTCCCACTAGGCTGTAAGAGCACTGTGCAGAGCGATTTGTTTCTTAGCTTCCCAAAGAGCTGGAAGCAAGATGCTGTGGGGCCCAACTCGCCCTCTGGAAAGAAGCCTGCACGTTGTGCCTTTCAGCTCTAGGGCAAAGTAGCACACCCAGAGCGGAAGTCCTACTTCAGCCAGATCAGGCCTGCAAAGAAACTGCGTTTCACAGGCCTTTGGAAGAGATGTTCCAGGTAGGCTGTAAGAGCACTGTGCAGAGCAAGATGTTTCTTAGCTTCCCAAAGAGCTGGAAGCAAGATGCTGTGGGGCCCAACTCGCCCTTTGGAAAGAAGCCTGCACGTTGTGCCTTTCAGCTCTAGGGCAAAGTAGCACACCCAGAGCAGAAGTCCTACTTCAGCCAGATCAGGCCTGCAAAGAAACTGCGTTTCAAAGGCCTTTGGAAGAGATGTTGCCACTAGGCTGTAAGAGCACTGTGCAGAGCGAGTTGTTTCTTAGCTTCCCAAAGAGCTGGAAGCAAGATGCTGTGGGGCCCAACTCGCCCTTTGAAAAGAAGCCTGCACGTTGTGCCTTTCAGCTCTAGGGCAAAGTAGCACACCCAGAGCAGAAGTCCTACTTCAGCCAGATCAGGCCTGCAAAGAAACTGCGTTTCACAGGCCTTTGGAAGAGATGTTCCCGGTAGGCTGTAAGAGCACTGTGCAGAGCGAGTTGTTTCTTAGCTTCCCAAAGAGCTGGAAGCAAGATGCTGTGGGGCCCAACTCGCCCTTTGGAAAGAAGCCTGCACGTTGTGCCTTTCAGCTCTAGGGCAAAGTAGCACACCCAGAGCAGAAGTCCTACTTCAGCCAGATCAGGCCTGCAAAGAAACTGCGTTTCACAGGCCTTTGGAAGAGATGTTCCTGGTAGGCTGTAAGAGCACTGTGCAGAGCGAGTTGTTTCTTAGCTTCCCAAAGAGCTGGAAGCAAGATGCTGTGGGGCCCAACTCGCCCTCTGGAAAGAAGCCTGCACGTTGTGCCTTTCAGCTCTAGGGCAAAGTAGCACACCCAGAGCAGAAGTCCTACTTCAGCCAGATCAGGCCTGCAAAGAAACTGCGTTTCACAGGCCTTTGGAAGAGATGTTCCCGCTAGGCTGTAAGAGCACTGTGCAGAGCGAGTTGTTTCTTAGCTTCCCAAAGAGCTGGAAGCAAGATGCTGTGGGGCCCAACTCGCCCTTTGGAAAGAAGCCTGCACGTTGTGCCTTTCAGCTCTAGGGCAAAGTAGCACACCCAGAGCAGAAGTCCTACTTCAGCCAGATCAGGCCTGCAAAGAAACTGCGTTTCACAGGCCTTTGGAAGAGATGTTCCCGGTAGGCTGTAAGAGCACTGTGCAGAGCGAGTGGTTTCTTAGCTTCCCAAAGAGCTGGAAGCAAGATGCTGTGGGGCCCAACTCGCCCTTTGGAAAGAAGCCTGCACGTTGTGCCTTTCAGCTCTAGGGCAAAGTAGCACACCCAGAGCAGAAGTCCTACTTCAGCCAGATCAGGCCTGCAAAGAAACTGCGTTTCACAGGCCTTTGGAAGAGATTTTCCCGGTAGGCTGTAAGAGCACTGTGCAGAGCGAGTGGTTTCTTAGCTTCCCAAAGAGCTGGAAGCAAGATGCTGTGGGGCCCAACTCGCCCTTTGGAAAGAAGCCTGCACGTTGTGCCTTTCAGCTCTAGGGCAAAGTAGCACACCCAGAGCAGAAGTCCTACTTCAGCCAGATCAGGCCTGCAAAGAAACTGCGTTTCACAGGCCTTTGGAAGAGATGTTCCCACTAGGCTGTAAGAGCACTGTGCAGAGCGAGTTGTTTCTAAGCTTCCCAAAGAGCTGGAAGCAAGATGCTGTGGGGCCCAACTCGCCCTTTGGAAAGAAGCCTGCACGTTGTGCCTTTCAGCTCTAGGGCAAAGTAGCACACCCAGAGCAGAAGTCCTACTTCAGCCAGATCAGGCCTGCAAAGAAACTGCGTTTCACAGGCCTTTGGAAGAGATGTTCCCGGTAGGCTGTAAGAGCACTGTGCAGAGCGAGTGGTTTCTTAGCTTCCCAAAGAGCTGGAAGCAAGATGCTGTGGGGCCCAACTCGCCCTTTGGAAAGAAGCCTGCACGTTGTGCCTTTCAGCTCTAGGGCAAAGTAGCACACCCAGAGCAGAAGTCCTACTTCAGCCAGATCAGGCCTGCAAAGAAACTGCGTTTCACAGGCCTTTGGAAGAGATGTTCCCGGTAGGCTGTAAGAGCACTGTGCAGAGCGAGTTGTTTCTTAGCTTCCCAAAGAGCTGGAAGCAAGATGCTGTGGGGCCCAACTCGCCCTTTGGAAAGAAGCCTGCACGTTGTGCCTTTCAGCTCTAGGGCAAAGTAGCACACCCAGAGCAGAAGTCCTACTTCAGCCAGATCAGGCCTGCAAAGAAACTGCGTTTCACAGGCCTTTGGAAGAGATGTTCCCGGTAGGCTGTAAGAGCACTGTGCAGAGCGAGTTGTTTCTTAGCTTCCCAAAGAGCTGGAAGCAAGATGCTGTGGGGCCCAACTCGCCCTTTGGAAAGAAGCCTGCACGTTGTGCCTTTCAGCTCTAGGGCAAAGTAGCACACCCAGAGCAGAAGTCCTACTTCAGCCAGATCAGGCCTGCAAAGAAACTGCGTTTCACAGGCCTTTGGAAGAGATGTTCCCGGTAGGCTGTAAGAGCACTGTGCAGAGCGAGTGGTTTCTTAGCTTCCCAAAGAGCTGGAAGCAAGATGCTGTGGGGCCCAACTCGCCCTTTGGAAAGAAGCCTGCACGTTGTGCCTTTCAGCTCTAGGGCAAAGTAGCACACCCAGAGCAGAAGTCCTACTTCAGCCAGATCAGGCCTGCAAAGAAACTGCGTTTCACAGGCCTTTGGAAGAGATGTTCCCGGTAGGCTGTAAGAGCACTGTGCAGAGCGAGTGGTTTCTTAGCTTCCCAAAGAGCTGGAAGCAAGATGCTGTGGGGCCCAACTCGCCCTTTGGAAAGAAGCATGCACGTTGTGCCTTTCAGCTCTAGGGCAAAGTAGCACACCCAGAGCAGAAGTCCTACTTCAGCCAGATCAGGCCTGCAAAGAAACTGCGTTTCACAGGCCTTTGGAAGAGATGTTCCCACTAGGCTGTAAGAGCACTGTGCAGAGCGAGTTGTTTCTTAGCTTCCCAAAGAGCTGGAAGCAAGATGCTGTGGGGCCCAACTCGCCCTCTGGAAAGAAGCCTGCACGTTGTGCCTTTCAGCTCTAGGGCAAAGTAGCACACCCAGAGCAGAAGTCCTACTTCAGCCAGATCAGGCCTGCAAAGAAACTGCGTTTCACAGGCCTTTGGAAGAGATGTTCCCGGTAGGCTGTAAGAGCACTGTGCAGAGCGAGTTGTTTCTTAGCTTCCCAAAGAGCTGGAAGCAAGATGCTGTGGGGCCCAACTCGCCCTTTGGAAAGAAGCCTGCACGTTGTGCCTTTCAGCTCTAGGGCAAAGTAGCACACCCAGAGCAGAAGTCCTACTTCAGCCAGATCAGGCCTGCAAAGAAACTGCGTTTCACAGGCCTTTGGAAGAGATGTTCCCGGTAGGCTGTAAGAGCACTGTGCAGAGCGAGTTGTTTCTTAGCTTCCCAAAGAGCTGGAAGCAAGATGCTGTGGGGCCCAACTCGCCCTTTGGAAAGAAGCCTGCACGTTGTGCCTTTCAGCTCTAGGGCAAAGTAGCACACCCAGAGCAGAAGTCCTACTTCAGCCAGATCAGGCCTGCAAAGAAACTGCGTTTCACAGGCCTTTGGAAGAGATGTTCCCCGTAGGCTGTAAGGGCACTGTGCAGAGCGAGTTGTTTCTTAGCTTCCCAAAGAGCTGGAAGCAAGATGCTGTGGGGCCCAACTCGCCCTTTGGAAAGAAGCCTGCACGTTGTGCCTTTCAGCTCTAGGGCAAAGTAGCACACCCAGAGCAGAAGTCCTACTTCAGCCAGATCAGGCCTGCAAAGAAACTGCGTTTCACAGGCCTTTGGAAGAAATGTTCCCAATAGGCTGTAAGAGCACTGTGCAGAGCGAGTTGTTTCTTAGCTTCCCAAAGAGCTGGAAGCAAGATGCTGTGGGGCCCAACTCGCCCTCTGGAAAGAAGACTGCACGTTGTGCCTTTCAGCTCTAGGGCAATGGAGCACACCCAGAGCGGAAGTCCTACTTCAGCCAGATCAGGCCTGCAAAGAAACTGCGTTTCACAGGCCTTTGGAAGAGATGTTCCCGGTAGGCTGTAAGAGCACTGTGCAGAGCGAGTTGTTTCTTAGCTTCCCAAAGAGCTGGAAGCAAGATGCTGTGGGGCCCAACTCGCCCTTTGGAAAGAAGCCTGCACGTTGTACCTTTCAGCTCTAGGGCAAAGTAGCACACCCAGAGCAGAAGTCCTACTTCAGCCAGATCAGGCCTGCAAAGAAACTGCGTTTCAAAGGCCTTTGGAAGAGATGTTCCCGGTAGGCTGTAAGAGCACTGTGCAGAGCGAGTTGTTTCTTAGCTTCCCAAAGAGCTGGAAGCAAGATGCTGTGGGGCCCAACTCGCCCTTTGGAAAGAAGCCTGCACGTTGTGCCTTTCAGCTCTAGGGCAAAGTAGCACACCCAGAGCAGAAGTCCTACTTCAGCCAGATCAGGCCTGCAAAGAAACTGCGTTTCACAGGCCTTTGGAAGAGATGTTCCCGGTAGGCTGTAAGAGCACTGTGCAGAGCGAGTTGTTTCTTAGCTTCCCAAAGAGCTTTAAGCAAGATGCTGTGGGGCCCAACTCGCCCTCTGGAAAGAAGCCTGCACGTTGTGCCTTTCAGCTCTAGGGCAAAGTAGCACACCCAGAGCAGAAGTCCTACTTCAGCCAGATCAGGCCTGCAAAGAAACTGCGTTTCAAAGGCCTTTGGAAGAGATGTTCCCGGTAGGCTGTAAGAGCACTGTGCAGAGCGAGTTGTTTCTTAGCTTCCCAAAGAGCTGGAAGCAAGATGCTGTGGGGCCCAACTCGCCCTTTGGAAAGAAGCCTGCACGTTGTGCCTTTCAGCTCTAGGCCAAAGTAGCACACCCAGAGCAGAAGTCCTACTTCAGCCAGATCAGGCCTGCAAAGAAACTGCGTTTCACAGGCCTTTGGAAGAGATGTTCCCGGTAGGCTGTAAGAGCACTGTGCAGAGCGAGTGGTTTCTTAGCTTCCCAAAGAGCTGGAAGCAAGATGCTGTGGGGCCCAACTCGCCCTTTGGAAAGAAGCCTGCACGTTGTGCCTTTCAGCTCTAGGGCAAAGTAGCACACCCAGAGCAGAAGTCCTACTTCAGCCAGATCAGGCCTGCAAAGAAACTGCGTTTCACAGGCCTTTGGAAGAGATGTTCCCGGTAGGCTGTAAGAGCACTGTGCAGAGCGAGTGGTTTCTTAGCTTCCCAAAGAGCTGGAAGCAAGATGCTGTGGGGCCCAACTCGCCCTTTGGAAAGAAGCCTGCACGTTGTGCCTTTCAGCTCTAGGGCAAAGTAGCACACCCAGAGCAGAAGTCCTACTTCAGCCAGATCAGGCCTGCAAAGAAACTGCGTTTCACAGGCCTTTGGAAGAGATGTTCCCGGTAGGCTGTAAGAGCACTGTGCAGAGCGAGTGGTTTCTTAGCTTCCCAAAGAGCTGGAAGCAAGATGCTGTGGGGCCCAACTCGCCCTTTGGAAAGAAGCCTGCACGTTGTGCCTTTCAGCTCTAGGGCAAAGTAGCACACCCAGAGCAGAAGTCCTACTTCAGCCAGATCAGGCCTGCAAAGAAACTGCGTTTCACAGGCCTTTGGAAGAGATGTTCCCACTAGGCTGTAAGAGCACTGTGCAGAGCGAGTTGTTTCTAAGCTTCCCAAAGAGCTGGAAGCAAGATGCTGTGGGGCCCAACTCGCCCTTTGGAAAGAAGCCTGCACGTTGTGCCTTTCAGCTCTAGGGCAAAGTAGCACACCCAGAGCAGAAGTCCTACTTCAGCCAGATCAGGCCTGCAAAGAAACTGCGTTTCACAGGCCTTTGGAAGAGATGTTCCCGGTAGGCTGTAAGAGCACTGTGCAGAGCGAGTGGTTTCTTAGCTTCCCAAAGAGCTGGAAGCAAGATGCTGTGGGGCCCAACTCGCCCTTTGGAAAGAAGCCTGCACGTTGTGCCTTTCAGCTCTAGGGCAAAGTAGCACACCCAGAGCAGAAGTCCTACTTCAGCCAGATCAGGCCTGCAAAGAAACTGCGTTTCACAGGCCTTTGGAAGAGATGTTCCCGGTAGGCTGTAAGAGCACTGTGCAGAGCGAGTTGTTTCTTAGCTTCCCAAAGAGCTGGAAGCAAGATGCTGTGGGGCCCAACTCGCCCTTTGGAAAGAAGCCTGCACGTTGTGCCTTTCAGCTCTAGGGCAAAGTAGCACACCCAGAGCAGAAGTCCTACTTCAGCCAGATCAGGCCTGCAAAGAAACTGCGTTTCACAGGCCTTTGGAAGAGATGTTCCCGGTAGGCTGTAAGAGCACTGTGCAGAGCGAGTTGTTTCTTAGCTTCCCAAAGAGCTGGAAGCAAGATGCTGTGGGGCCCAACTCGCCCTTTGGAAAGAAGCCTGCACGTTGTGCCTTTCAGCTCTAGGGCAAAGTAGCACACCCAGAGCAGAAGTCCTACTTCAGCCAGATCAGGCCTGCAAAGAAACTGCGTTTCACAGGCCTTTGGAAGAGATGTTCCCGGTAGGCTGTAAGAGCACTGTGCAGAGCGAGTGGTTTCTTAGCTTCCCAAAGAGCTGGAAGCAAGATGCTGTGGGGCCCAACTCGCCCTTTGGAAAGAAGCCTGCACGTTGTGCCTTTCAGCTCTAGGGCAAAGTAGCACACCCAGAGCAGAAGTCCTACTTCAGCCAGATCAGGCCTGCAAAGAAACTGCGTTTCACAGGCCTTTGGAAGAGATGTTCCCCGTAGGCTGTAAGGGCACTGTGCAGAGCGAGTTGTTTCTTAGCTTCCCAAAGAGCTGGAAGCAAGATGCTGTGGGGCCCAACTCGCCCTTTGGAAAGAAGCCTGCACGTTGTGCCTTTCAGCTCTAGGGCAAAGTAGCACACCCAGAGCAGAAGTCCTACTTCAGCCAGATCAGGCCTGCAAAGAAACTGCGTTTCACAGGCCTTTGGAAGAAATGTTCCCAATAGGCTGTAAGAGCACTGTGCAGAGCGAGTTGTTTCTTAGCTTCCCAAAGAGCTGGAAGCAAGATGCTGTGGGGCCCAACTCGCCCTCTGGAAAGAAGACTGCACGTTGTGCCTTTCAGCTCTAGGGCAATGGAGCACACCCAGAGCGGAAGTCCTACTTCAGCCAGATCAGGCCTGCAAAGAAACTGCGTTTCACAGGCCTTTGGAAGAGATGTTCCCGGTAGGCTGTAAGAGCACTGTGCAGAGCGAGTTGTTTCTTAGCTTCCCAAAGAGCTGGAAGCAAGATGCTGTGGGGCCCAACTCGCCCTTTGGAAAGAAGCCTGCACGTTGTACCTTTCAGCTCTAGGGCAAAGTAGCACACCCAGAGCAGAAGTCCTACTTCAGCCAGATCAGGCCTGCAAAGAAACTGCGTTTCACAGGCCTTTGGAAGAGATGTTGCCACTAGGCTGTAAGAGCACTGTGCAGAGCGAGTTGTTTCTTAGCTTCCCAAAGAGCTGGAAGCAAGATGCTGTGGGGCCCAACTCGCCCTTTGGAAAGAAGCCTGCACGTTGTGCCTTTCAGCTCTAGGGCAAAGTAGCACACCCAGAGCAGAAGTCCTACTTCAGCCAGATCAGGCCTGCAAAGAAACTGCGTTTCAAAGGCCTTTGGAAGAGATGTTCCCGGTAGGCTGTAAGAGCACTGTGCAGAGCGAGTTGTTTCTTAGCTTCCCAAAGAGCTGGAAGCAAGATGCTGTGGGGCCCAACTCGCCCTTTGGAAAGAAGCCTGCACGTTGTGCCTTTCAGCTCTAGGGCAAAGTAGCACACCCAGAGCAGAAGTCCTACTTCAGCCAGATCAGGCCTGCAAAGAAACTGCGTTTCACAGGCCTTTGGAAGAGATGTTCCCGGTAGGCTGTAAGAGCACTGTGCAGAGCGAGTTGTTTCTTAGCTTCCCAAAGAGCTTTAAGCAAGATGCTGTGGGGCCCAACTCGCCCTCTGGAAAGAAGCCTGCACGTTGTGCCTTTCAGCTCTAGGGCAAAGTAGCACACCCAGAGCAGAAGTCCTACTTCAGCCAGATCAGGCCTGCAAAGAAACTGCGTTTCAAAGGCCTTTGGAAGAGATGTTCCCGGTAGGCTGTAAGAGCACTGTGCAGAGCGAGTTGTTTCTTAGCTTCCCAAAGAGCTGGAAGCAAGATGCTGTGGGGCCCAACTCGCCCTTTGGAAAGAAGCCTGCACGTTGTGCCTTTCAGCTCTAGGCCAAAGTAGCACACCCAGAGCAGAAGTCCTACTTCAGCCAGATCAGGCCTGCAAAGAAACTGCGTTTCACAGGCCTTTGGAAGAGATGTTCCCGGTAGGCTGTAAGAGCACTGTGCAGAGCGAGTGGTTTCTTAGCTTCCCAAAGAGCTGGAAGCAAGATGCTGTGGGGCCCAACTCGCCCTTTGGAAAGAAGCCTGCACGTTGTGCCTTTCAGCTCTAGGGCAAAGTAGCACACCCAGAGCAGAAGTCCTACTTCAGCCAGATCAGGCCTGCAAAGAAACTGCGTTTCACAGGCCTTTGGAAGAGATGTTCCCGGTAGGCTGTAAGAGCACTGTGCAGAGCGAGTGGTTTCTTAGCTTCCCAAAGAGCTGGAAGCAAGATGCTGTGGGGCCCAACTCGCCCTTTGGAAAGAAGCCTGCACGTTGTGCCTTTCAGCTCTAGGGCAAAGTAGCACACCCAGAGCAGAAGTCCTACTTCAGCCAGATCAGGCCTGCAAAGAAACTGCGTTTCACAGGCCTTTGGAAGAGATGTTCCCACTAGGCTGTAAGAGCACTGTGCAGAGCGAGTGGTTTCTAAGCTTCACAAAGAGCTGGAAGCAAGATGCTGTGGGGCCCAACTCGCCCTTTGGAAAGAAGCCTGCACGTTGTGCCTTTCAGCTCTAGGGCAAAGTAGCACACCCAGAGCAGAAGTCCTACTTCAGCCAGATCAGGCCTGCAAAGAAACTGCGTTTCACAGGCCTTTGGAAGAGATGTTCCCGGTAGGCTGTAAGAGCACTGTGCAGAGCGAGTTGTTTCTTAGCTTCCCAAAGAGCTGGAAGCAAGATGCTGTGGGGCCCAACTCGCCCTTTGGAAAGAAGCCTGCACGTTGTGCCTTTCAGCTCTAGGGCAAAGTAGCACACCCAGAGCAGAAGTCCTACTTCAGCCAGATCAGGCCTGCAAAGAAACTGCGTTTCACAGGCCTTTGGAAGAGATGTTCCCCGTAGGCTGTAAGGGCACTGTGCAGAGCGAGTTGTTTCTTAGCTTCCCAAAGAGCTGGAAGCAAGATGCTGTGGGACCCAACTCGCCCTTTGGAAAGAAGCCTGCACGTTGTGCCTTTCAGCTCTAGGGCAAAGTAGCACACCCAGAGCAGAAGTCCTACTTCAGCCAGATCAGGCCTGCAAAGAAACTGCGTTTCACAGGCCTTTGGAAGAGATGATCCCACTAGGCTGTAAGAGCACTGTGCAGAGCGAGTTGTTTCTTAGCTTCCCAAAGAGCTGGAAGCAAGATGCTGTGGGGCCCAACTCGCCCTCTGGAAAGAAGCCTGCACGTTGTGCCTTTCAGCTCTAGGGCAAAGTAGCACACCCAGAGCGGAAGTCCTACTTCAGCCAGATCAGGCCTGCAAAGAAACTGCGTTTCACAGGCCTTTGGAAGAGATGTTCCCGGTAGGCTGTAAGAGCACTGTGCAGAGCGAGTTGTTTCTTAGCTTCCCAAAGAGCTGGAAGCAAGATGCTGTGGGGCCCAACTCGCCCTCTGGAAAGAAGCCTGCACGTTGTGCCTTTCAGCTCTAGGGCAAAGTAGCACACCCAGAGCATAAGTCCTACTTCAGCCAGATCAGGCCTGCAAAGAAACTGCGTTTCACAGGCCTTTGGAAGAGATGTTCCCGGTAGGCTGTAAGAGCACTGTGCAGAGCGAGTTGTTTCTTAGCTTCCCAAAGAGCTGGAAGCAAGATGCTGTGGGGCCCAACTCGCCCTTTGGAAAGAAGCCTGCACATTGTGCCTTTCAGCTCTAGGGCAAAGTAGCAAACCCAGAGCAGAAGTCCTACTTCAGCCAGATCAGGCCTGCAAAGAAACTGCGTTTCACAGGCCTTTGGAAGAGATGTTCCCGGTAGGCTGTAAGAGCACTGTGCAGAGCGAGTTGTTTCTTAGCTTCCCAAAGAGCTGGAAGCAAGATGCTGTGGGGCCCAACTCGCCCTTTGGAAAGAAGCCTGCACGTTGTGCCTTTCAGCTCTAGGGCAAAGTAGCACACCCAGAGCAGAAGTCCTACTTCAGCCAGATCAGGCCTGCAAAGAAACTGCGTTTCACAGGCCTTTGGAAGAGATGTTCCCGGTAGGCTGTAAGAGCACTGTGCAGAGCGAGTTGTTTCTTAGCTTCCCAAAGAGCTGGAAGCAAGATGCTGTGGGGCCCAACTCGCCCTTTGGAAAGAAGCCTGCACGTTGTGCCTTTCAGCTCTAGGGCAAAGTAGCACACCCAGAGCAGAAGTCCTACTTCAGCCAGATCAGGCCTGCAAAGAAACTGCGTTTCACAGGCCTTTGGAAGAGATGTTCCCGGTAGGCTGTAAGAGCACTGTGCAGAGCGAGTTGTTTCCTAGCTTCCCAAAGAGCTGGAAGCAAGATGCTGTGGGGCCCAACTCGCCCTTTGGAAAGAAGCATGCACGTTGTGCCTTTCAGCTCTAGGGCAAAGTAGCACACCCAGAGCAGAAGTCCTACTTCAGCCAGATCAGGCCTGCAAAGAAACTGCATTTCACAGGCCTTTGGAAGAGATGTTCCCACTAGGCTGTAAGAGCACTGTGCAGAGCGAGTTGTTTCTTAGCTTCCCAAAGAGCTGGAAGCAAGATGCTGTGGGGCCCAACTCGCCCTCTGGAAAGAAGCCTGCACGTTGTGCCTTTCAGCTCTAGGGCAAAGTAGCACACCCAGAGCAGAAGTCCTACTTCAGCCAGATCAGGCCTGCAAAGAAACTGCGTTTCACAGGCCTTTGGAAGAGATGTTCCCAATAGGCTGTAAGAGCACTGTGCAGAGCGAGTTGTTTCTTAGCTTCCCAAAGAGCTGGAAGCAAGATGCTGTGGGGCCCAACTCGCCCTTTGGAAAGAAGCCTGCACGTTGTGCCTTTCAGCTCTAGGGCAAAGTAGCACACCCAGAGCAGAAGTCCTACTTCAGCCAGATCAGGCCTGCAAAGAAACTGCGTTTCACAGGCCTTTGGAAGAGATGTTCCCGGTAGGCTGTAAGAGCACTGTGCAGAGCGAGTTGTTTCTTAGCTTCCCAAAGAGCTGGAAGCAAGATGCTGTGGGGCCCAACTCGCCCTTTGGAAAGAAGCCTGCACGTTGTGCCTTTCAGCTCTAGGGCAAAGTAGCACACCCAGAGCAGAAGTCCTACTTCAGCCAGATCAGGCATGCAAAGAAACTGCGTTTCACAGGCCTTTGGAAGAGATGTTCCCCGTAGGCTGTAAGGGCACTGTGCAGAGCGAGTTGTTTCTTATCTTCCCAAAGAGCTGGAAGCAAGATGCTGTGGGGCCCAACTCGCCCTTTGGAAAGAAGCCTGCACGTTGTGCCTTTCAGCTCTAGGGCAAAGTAGCACACCCAGAGCAGAAGTCCTACTTCAGCCAGATCAGCCCTGCAAAGAAACTGCGTTTCACAGGCCTTTGGAAGAGATGTTCCCACTAGGCTGTAAGAGCACTGTGCAGAGCGAGTTGTTTCTTAGCTTCCCAAAGAGCTGGAAGCAAGATGCTGTGGGGCCCAACTCGCCCTCTGGAAAGAAGCCTGCACGTTGTGCCTTTCAGCTCTAGGGCAAAGTAGCACACCCAGAGCGGAAGTCCTACTTCAGCCAGATCAGGCCTGCAAAGAAACTGCGTTTCACAGGCCTTTGGAAGAGATGTTCCCGGTAGGCTGTAAGAGCACTGTGCAGAGCGAGTTGTTTCTTAGCTTCCCAAAGAGCTGGAAGCAAGATGCTGTGGGGCCCAACTCGCCCTCTGGAAAGAAGCCTGCACGTTGTGCCTTTCAGCTCTAGGGCAAAGTAGCACACCCAGAGCATAAGTCCTACTTCAGCCAGATCAGGCCTGCAAAGAAACTGCGTTTCACAGGCCTTTGGAAGAGATGTTCCCGGTAGGCTGTAAGAGCACTGTGCAGAGCGAGTTGTTTCTTAGCTTCCCAAAGAGCTGGAAGCAAGATGCTGTGGGGCCCAACTCGCCCTTTGGAAAGAAGCCTGCACATTGTGCCTTTCAGCTCTAGGGCAAAGTAGCACACCCAGAGCAGAAGTCCTACTTCAGCCAGATCAGGCCTGCAAAGAAACTGCGTTTCACAGGCCTTTGGAAGAGATGTTCCCGGTAGGCTGTAAGAGCACTGTGCAGAGCGAGTTGTTTCTTAGCTTCCCAAAGAGCTGGAAGCAAGATGCTGTGGGGCCCAACTCGCCCTTTGGAAAGAAGCCTGCACGTTGTGCCTTTCAGCTCTAGGGCAAAGTAGCACACCCAGAGCAGAAGTCCTACTTCAGCCAGATCAGGCCTGCAAAGAAACTGCGTTTCACAGGCCTTTGGAAGAGATGTTCCCGGTAGGCTGTAAGAGCACTGTGCAGAGCGAGTTGTTTCTTAGCTTCCCAAAGAGCTGGAAGCAAGATGCTGTGGGGCCCAACTCGCCCTTTGGAAAGAAGCCTGCACGTTGTGCCTTTCAGCTCTAGGGCAAAGTAGCACACCCAGAGCAGAAGTCCTACTTCAGCCAGATCAGGCCTGCAAAGAAACTGCGTTTCTAAGGCCTTTGGAAGAGATGTTGCCACTAGGCTGTAAGAGCACTGTGCAGAGCGAGTTGTTTCTTAGCTTCCCAAAGAGCTGGAAGCAAGATGCTGTGGGGCCCAACTCGCCCTTTGGAAAGAAGCCTGCACGTTGTGCCTTTCAGCTCTAGGGCAAAGTAGCACACCCAGAGCAGAAGTCCTACTTCAGCCAGATCAGGCCTGCAAAGAAACTGTGTTTCACAGGCCTTTGGAAGAGATGTTCCCGGTAGGCTGTAAGAGCACTGTGCAGAGCGAGTTGTTTCTTAGATTCCCAAAGAGCTGGAAGCAAGATGCTGTGGGGCCCAACTCGCCCTTTGGAAAGAAGCCTGCACGTTGTGCCTTTCAGCTCTAGGGCAAAGTAGCACACCCAGAGCAGAAGTCCTACTTCAGCCAGATCAGGCCTGCAAAGAAACTGCGTTTCACAGGCCTTTGGAAGAGATGTTCCCGGTAGGCTGTAAGAGCACTGTGCAGAGCGAGTTGTTTCTTAGCTTCCCAAAGAGCTGGAAGCAAGATGCTGTGGGGCCCAAATCGCCCTCTGGAAAGAAGCCGGCACGTTGTGCCTTTCAGCTCTAGGGCAAAGTAGCACACCCAGAGCAGAAGTCCTACTTCAGCCAGATCAGGCCTGCAAAGAAACTGCGTTTCACAGGCCTTTGGAAGAGATGTTCCTGGTAGGCTGTAAGAGCACTGTGCAGAGCGAGTGGTTTCTTAGGTTCCCAAAGAGCTGGAAGCAAGATGCTGTGGGGCCCAACTCGCCCTTTGGAAAGAAGCCTGCACGTTGTGCCTTTAGGCTCTAGGGCAAAGTAGCACACCCAGAGCAGAAGTCCTACTTCAGCCAGATCAGGCCTGCAAAGAAACTGCGTATCACAGGCCTTTGGAAGAGATGTTCCCGGTAGGCTGTAAGAGCACTGTGCAGAGCGAGTTGTTTCTTAGCTTCCCAAAGAGCTGGAAGCAAGATGCTGTGGGGCCCAACTCGCCCTTTGGAAAGAAGCCTGCACGTTGTGCCTTTCAGCTCTAGGGCAAAGTAGCACACCCAGAGCAGAAGTCCTACTTCAGCCAGATCAGGCCTGCAAAGAAACTGCGTTTCACAGGCCTTTGGAAGAGATGTTCCCGGTAGGCTGTAAGAGCACTGTGCAGAGCGAGTTGTTTCTTAGCTTCCCAAAGAGCTGGAAGCAAGATGCTGTGGGGCCCAACTCGCCCTTTGGAAAGAAGCCTGCACGTTGTGCCTTTCAGCTCTAGGGCAAAGTAGCACACCCAGAGCAGAAGTCCTACTTCAGCCAGATCAGGCCTGCAAAGAAACTGCGTTTCACAGGCCTTTGGAAGAGATGTTCCCGGTAGGCTGTAAGAGCACTGTGCAGAGCGAGTTGTTTCCTAGCTTCCCAAAGAGCTGGAAGCAAGATGCTGTGGGGCCCAACTCGCCCTTTGGAAAGAAGCATGCACGTTGTGCCTTTCAGCTCTAGGGCAAAGTAGCACACCCAGAGCAGAAGTCCTACTTCAGCCAGATCAGGCCTGCAAAGAAACTGCATTTCACAGGCCTTTGGAAGAGATGTTCCCACTAGGCTGTAAGAGCACTGTGCAGAGCGAGTTGTTTCTTAGCTTCCCAAAGAGCTGGAAGCAAGATGCTGTGGGGCCCAACTCGCCCTCTGGAAAGAAGCCTGCACGTTGTGCCTTTCAGCTCTAGGGCAAAGTAGCACACCCAGAGCAGAAGTCCTACTTCAGCCAGATCAGGCCTGCAAAGAAACTGCGTTTCACAGGCCTTTGGAAGAGATGTTCCCAATAGGCTGTAAGAGCACTGTGCAGAGCGAGTTGTTTCTTAGCTTCCCAAAGAGCTGGAAGCAAGATGCTGTGGGGCCCAACTCGCCCTTTGGAAAGAAGCCTGCACGTTGTGCCTTTCAGCTCTAGGGCAAAGTAGCACACCCAGAGCAGAAGTCCTACTTCAGCCAGATCAGGCCTGCAAAGAAACTGCGTTTCACAGGCCTTTGGAAGAGATGTTCCCGGTAGGCTGTAAGAGCACTGTGCAGAGCGAGTTGTTTCTTAGCTTCCCAAAGAGCTGGAAGCAAGATGCTGTGGGGCCCAACTCGCCCTTTGGAAAGAAGCCTGCACGTTGTGCCTTTCAGCTCTAGGGCAAAGTAGCACACCCAGAGCAGAAGTCCTACTTCAGCCAGATCAGGCATGCAAAGAAACTGCGTTTCACAGGCCTTTGGAAGAGATGTTCCCCGTAGGCTGTAAGGGCACTGTGCAGAGCGAGTTGTTTCTTATCTTCCCAAAGAGCTGGAAGCAAGATGCTGTGGGGCCCAACTCGCCCTTTGGAAAGAAGCCTGCACGTTGTGCCTTTCAGCTCTAGGGCAAAGTAGCACACCCAGAGCAGAAGTCCTACTTCAGCCAGATCAGCCCTGCAAAGAAACTGCGTTTCACAGGCCTTTGGAAGAGATGTTCCCACTAGGCTGTAAGAGCACTGTGCAGAGCGAGTTGTTTCTTAGCTTCCCAAAGAGCTGGAAGCAAGATGCTGTGGGGCCCAACTCGCCCTCTGGAAAGAAGCCTGCACGTTGTGCCTTTCAGCTCTAGGGCAAAGTAGCACACCCAGAGCGGAAGTCCTACTTCAGCCAGATCAGGCCTGCAAAGAAACTGCGTTTCACAGGCCTTTGGAAGAGATGTTCCCGGTAGGCTGTAAGAGCACTGTGCAGAGCGAGTTGTTTCTTAGCTTCCCAAAGAGCTGGAAGCAAGATGCTGTGGGGCCCAACTCGCCCTCTGGAAAGAAGCCTGCACGTTGTGCCTTTCAGCTCTAGGGCAAAGTAGCACACCCAGAGCATAAGTCCTACTTCAGCCAGATCAGGCCTGCAAAGAAACTGCGTTTCACAGGCCTTTGGAAGAGATGTTCCCGGTAGGCTGTAAGAGCACTGTGCAGAGCGAGTTGTTTCTTAGCTTCCCAAAGAGCTGGAAGCAAGATGCTGTGGGGCCCAACTCGCCCTTTGGAAAGAAGCCTGCACATTGTGCCTTTCAGCTCTAGGGCAAAGTAGCACACCCAGAGCAGAAGTCCTACTTCAGCCAGATCAGGCCTGCAAAGAAACTGCGTTTCACAGGCCTTTGGAAGAGATGTTCCCGGTAGGCTGTAAGAGCACTGTGCAGAGCGAGTTGTTTCTTAGCTTCCCAAAGAGCTGGAAGCAAGATGCTGTGGGGCCCAACTCGCCCTTTGGAAAGAAGCCTGCACGTTGTGCCTTTCAGCTCTAGGGCAAAGTAGCACACCCAGAGCAGAAGTCCTACTTCAGCCAGATCAGGCCTGCAAAGAAACTGCGTTTCACAGGCCTTTGGAAGAGATGTTCCCGGTAGGCTGTAAGAGCACTGTGCAGAGCGAGTTGTTTCTTAGCTTCCCAAAGAGCTGGAAGCAAGATGCTGTGGGGCCCAACTCGCCCTTTGGAAAGAAGCCTGCACGTTGTGCCTTTCAGCTCTAGGGCAAAGTAGCACACCCAGAGCAGAAGTCCTACTTCAGCCAGATCAGGCCTGCAAAGAAACTGCGTTTCTAAGGCCTTTGGAAGAGATGTTGCCACTAGGCTGTAAGAGCACTGTGCAGAGCGAGTTGTTTCTTAGCTTCCCAAAGAGCTGGAAGCAAGATGCTGTGGGGCCCAACTCGCCCTTTGGAAAGAAGCCTGCACGTTGTGCCTTTCAGCTCTAGGGCAAAGTAGCACACCCAGAGCAGAAGTCCTACTTCAGCCAGATCAGGCCTGCAAAGAAACTGTGTTTCACAGGCCTTTGGAAGAGATGTTCCCGGTAGGCTGTAAGAGCACTGTGCAGAGCGAGTTGTTTCTTAGATTCCCAAAGAGCTGGAAGCAAGATGCTGTGGGGCCCAACTCGCCCTTTGGAAAGAAGCCTGCACGTTGTGCCTTTCAGCTCTAGGGCAAAGTAGCACACCCAGAGCAGAAGTCCTACTTCAGCCAGATCAGGCCTGCAAAGAAACTGCGTTTCACAGGCCTTTGGAAGAGATGTTCCCGGTAGGCTGTAAGAGCACTGTGCAGAGCGAGTTGTTTCTTAGCTTCCCAAAGAGCTGGAAGCAAGATGCTGTGGGGCCCAAATCGCCCTCTGGAAAGAAGCCGGCACGTTGTGCCTTTCAGCTCTAGGGCAAAGTAGCACACCCAGAGCAGAAGTCCTACTTCAGCCAGATCAGGCCTGCAAAGAAACTGCGTTTCACAGGCCTTTGGAAGAGATGTTCCTGGTAGGCTGTAAGAGCACTGTGCAGAGCGAGTGGTTTCTTAGGTTCCCAAAGAGCTGGAAGCAAGATGCTGTGGGGCCCAACTCGCCCTTTGGAAAGAAGCCTGCACGTTGTGCCTTTAGGCTCTAGGGCAAAGTAGCACACCCAGAGCAGAAGTCCTACTTCAGCCAGATCAGGCCTGCAAAGAAACTGCGTATCACAGGCCTTTGGAAGAGATGTTCCCGGTAGGCTGTAAGAGCACTGTGCAGAGCGAGTTGTTTCTTAGCTTCCCAAAGAGCTGGAAGCAAGATGCTGTGGGGCCCAACTCGCCCTTTGGAAAGAAGCCTGCACGTTGTGCCTTTCAGCTCTAGGGCAAAGTAGCACACCCAGAGCAGAAGTCCTACTTCAGCCAGATCAGGCCTGCAAAGAAACTGCGTTTCACAGGCCTTTGGAAGAGATGTTCCCGGTAGGCTGTAAGAGCACTGTGCAGAGCGAGTTGTTTCTTAGCTTCCCAAAGAGCTGGAAGCAAGATGCTGTGGGGCCCAACTCGCCCTTTGGAAAGAAGCCTGCACGTTGTGCCTTTCAGCTCTAGGGCAAAGTAGCACACCCAGAGCAGAAGTCCTACTTCAGCCAGATCAGGCCTGCAAAGAAACTGCGTTTCACAGGCCTTTGAAAGAGATGTTCCCGGTAGGCTGTAAGAGCACTGTGCAGAGCGAGTTGTTTCTTAGCTTCCCAAAGAGCTGGAAGCAAGATGCTGTGGGGCCCAACTCGCCCTTTGGAAAGAAGCCTGCACGTTGTGCCTTTCAGCTCTAGGGCAAAGTAGCACACCCAGAGCAGAAGTCCTACTTCAGCCAGATCAGGCCTGCAAAGAAACTGCGTTTCACAGGCCTTTGGAAGAGATGTTCCCACTAGGCTGTAAGAGCACTGTCCAGAGCGAGTTGTTTCTTAGCTTCCCAAAGAGCTGGAAGCAAGATGCTGTGGGGCCCAACTCGCCCTCTGGAAAGAAGCCTGCACGTTGTGCCTTTCAGCTCTAGGGCAAAGTAGCACACCCAGAGCAGAAGTCCTACTTCAGCCAGATCAGGCCTGCAAAGAAACTGCGTTTCACAGGCCTTTGGAAGAGATGTTCCCACTAGGCTGTAAGAGCACTGTGCAGAGCGAGTTGTTTCTTAGCTTCCCAAAGAGCTGGAAGCAAGATGCTGTGGGGCCCAACTCGCCCTTTGGAAAGAAGCCTGCACGTTGTGCCTTTCAGCTCTAGGGCAAAGTAGCACACCCAGAGCAGAAGTCCTACTTCAGCCAGATCAGGCCTGCAAAGAAACTGCGTTTCACAGGCCTTTGGAAGAGATGTTCCCGGTAGGCTGTAAGAGCACTGTGCAGAGCGAGTTGTTTCTTAGCTTCCCAAAGAGCTGGAAGCAAGATGCTGTGGGGCCCAACTCGCCCTCTGGAAAGAAGCCTGCACGTTGTGCCTTTCAGCTCTAGGGCAAAGTAGCACACCCAGAGCAGAAGTCCTACTTCAGCCAGATCAGGCCTGCAAAGAAACTGCGTTTCACAACCCTTTGGAAGAGATGTTCCCGGTAGGCTGTAAGAGCACTGTGCAGAGCGAGTTGTTTCTTAGCTTCCCAAAGAGCTGGAAGCAAGATGCTGTGGGGCCCAACTCGCCCTTTGGAAAGAAGCCTGCACGTTGTGCCTTTCAGCTCTAGGGCAAAGTAGCACACCCAGAGCAGAAGTCCTACTTCAGCCAGATCAGGCCTGCAAAGAAACTGCGTTTCACAGGCCTTTGGAAGAGATGTTCCCGGTAGGCTGTAAGAGCACTGTGCAGAGCGAGTGGTTTCTTAGCTTCCCAAAGAGCTGGAAGCAAGATGCTGTTGGGCCCAACTCGCCCTTTGGAAAGAAGCCTGCACGTTGTGCCTTTCAGCTCTAGGGCAAAGTAGCACACCCAGAGCAGAAGTCCTACTTCAGCCAGATCAGGCCTGCAAAGAAACTGCGTTTCACAGGCCTTTGGAAGAGATGTTCCCGGTAGGCTGTAAGAGCACTGTGCAGAGCGAGTGGTTTCTTAGCTTCCCAAAGAGCTGGAAGCAAGATGCTGTGGGGCCCAACTCGCCCTTTGGAAAGAAGCCTGCACGTTGTGCCTTTCAGCTCTCGGGCAAAGTAGCACACCCAGAGCAGAAGTCCTACTTCAGCCAGATCAGGCCTGCAAAGAAACTGCGTTTCACAGGCCTTTGGAAGAGATGTTCCCACTAGGCTGTAAGAGCACTGTGCAGAGCGAGTTGTTTCTTAGCTTCCCAAAGAGCTGGAAGCAAGATGCTGTGGGGCCCAACTCGCCCTCTGGAAAGAAGCCTGCACGTTGTGCCTTTCAGCTCTAGGGCAAAGTAGCACACCCAGAGCAGAAGTCCTACTTCAGCCAGATCAGGCCTGCAAAGAAACTGCGTTTCACAGGCCTTTGGAAGAGATGTTCCCGGTAGGCTGTAAGAGCACTGTGCAGAGCGAGTTGTTTCTTAGCTTTCCAAAGAGCTGGAAGCAAGATGCTGTGGGGCCCAACTCGCCCTCTGGAAAGAAGCCTGCAGGTTGTGCCTTTCAGCTCTAGGGCAAAGTAGCACACCCAGAGCAGAAGTCCTACTTCAGCCAGATCAGGCCTGCAAAGAAACTGCGTTTCACAGGCCTTTGGAAGAGATGTTCCCACTAGGCTGTAATAGCACTGTGCAGAGCGAGTTGTTTCTTAGCTTCCCAAAGAGCTGGAAGCAAGATGCTGTGGGGCCCAACTCGCCCTCTGGAAAGAAGCCTGCACGTTGTGCCTTTCAGCTCTAGGGCAAAGTAGCACACCCAGAGCAGAAGTCCTACTTCAGCCAGATCAGGCCTGCAAAGAAACTGCGTTTCACAGGCCTTTGGAAGAGATGTTCCCACTAGGCTGTAAGAGCACTGTGCAGAGCGAGTTGTTTCTTAGCTTCCCAAAGAGCTGGAAGCAAGATGCTGTGGGGCCCAACTCGCCCTTTGGAAAGAAGCCTGCACGTTGTGCCTTTCAGCTCTAGGGCAAAGTAGCACACCCAGAGCAGAAGTCCTACTTCAGCCAGATCAGGCCTGCAAAGAAACTGCGTTTCACAGGCCTTTGGAAGAGATGTTCCCGGTAGGCTGTAAGAGCACTGTGCAGAGCGAGTTGTTTCTTAGCTTCCCAAAGAGCTGGAAGCAAGATGCTGTGGGGCCCAACTCGCCCTCTGGAAAGAAGCCTGCACGTTGTGCCTTTCAGCTCTAGGGCAAAGTAGCACACCCAGAGCAGAAGTCCTACTTCAGCCAGATCAGGCCTGCAAAGAAACTGCGTTTCACAACCCTTTGGAAGAGATGTTCCCGGTAGGCTGTAAGAGCACTGTGCAGAGCGAGTTGTTTCTTAGCTTCCCAAAGAGCTGGAAGCAAGATGCTGTGGGGCCCAACTCGCCCTTTGGAAAGAAGCCTGCACGTTGTGCCTTTCAGCTCTAGGGCAAAGTAGCACACCCAGAGCAGAAGTCCTACTTCAGCCAGATCAGGCCTGCAAAGAAACTGCGTTTCACAGGCCTTTGGAAGAGATGTTCCCGGTAGGCTGTAAGAGCACTGTGCAGAGCGAGTGGTTTCTTAGCTTCCCAAAGAGCTGGAAGCAAGATGCTGTGGGGCCCAACTCGCCCTTTGGAAAGAAGCCTGCACGTTGTGCCTTTCAGCTCTAGGGCAAAGTAGCACACCCAGAGCAGAAGTCCTACTTCAGCCAGATCAGGCCTGCAAAGAAACTGCGTTTCACAGGCCTTTGGAAGAGATGTTCCCGGTAGGCTGTAAGAGCACTGTGCAGAGCGAGTGGTTTCTTAGCTTCCCAAAGAGCTGGAAGCAAGATGCTGTGGGGCCCAACTCGCCCTTTGGAAAGAAGCCTGCACGTTGTGCCTTTCAGCTCTCGGGCAAAGTAGCACACCCAGAGCAGAAGTCCTACTTCAGCCAGATCAGGCCTGCAAAGAAACTGCGTTTCACAGGCCTTTGGAAGAGATGTTCCCACTAGGCTGTAAGAGCACTGTGCAGAGCGAGTTGTTTCTTAGCTTCCCAAAGAGCTGGAAGCAAGATGCTGTGGGGCCCAACTCGCCCTCTGGAAAGAAGCCTGCACGTTGTGCCTTTCAGCTCTAGGGCAAAGTAGCACACCCAGAGCAGAAGTCCTACTTCAGCCAGATCAGGCCTGCAAAGAAACTGCGTTTCACAGGCCTTTGGAAGAGATGTTCCCGGTAGGCTGTAAGAGCACTGTGCAGAGCGAGTTGTTTCTTAGCTTTCCAAAGAGCTGGAAGCAAGATGCTGTGGGGCCCAACTCGCCCTCTGGAAAGAAGCCTGCAGGTTGTGCCTTTCAGCTCTAGGGCAAAGTAGCACACCCAGAGCAGAAGTCCTACTTCAGCCAGATCAGGCCTGCAAAGAAACTGCGTTTCACAGGCCTTTGGAAGAGATGTTCCCACTAGGCTGTAATAGCACTGTGCAGAGCGAGTTGTTTCTTAGCTTCCCAAAGAGCTGGAAGCAAGATGCTGTGGGGCCCAACTCGCCCTCTGGAAAGAAGCCTGCACGTTGTGCCTTTCAGCTCTAGGGCAAAGTAGCACACCCAGAGCAGAAGTCCTACTTCAGCCAGATCAGGCCTGCAAAGAAACTGCGTTTCACAGGCCTTTGGAAGAGATGTTCCCGGTAGGCTGTAAGAGCACTGTGCAGAGCGAGTTGTTTCTTAGCTTTCCAAAGAGCTGGAAGCAAGATGCTGTGGGGCCCAACTCGCCCTCTGGAAAGAAGCCTGCACGTTGTGCCTTTCAGCTCTAGGGCAAAGTAGCACACCCAGAGCAGAAGTCCTACTTCAGCCAGATCAGGCCTGCAAAGAAACTGCGTTTCACAGGCCTTTGGAAGAGATGTTCCCACTAGGCTGTAAGAGCACTGTGCAGAGCGAGTTGTTTCTTAGCTTCCCAAAGAGCTGGAAGCAAGATGCTGTGGGGCCCAACTCGCCCTCTGGAAAGAAGCCTGCACGTTGTGCCTTTCAGCTCTAGGGCAAAGTAGCACACCCAGAGCAGAAGTCCTACTTCAGCCAGATCAGGCCTGCAAAGAAACTGCGTTTCACAGGCCTTTGGAAGAGATGTTCCCGGTAGGCTGTAAGAGCACTGTGCAGAGCGAGTTGTTTCTTAGCTTTCCAAAGAGCTGGAAGCAAGATGCTGTGGGGCCCAACTCGCCCTCTGGAAAGAAGCCTGCACGTTGTGCCTTTCAGCTCTAGGGCAAAGTAGCACACCCAGAGCAGAAGTCCTACTTCAGCCAGATCAGCCATGCAAAGAAACTGCGTTTGACAGGCCTTTGGAAGAGATGTTCCCACTAGGCTGTAAGAGCACTGTGCAGAGCGAGTTGTTTCTTAGCTTCCCAAAGAGCTGGAAGCAAGATGCTGTGGGGCCCAACTCGCCCTTTGGAAAGAAGCCTGCACGTTGTGCCTTTCAGCTCTAGGGCAAAGTAGCACACCCAGAGCAGAAGTCCTACTTCAGCCAGATCAGGCCTGCAAAGAAACTGCGTTTCACAGGCCTTTGGAAGAGATGTTCCCGGTAGGCTGTAAGAGCACTGTGCAGAGCGAGTTGTTTCTTAGCTTCCCAAAGAGCTGGAAGCAAGATGCTGTGGGGCCCAACTCGCCCTTTGGAAAGAAGCCTGCACGTTGTGCCTTTCAGCTCTAGGGCAAAGTAGCACACCCAGAGCAGAAGTCCTACTTCAGCCAGATCAGGCCTGCAAAGAAACTGCGTTTCACAGGCCTTTGGAAGAGATGTTCCCACTAGGCTGTAAGAGCACTGTGCAGAGCGAGTTGTTTCTTAGCTTCCCAAAGAGCTGGAAGCAAGATGCTGTGGGGCCCAACTCGCCCTTTGGAAAGTAGCCTGCACGTTGTGCCTTTCAGCTCTAGGGCAAAGTAGCACACCCAGAGCAGAAGTCCTACTTCAGCCAGATCAGGCCTGCAAAGAAACTGCGTTTCACAGGCCTTTGGAAGAGATGTTCCCACTAGGCTGTAAGAGCACTGTGCAGAGCGAGTTGTTTCTTAGCTTCCCAAAGAGCTGGAAGCAAGATGCTGTGGGGCCCAACTCGCCCTTTGGAAAGAAGCCTGCACGTTGTGCCTTTCAGCTCTAGGGCAAAGTAGCACACCCAGAGCAGAAGTCCTACTTCAGCCAGATCAGGCCTGCAAAGAAACTGCGTTTCACAGGCCTTTGGAAGAGATGTTCCCGGTAGGCTGTAAGAGCACTGTGCAGAGCGAGTTGTTCCTTAGCTTCCCAAAGAGCTGGAAGCAAGATGCTGTAGGGCCCAACTCGCCCTTTGGAAAGAAGCCTGCACGTTGTGCCTTTCAGCTCTAGGGCAAAGTAGCACACCCAGAGCAGAAGTCCTACTTCAGCCAGATCAGGCCTGCAAAGAAACTGCGTTTCACAGGCCTTTGGAAGAGATGTTCCCACTAGGCTGTAAGAGCACTGTGCAGAGCGAGTTGTTTCTTAGCTTCCCAAAGAGCTGGAAGCAAGATGCTGTGGGGCCCAACTCGCCCTCTGGAAAGAAGCCTGCACGTTGTGCCTTTCAGCTCTAGGGCAAAGTAGCACACCCAGAGCAGAAGTCCTACTTCAGCCAGATCAGGCCTGCAAAGAAAGTGCGTTTCACAGGCCTTTGGAAGAGATGTTCCCGGTAGGCTGTAAGAGCACTGTGCAGAGCGAGTTGTTTCTTAGCTTTCCAAAGAGCTGGAAGCAAGATGCTGTGGGGCCCAACTCGCCCTTTGGAAAGAAGCCTGCACGTTGTGCCTTTCAGCTCTAGGGCAAAGTAGCACACCCAGAGCAGAAGTCCTACTTCAGCCAGATCAGGCCTGCAAAGAAACTGCGTTTCACAGGCCTTTGGAAGAGATGTTCCCACTAGGCTGTAAGAGCACTGTGCAGAGCGAGTTGTTTCTTGGCTTCCCAAAGAGCTGGAAGCAAGATGCTGTGGGGCCCAACTCACCCTTTGGAAAGAAGCCTGCACGTTGTGCTTTTCAGCTCTAGGGCAAAGTAGCACACCCAGAGCAGAAGTCCTACTTCAGCCAGATCAGGCCTGCAAAGAAACTGCGTTTCACAGGCCTTTGGAAGAGATGTTCCCGGTAGGCTGTAAGAGCACTGTGCAGAGCGAGTTGTTTCTTAGCTTCCCAAAGAGCTGGAAGCAAGATGCTGTGGGGCCCAACTCGCCCTTTGGAAAGAAGCCTGCACGTTGTGCCTTTCAGCTCTAGGGCAAAGTAGCACACCCAGAGCAGAAGTCCTACTTCAGCCAGATCAGGCCTGCAAAGAAACTGCGTTTCACAGGCCTTTGGAAGAGATGTTCCCGGTAGGCTGTAAGAGCACTGTGCAGAGTGAGTTGTTTCTTAGCTTCCCAAAGAGCTGGAAGCAACATGCTGTGGGGCCCAACTCGCCCTTTGGAAAGAAGCCTGCACGTTGTGCCTTTCAGCTCTAGGGCAAAGTAGCACACCCAGAGCAGAAGTCCTACTTCAGCCAGATCAGGCCTGCAAAGAAACTGCGTTTCACAGGCCTTTGGAAGAGATGTTCCCACTAGGCTGTAAGAGCACTGTGCAGAGCGAGTTGTTTCTTAGCTTCCCAAAGAGCTGGAAGCAAGATGCTGTGGGGCCCAACTCGCCCTTTGGAAAGAAGCCTGCACGTTGTGCCTTTCAGCTCTAGGGCAAAGTAGCACACCCAGAGCAGAAGTCCTACTTCAGCCAGATCAGGCCTGCAAAGAAACTGCGTTTCACAGGCCTTTGGAAGAGATGTTCCTGGCAGGCTGTAAGAGCACTGTGCAGAGCGAGTTGTTTCTTAGCTTCCCAAAGAGCTGGAAGCAAGATGCTGTGGGGCCCAACTCACCCTCTGGAAAGAAGCCTGCACGTTGTGCCTTTCAGCTCTAGGGCAAAGTAGCACACCCAGAGCAGAAGTCCTACTTCAGCCAGATCAGGCCTGCAAAGAAACTGCGTTTCAAAGGCCTTTGGAAGAGATGTTGCCACTAGGCTGTAAGAGCACTGTCCAGAGCGAGTTGTTTCTTAGCTTCCCAAAGAGCTGGAAGCAAGATGCTGTGGGGCCCAACTCGCCCTTTGGAAAGAAGCCTGCACGTTGTGCCTTTCAGCTCTAGGGCAAAGTAGCACACCCAGAGCAGAAGTCCTACTTCAGCCAGATCAGGCCTGCAAAGAAACTGCGTTTCACAGGCCTTTGGAAGAGATGTTCCCACTAGGCTGTAAGAGCACTGTGCAGAGCGAGTTGTTTCTTAGCTTCCCAAAGAGCTGGAAGCAAGATGCTGTGGGGCCCAACTCGCCCTTTGGAAAGAAGCCTGCACGTTGTGCCTTTCAGCTCTAGGGCAAAGTAGCACACCCAGAGCAGAAGTCCTACTTCAGCCAGATCAGGCCTGCAAAGAAACTGCGTTTCACAGGCCTTTGGAAGAGATGTTCCCGGTAGGCTGTAAGAGCACTGTGCAGAGCGAGTTGTTTCTTAGCTTCCCAAAGAGCTGGAAGCAAGATGCTGTGGGGCCCAACTCGCCCTTTGGAAAGAAGCCTGCACGTTGTGCCTTTCAGCTCTAGGGCAAAGTAGCACACCCAGAGCAGAAGTCCTACTTCAGCCAGATCAGGCCTGCAGAGAAACTGCGTTTCACAGGCCTTTGGAAGAGATGTTCCCACTAGGCTGTAAGAGCACTGTGCAGAGCGAGTTGTTTCTTAGCTTCCCAAAGAGCTCGACGCAAGATGCTGTGGGTCCCAACTCGCCCTCTGGAAAGAAGCCTGCACGTTGTGCCTTTCAGCTCTAGGGCAAAGTAGCACACCCAGAGCAGAAGTCCTACTGCAGCCAGATCAGGCCTGCAAAGAAACTGCGTTTCACAGGTCTTTGGAAGAGATGTTCACACTAGGCTGTAAGAGGACTGTGCAGAGCGAGTTGTTTCTTAGCTTCCCAAAGAGCTGGAAGCAAGATGCTGTGGGGCCCAACTCGCCCTTTGGAAAGAAGCCTGCACGTTGTGCCTTTCAGCTCTAGGGCAAAGTAGCACACCCAGAGCAGAAGTCCTACTTCAGCCAGATCAGGCCTGCAAAGAAACTGCGTTTCACAGGCCTTTGGAAGAGATGTTCCCACTAGGCTGTAAGAGCACTGTGCAGAGCGAGTTGTTTCTTAGCTTCCCAAAGAGCTGGAAGCAAGATGCTGTGGGGCCCAACTCGCCCTCTGGAAAGAAGACTGCACGTTGTGCCTTTCAGCTCTAGGGCAAAGTAGCACACCCAGAGCAGAAGTCCTACTTCAGCCAGATCAGGCCTGCAAAGAAACTGCGTTTCACAGGCCTTTGGAAGAGATGTTCCCGGTAGGCTGTAAGAGCACTGTGCAGAGCGAGTTGTTTCTTAGCTTCCCAAAGAGCTGGAAGCAAGATGCTGTGGGGCCCAACTCGCCCTTTGGAAAGAAGCCTGCACGTTGTGCCTTTCAGCTCTAGGGCAAAGTAGCACACCCAGAGCAGAAGTCCTACTTCAGCCAGATCAGGCCTGCAAAGAAACTGCGTTTCACAGGCCTTTGGAAGAGATGTTCCCACTAGGCTGTTAGAGCACTGTGCAGAGCGAGTTGTTTCTTAGCTTCCCAAAGAGCTGGAAGCAAGATGCTGTGGGGCCCAACTCGCCCTCTGGAAAGAAGCCTGCACGTTGTGCCTTTCAGCTCTAGGGCAAAGTAGCACACCCAGAGCAGAAGTCCTACTTCAGCCAGATCAGGCCTGCAAAGAAACTGCGTTTCACAGGCCTTTGGAAGAGATGTTCCCGGTAGGCTGTAAGAGCACTGTGCAGAGCGAGTTGTTTCTTAGCTTTCCAAAGAGCTGGAAGCAAGATGCTGTGGGGCCCAACTCGCCCTTTGGAAAGAAGCCTGCACGTTGTGCCTTTCAGCTCTAGGGCAAAGTAGCACACCCAGAGCAGAAGTCCTACTTCAGCCAGATCAGGCCTGCAAAGAAACTGCGTTTCACAGGCCTTTGGAAGAGATGTTCCCACTAGGCTGCAAGAGCACTGTGTAGAGCGAGTTGTTTCTTGGCTTCCCAAAGAGCTGGAAGCAAGATGCTGTGGGGCCCAACTCGCCCTTTGGAAAGAAGCCTGCACGTTGTGCCTTTCAGCTCTAGGGCAAAGTAGCACACCCAGAGCAGAAGTCCTACTTCAGCCAGATCAGGCCTGCAAAGAAACTGCGTTTCACAGGCCTTTGGAAGAGATGTTCCCGGTAGGCTGTAAGAGCACTGTGCAGAGCGAGTTGTTTCTTAGCTTCCCAAAGAGCTGGAAGCAAGATGCTGTGGGGCCCAACTCGCCCTTTGGAAAGAAGCCTGCACGTTGTGCCTTTCAGCTCTAGGGCAAAGTAGCACACCCAGAGCAGAAGTCCTACTTCAGCCAGATCAGGCCTGCAAAGAAACTGCGTTTCACAGGCCTTTGGAAGAGATGTTCCCGGTAGGCTGTAAGAGCACTGTGCAGAGCGAGTTGTTTCTTAGCTTCCCAAAGAGCTGGAAGCAAGATGCTGTGGGGCCCAACTCGCCCTTTGGAAAGAAGCCTGCACGTTGTGCCTTTCAGCTCTAGGGCAAAGTAGCACACACAGAGCAGAAGACCTACTTCAGCCAGATCAGGCCTGCAAAGAAACTGCGTTTCACAGGCCTTTGGAAGAGATGTTCCCGGTAGGCTGTAAGTGCACTGTGCAGAGCGAGTTGTTTCTAAGCTTCCCAAAGAGCTGGAAGCAAGATGCTGTGGGGCCCAACTCGCCCTTTGGGAAGAAGCCTACACGTTGTGCCTTTCAGCTCTAGGGCAAAGTAGCACACCCAGAGCAGAAGTCCTACTTCAGCCAGATCAGGCCTGCAAAGAAACTGCGTTTCACAGGCCTTTGGAAGAGATGTTCCCACTAGGCTGTAAGAGCACTGTGCAGAGCGAGTTGTTTCTTGGCTTCCCAAAGAGCTGGAAGCAAGATGCTGTGGGGCCCAACTCGCCCTTTGGAAAGAAGCCTGCACGTTGTGCCTTTCAGCTCTAGGGCAAAGTAGCACACCCAGAGCAGAAGTCCTACTTCAGCCAGATCAGGCCTGCAAAGAAACTGCGTTTCACAGGCCTTTGGAAGAGATGTTCCCGGTAGGCTGTAAGAGCACTGTGCAGAGCGAGTTGTTTCTTAGCTTCCCAAAGAGCTGGAAGCAAGATGCTGTGGGGCCCAACTCGCCCTTTGGAAAGAAGCCTGCACGTTGTGCCTTTCAGCTCTAGGGCAAAGTAGCACACCCAGAGCAGAAGTCCTACTTCAGCCAGATCAGGCCTGCAAAGAAACTGCGTTTCACAGGCCTTTGGAAGAGATGTTCCCACTAGGCTGTAAGAGCACTGTGCAGAGCGAGTTGTTTCTTAGCTTCCCAAAGAGCTGGAAGCAAGATGCTGTGGGGCCCAACTCGCCCTTTGGAAAGAAGCCTGCACGTTGTGCCTTTCAGCTCTAGGGCAAAGTAGCACACCCAGAGCAGAAGTCCTACTTCAGCCAGATCAGGCCTGCAAAGAAACTGCGTTTCACAGGCCTTTGGAAGAGATGTTCCTGGCAGGCTGTAAGAGCACTGTGCAGAGCGAGTTGTTTCTTAGCTTCCCAAAGAGCTGGAAGCAAGATGCTGTGGGGCCCAACTCACCCTTTGGAAAGAAGCCTGCACGTTGTGCCTTTCAGCTCTAGGGCAAAGTAGCACACCCAGAGCAGAAGTCCTACTTCAGCCAGATCAGGCCTGCAAAGAAACTGCGTTTCAAAGGCCTTTGGAAGAGATGTTGCCACTAGGCTGTAAGAGCACTGTCCAGAGCGAGTTGTTTCTTAGCTTCCCAAAGACCTGGAAGCAAGATGCTGTGGGGCCCAACTCGCCCTTTGGAAAGAAGCCTGCACGTTGTGCCTTTCAGCTCTAGGGCAAAGTAGCACACCCAGAGCAGAAGTCCTACTTCAGCCAGATCAGGCCTGCAAAGAAACTGCGTTTCACAAGCCTTTGGAAGAGATGTTCCCGGCAGGCTGTAAGAGCACTGTGCAGAGCGAGTTGTTTCTTAGCTTCCCAAAGAGCTGGAAGCAAGATGCTGTGGGGCCCAACTCGCCCTTTGGAAAGAAGCCTGCACGTTGTGCCTTTCAGCTCTAGGGCAAAGTAGCACACCCAGAGCAGAAGTCCTACTTCAGCCAGATCAGGCCTGCAGAGAAACTGCGTTTCACAGGCCTTTGGAAGAGATGTTCCCACTAGGCTGTAAGAGCACTGTGCAGAGCGAGTTGTTTCTTAGCTTCCCAAAGAGCTGGACGCAAGATGCTGTGGGTCCCAACTCGCCCTCTGGAAAGAAGCCTGCACGTTGTGCCTTTCAGCTCTAGGGCAAAGTAGCACACCCAGAGCAGAAGTCCTACTTCAGCCAGATCAGGCCTGCAAAGGAACTGCGTTTCACAGGCCTTTGGAAGAGATGTTCACACTAGGCTGTAAGAGCACTGTGCAGAGCGAGTTGTTTCTTAGCTTCCCAAAGAGCTGGAAGCAAGATGCTGTGGGGCCCAACTCGCCCTTTGGAAAGAAGCCTGCACGTTGTGCCTTTCAGCTCTAGGGCAAAGTAGCACACCCAGAGCAGAAGTCCTACTTCAGCCAGATCAGGCCTGCAAAGAAACTGCGTTTCACAGGCCTTTGGAAGAGATGTTCCCACTAGGCTGTAAGAGCACTGTGCAGAGCGAGTTGTTTCTTAGCTTCCCAAAGAGCTGGAAGCAAGATGCTGTGGGGCCCAACTCGCCCTCTGGAAAGAAGCCTGCACGTTGTGCCTTTCAGCTCTAGGGCAAAGTAGCACACCCAGAGCAGAAGTCCTACTTCAGCCAGATCAGGCCTGCAAAGAAACTGCGTTTCACAGGCCTTTGGAAGAGATGTTCCCGGTAGGCTGTAAGAGCACTGTGCAGAGCGAGTTGTTTCTTAGCTTTCCAAAGAGCTGGAAGCAAGATGCTGTGGGGCCCAACTCGCCCTTTGGAAAGAAGCCTGCACGTTGTGCCTTTCAGCTCTAGGGCAAAGTAGCACACCCAGAGCAGAAGTCCTACTTCAGCCAGGTCAGGCCTGCAAAGAAACTGCGTTTCACAGGCCTTTAGAAGACATGTTCCCACTAGGCTGTAAGAGCACTGTGCAGAGCGAGTTGTTTCTTAGCTTCCCAAAGAGCTGGAAGCAAGATGCTGTGGGGCCCAACTCGCCCTTTGGAAAGAAGCCTGCACGTTGTGCCTTTCAGCTCTAGGGCAAAGTAGCACACCCAGAGCAGAAGTCCTACTTCAGCCAGATCAGGCCTGCAAAGAAACTGCGTTTCAAAGGCCTTTGGAAGAGATGTTGCCACTAGGCTGTAAGAGCACTGTCCAGAGCGAGTTGTTTCTTAGCTTCCCAAAGAGCTGGAAGCAAGATGCTGTGGGGCCCAACTCGCCCTTTGGAAAGAAGCCTGCACGTTGTGCCTTTCAGCTCTAGGGCAAAGTAGCACACCCAGAGCAGAAGTCCTACTTCAGCCAGATCAGGCCTGCAAAGAAACTGCGTTTCACAGGCCTTTGGAAGAGATGTTCCCACTAGGCTGTAAGAGCACTGTGCAGAGCGAGTTGTTTATTAGCTTCCCAAAGAGCTGGAAGCAAGATGCTGTGGGGCCCAACTCGCCCTTTGGAAAGAAGCCTGCACGTTGTGCCTTTCAGCTCTAGGGCAAAGTAGCACACCCAGAGCAGAAGTCCTACTTCAGCCAGATCAGGCCTGCAAAGAAACTGCGTTTCACAAGCCTTTGGAAGAGATGTTCCCGGCAGGCTGTAAGAGCACTGTGCAGAGCGAGTTGTTTCTTAGCTTCCCAAAGAGCTGGAAGCAAGATGCTGTGGGGCCCAACTCGCCCTTTGGAAAGAAGCCTGCACGTTGTGCCTTTCAGCTCTAGGGCAAAGTAGCACACCCAGAGCAGAAGTCCTACTTCAGCCAGATCAGGCCTGCAGAGAAACTGCGTTTCACAGGCCTTTGGAAGAGATGTTCCCACTAGGCTGTAAGAGCACTGTGCAGAGCGAGTTGTTTCTTAGCTTCCCAAAGAGCTGGAAGCAAGATGCTGTGGGTCCCAACTCGCCCTCTGGAAAGAAGCCTGCACGTTGTGCCTTTCAGCTCTAGGGCAAAGTAGCACACCCAGAGCAGAAGTCCTACTTCAGCCAGATCAGGCCTGCAAAGAAACTGCGTTTCACAGGCCTTTGGAAGAGATGTTCACACTAGGCTGTAAGAGGACTGTGCAGAGCGAGTTGTTTCTTAGCTTCCCAAAGAGCTGGAAGCAAGATGCTGTGGGGCCCAACTCGCCCTTTGGAAAGAAGCCTGCACGTTGTGCCTTTCAGCTCTAGGGCAAAGTAGCACACCCAGAGCAGAAGTCCTACTTCAGCCAGATCAGGCCTGCAAAGAAACTGCGTTTCACAGGCCTTTGGAAGAGATGTTCCCACTAGGCTGTAAGAGCACTGTGCAGAGCGAGTTGTTTCTTAGCTTCCCAAAGAGCTGGAAGCAAGATGCTGTGGGGCCCAACTCGCCCTCTGGAAAGAAGCCTGCACGTTGTGCCTTTCAGCTCTAGGGCAAAGTAGCACACCCAGAGCAGAAGTCCTACTTCAGCCAGATCAGGCCTGCAAAGAAACTGCGTTTCACAGGCCTTTGGAAGAGATGTTCCCACTAGGCTGTAAGAGCACTGTGCAGAGCGAGTTGTTTCTTAGCTTCCCAAAGAGCTGGAAGCAAGATGCTGTGGGGCCCAACTCGCCCTCTGGAAAGAAGCCTGCACGTTGTGCCTTTCAGCTCTAGGGCAAAGTAGCACACCCAGAGCAGAAGTCCTACTTCAGCCAGATCAGGCCTGCAAAGAAACTGCGTTTCACAGGCCTTTGGAAGAGATGTTCCCACTAGGCTGTAAGAGCACTGTGCAGAGCGAGTTGTTTCTTAGCTTCCCAAAGAGCTGGAAGCAAGATGCTGTGGGGCCCAACTCGCCCTTTGGAAAGAAGCCTGCACGTTGTGCCTTTCAGCTCTAGGGCAAAGCAGCACACCCAGAGCAGAAGTTCTACTTCAGCCAGATCAGGCCTGCAAAGAAACTGCGTTTCACAGGCCTTTGGAAGAGATGTTCCTGGCAGGCTGTAAGAGCACTGTGCAGAGCGAGTTGTTTCTTAGCTTCCCAAAGAGCTGGAAGCAAGATGCTGTGGGGCCCAACTCGCCCTTTGGAAAGAAGCCTGCACGTTGTGCCTTTCAGCTCTAGGGCAAAGTAGCACACCCAGAGCAGAAGTCCTACTTCAGCCAGATCAGGCCTGCAAAGAAACTGCGTTTCACAGGCCTTTGGAAGAGATGTTCCCACTAGGCTGTAAGAGCACTGTGCAGAGCGAGTTGTTTCTTAGCTTCCCAAAGAGCTGGAAGCAAGATGCTGTGGGGCCCAACTCGCCCTTTGGAAAGAAGCCTGCACGTTGTGCCTTTCAGCTCTAGGGCAAAGTAGCACACCCAGAGCAGAAGTCCTACTTCAGCCAGATCAGGCCTGCAAAGGAACTGCGTTTCACAGGCCTTTGGAAGAGATGTTCCCGGTAGGCTGTAAGAGCACTGTGCAGAGCGAGTTGTTTCTTAGCTTCCCAAAGAGCTGGAAGCAAGATGCTGTGGGGCCCAACTCGCCCTTTGGAAAGAAGCCTGCACGTTGTGCCTTTCAGCTCTAGGGCAAAGTAGCACACCCAGAGCAGAAGTCCTACTTCAGCCAGATCAGGCCTGCAAAGAAACTGCGTTTCACAGGCCTTTGGAAGAGATGTTCCCGGTAGGCTGTAAGAGCACTGTGCAGAGCGAGTTGTTTCTTAGCTTCCCAAAGAGCTGGAAGCAAGATGCTGTGGGGCCCAACTCGCCCTTTGGAAAGAAGCCTGCACGTTGTGCCTTTCAGCTCTAGGGCAAAGTAGCACACCCAGAGCAGAAGTCCTACTTCAGCCAGATCAGGCCTGCAAAGAAACTGCGTTTCACAGGCCTTTGGAAGAGATGTTCCCGGTAGGCTGTAAGAGCACTGTGCAGAGCGAGTTGTTTCTTAGCTTCCCAAAGAGCTGGAAGCAAGATGCTGTGGGGCCCAACTCGCCCTTTGGAAAGAAGCCTGCACGTTGTGCCTTTCAGCTCTAGGGCAAAGTAGCACACCCAGATAGAAGTCCTACTTCAGCCAGATCAGGCCTGCAAAGAAACTGCGTTTCACAGGCCTTTGGAAGAGATGTTCCCACTAGGCTGTAAGAGCACTGTGCAGAGCGAGTTGTTTCTTAGCTTCCCAAAGAGCTGGAAGCAAGATGCTGTGGGGCCCAACTCGCCCTCTGGAAAGAAGACTGCACGTTGTGCCTTTCAGCTCTAGGGCAAAGTAGCACACCCAGAGCAGAAGTCCTACTTCAGCCAGATCAGGCCTGCAAAGAAACTGCGTTTCACAGGCCTTTGGAAGAGATGTTCCCGGTAGGCTGTAAGAGCACTGTGCAGAGCGAGTTGTTTCTTAGCTTCCCAAAGAGCTGGAAGCAACATGCTGTGGGGCCCAACTCGCCCTTTGGAAAGAAGCCTGCACGTTGTGCCTTTCAGCTCTAGGGCAAAGTAGCACACCCAGAGCAGAAGTCCTACTTCAGCCAGATCAGGCCTGCAAAGAAACTGCGTTTCACAGGCCTTTGGAAGAGATGTTCCCACTAGGCTGTAAGAGCACTGTGCAGAGCGAGTTGTTTCTTAGCTTCCCAAAGAGCTGGAAGCAAGATGCTGTGGGGCCCAACTCGCCCTCTGGAAAGAAGCCTGCACGTTGTGCCTTTCAGCTCTAGGGCAAAGTAGCACACCCAGAGCAGAAGTCCTACTTCAGCCAGATCAGGCCTGCAAAGAAACTGCGTTTCACAGGCCTTTGGAAGAGATGTTCCCACTAGGCTGTAAGAGCACTGTGCAGAGCGAGTTGTTTCTTAGCTTCCCAAAGAGCTGGAAGCAAGATGCTGTGGGGCCCAACTCGCCCTTTGGAAAGAAGCCTGCACGTTGTGCCTTTCAGCTCTAGGGCAAAGTAGCACACCCAGAGCAGAAGTCCTACTTCAGCCAGATCAGGCCTGCAAAGAAACTGCGTTTCACAGGCCTTTGGAAGAGATGTTCCCGGTAGGCTGTAAGAGCACTGTGCAGAGCGAGTTGTTTCTTAGCTTCCCAAAGAGCTGGAAGCAAGATGCTGTGGGGCCCAACTCGCCCTTTGGAAAGAAGCCTGCACGTTGTGCCTTTCAGCTCTAGGGCAAAGTAGCACACCCAGAGCAGAAGTCCTACTTCAGCCAGATCAGGCCTGCAAAGAAACTGCGTTTCACAGGCCTTTGGAAGAGATGTTCCCACTAGGCTGTAAGAGCACTGTGCAGAGCGAGTTGTTTCTTAGCTTCCCAAAGAGCTGGAAGCAAGATGCTGTGGGGCCCAACTCGCCCTCTGGAAAGAAGCCTGCACGTTGTGCCTTTCAGCTCTAGGGCAAAGTAGCACACCCAGAGCAGAAGTCCTACTTCAGCCAGATCAGGCCTGCAAAGAAACTGCGTTTCACAGGCCTTTGGAAGAGATGTTCCCGGTAGGCTGTAAGAGCACTGTGCAGAGCGAGTTGTTTCTTAGCTTTCCAAAGAGCTGGAAGCAAGATGCTGTGGGGCCCAACTCGCCCTTTGGAAAGAAGCCTGCACGTTGTGCCTTTCAGCTCTAGGGCAAAGTAGCACACCCAGAGCAGAAGTCCTACTTCAGCCAGATCAGGCCTGCAAAGAAACTGCGTTTCACAGGCCTTTGGAAGAGATGTTCCCGGTAGGCTGTAAGAGCACTGTGCAGAGCGAGTTGTTTCTTAGCTTCCCAAAGAGCTGGAAGCAAGATGCTGTGGGGCCCAACTCGCCCTTTGGAAAGAAGCCTGCACGTTGTGCCTTTCAGCTCTAGGGCAAAGTAGCACACCCAGAGCAGAAGTCCTACTTCAGCCAGATCAGGCCTGCAAAGAAACTGCGTTTCACAGGCCTTTGGAAGAGATGTTGCCACTAGGCTGTAAGAGCACTGTGCAGAGCGAGTTGTTTCTTAGCTTCCCAAAGAGCTGGAAGCAAGATGCTGTGGGGCCCAACTCGCCCTTTGGAAAGAAGCCTGCACGTTGTGCCTTTCAGCTCTAGGGCAAAGTAGCACACCCAGAGCAGAAGTCCTACTTCAGCCAGATCAGGCCTGCAAAGAAACTGCGTTTCACAAGCCTTTGGAAGAGATGTTCCCAATAGGCTGTAAGAGCACTGTGTAGAGCGAGTTGTTTCTTAGCTTCCCAAAGAGCTGGAAGCAAGATGCTGTGGGGCCCAACTCGCCCTTTGGAAAGAAGCCTGCACGTTGTGCCTTTCAGCTCTAGGGCAAAGTAGCACACCCAGAGCAGAAGTCCTACTTCAGCCAGATCAGGCCTGCAAAGAAACTGCGTTTCACAGGCCTTTGGAAGAGATGTTCCCGGTAGGCTGTAAGAGCACTGTGCAGAGCGAGTTGTTTCTTAGCTTCCCAAAGAGCTGGAAGCAAGATGCTGTGGGGCCCAACTCGCCCTTTGGAAAGAAGCCTGCACGTTGTGCCTTTCAGCTCTAGGGCAAAGTAGCACACCCAGAGCAGAAGTCCTACTTCAGCCAGATCAGGCCTGCAAAGAAACTGCGTTTCACAGGCCTTTGGAAGAGATGTTCCCACTAGGCTGTAAGAGGACTGTGCAGAGCGAGTTGTTTCTTAGCTTCCCAAAGAGCTGGAAGCAAGATGCTGTGGGGCCCAACTCGCCCTTTGGAAAGAAGCCTGCACGTTGTGCCTTTCAGCTCTAGGGCAAAGTAGCACACCCAGAGCAGAAGTCCTACTTCAGCCAGATCAGGCCTGCAAAGAAACTGCGTTTCACAGGCCTTTGGAAGAGATGTTCCCACTAGGCTGTAAGAGCACTGTGCAGAGCGAGTTGTTTCTTAGCTTCCCAAAGAGCTGGAAGCAAGATGCTGTGGGGCCCAACTCGCCCTTTGGAAAGAAGCCTGCACGTTGTGCCTTTCAGCTCTAGGGCAAAGTAGCACACCCAGAGCAGAAGTCCTACTTCAGCCAGATCAGGCCTGCAAAGAAACTGCGTTTCACAGGCCTTTGGAAGAGATGTTCCCGGTAGGCTGTAAGAGCACTGTGCAGAGCGAGTTGTTTCTTAGCTTCCCAAAGAGCTGGAAGCAAGATGCTGTGGGGCCCAACTCGCCCTTTGGAAAGAAGCCTGCACGTTGTGCCTTTCAGCTCTAGGGCAAAGTAGCACAACCAGAGCAGAAGTCCTACTTCAGCCAGATCAGGCCTGCAAAGAAACTGCGTTTCACAGGCCTTTGGAAGAGATGTTCCCACTAGGCTGTAAGAGCACTGTGCAGAGCGAGTTGTTTCTTAGCTTCCCAAAGAGCTGGAAGCAAGATGCTGTGGGGCCCAACTCGCCCTTTGGAAAGAAGCCTGCACGTTGTGCCTTTCAGCTCTAGGGCAAAGTAGCACACCCAGAGCAGAAGTCCTACTTCAGCCAGATCAGGCCTGCAAAGAAACTGCGTTTCACAGGCCTTTGAAAGAGATGCTCCCGGTAGGCTGTAAGAGCACTGTGCAGAGCGAGTTGTTTCTTAGCTTCCCAAAGAGCTGGAAGCAAGATGCTGTGGGGCCCAACTCGCCCTTTGGAAAGAAGCCTGCACGTTGTGCCTTTCAGCTCTAGGGCAAAGTAGCACACCCAGAGCAGAAGTCCTACTTCAGCCAGATCAGGCCTGCAAAGAAACTGCGTTTCAAAGGCCTTTGGAAGAGATGTTGCCACTAGGCTGTAAGAGCACTGTGCAGAGCGAGTTGTTTCTTAGCTTCCCAAAGAGCTGGAAGCAAGATGCTGTGGGGCCCAACTCGCCCTTTGGAAAGAAGCCTGCACGTTGTGCCTTTCAGCTCTAGGGCAAAGTAGCACACCCAGAGCAGAAGTCCTACTTCAGCCAGATCAGGCCTGCAAAGAAACTGCGTTTCACAGGCCTTTGGAAGAGATGTTCCCACTAGGCTGTAAGAGCACTGTGCAGAGCGAGTTGTTTCTTAGCTTCCCAAAGAGCTGGAAGCAAGATGCTGTGGGGCCCAACTCGCCCTTTGGAAAGAAGCCTGCACGTTGTGCCTTTCAGCTCTAGGGCAAAGTAGCACACCCAGAGCAGAAGTCCTACTTCAGCCAGATCAGGCCTGCAAAGAAACTGCGTTTCACAAGCCTTTGGAAGAGATGTTCCCAATAGGCTGTAAGAGCACTGTGTAGAGCGAGTTGTTTCTTAGCTTCCCAAAGAGCTGGAAGCAAGATGCTGTGGGGCCCAACTCGCCCTTTGGAAAGAAGCCTGCACGTTGTGCCTTTCAGCTCTAGGGAAAAGTAGCACACCCAGAGCAGAAGTCCTACTTCAGCCAGATCAGGCCTGCAAAGAAACTGCGTTTCACAGGCCTTTGGAAGAGATGTTCCCGGTAGGCTGTAAGAGCACTGTGCAGAGCGAGTTGTTTCTTAGCTTCCCAAAGAGCTGGAAGCAAGATGCTGTGGGGCCCAACTCGCCCTTTGGAAAGAAGCCTGCACGTTGTGCCTTTCAGCTCTAGGGCAAAGTAGCACACCCAGAGCAGAAGTCCTACTTCAGCCAGATCAGGCCTGCAAAGAAACTGCGTTTCACAGGCCTTTGGAAGAGATGTTCCCACTAGGCTGTAAGAGGACTGTGCAGAGCGAGTTGTTTCTTAGCTTCCCAAAGAGCTGGAAGCAAGATGCTGTGGGGCCCAACTCGCCCTTTGGAAAGAAGCCTGCACGTTGTGCCTTTCAGCTCTAGGGCAAAGTAGCACACCCAGAGCAGAAGTCCTACTTCAGCCAGATCAGGCCTGCAAAGAAACTGCGTTTCACAGGCCTTTGGAAGAGATGTTCCCACTAGGCTGTAAGAGGACTGTGCAGAGCGAGTTGTTTCTTAGCTTCCCAAAGAGCTGGAAGCAAGATGCTGTGGGGCCCAACTCGCCCTTTGGAAAGAAGCCTGCACGTTGTGCCTTTCAGCTCTAGGGCAAAGTAGCACACCCAGAGCAGAAGTCCTACTTCAGCCAGATCAGGCCTGCAAAGAAACTGCGTTTCACAAGCCTTTGGAAGAGATGTTCCCAATAGGCTGTAAGAGCACTGTGTAGAGCGAGTTGTTTCTTAGCTTCCCAAAGAGCTGGAAGCAAGATGCTGTGGGGCCCAACTCGCCCTTTGGAAAGAAGCCTGCACGTTGTGCCTTTCAGCTCTAGGGCAAAGTAGCACACCCAGAGCAGAAGTCCTACTTCAGCCAGATCAGGCCTGCAAAGAAACTGCGTTTCACAGGCCTTTGGAAGAGATGTTCCCGGTAGGCTGTAAGAGCACTGTGCAGAGCGAGTTGTTTCTTAGCTTCCCAAAGAGCTGGAAGCAAGATGCTGTGGGGCCCAACTCGCCCTTTGGAAAGAAGCCTGCACGTTGTGCCTTTCAGCTCTAGGGCAAAGTAGCACACCCAGAGCAGAAGTCCTACTTCAGCCAGATCAGGCCTGCAAAGAAACTGCGTTTCACAGGCCTTTGGAAGAGATGTTCCCACTAGGCTGTAAGAGGACTGTGCAGAGCGAGTTGTTTCTTAGCTTCCCAAAGAGCTGGAAGCAAGATGCTGTGGGGCCCAACTCGCCCTTTGGTTAGAAGCCTGCACGTTGTGCCTTTCAGCTCTAGGGCAAAGTAGCACACCCAGAGCAGAAGTCCTACTTCAGCCAGATCAGGCCTGCAAAGAAACTGCGTTTCACAGGCCTTTGGAAGAGATGTTCCCACTAGGCTGTAAGAGCACTGTCCAGAGCGAGTTGTTTCTTAGCTTCCCAAAGAGCTGGAAGCAAGATGCTGTGGGGCCCAACTCGCCCTTTGGAAAGAAGCCTGCACGTTGTGCCTTTCAGCTCTAGGGCAAAGTAGCACACCCAGAGCAGAAGTCCTACTTCAGCCAGATCAGGCCTGCAAAGAAACTGCGTTTCACAGGCCTTTGGAAGAGATGTTCCCGGTAGGCTGTAAGAGCACTGTGCAGAGCGAGTTGTTTCTTAGCTTCCCAAAGAGCTGGAAGCAAGATGCTGTGGGGCCCAACTCGCCCTTTGGAAAGAAGCCTGCACGTTGTGCCTTTCAGCTCTAGGGCAAAGTAGCACAACCAGAGCAGAAGTCCTACTTCAGCCAGATCAGGCCTGCAAAGAAACTGCGTTTCACAGGCCTTTGGAAGAGATGTTCCCACTAGGCTGTAAGAGCACTGTGCAGAGCGAGTTGTTTCTTAGCTTCCCAAAGAGCTGGAAGCAAGATGCTGTGGGGCCCAACTCGCCCTTTGGAAAGAAGCCTGCACGTTGTGCCTTTCAGCTCTAGGGCAAAGTAGCACACCCAGAGCAGAAGTCCTACTTCAGCCAGATCAGGCCTGCAAAGAAACTGCGTTTCACAGGCCTTTGAAAGAGATGCTCCCGGTAGGCTGTAAGAGCACTGTGCAGAGCGAGTTGTTTCTTAGCTTCCCAAAGAGCTGGAAGCAAGATGCTGTGGGGCCCAACTCGCCCTTTGGAAAGAAGCCTGCACGTTGTGCCTTTCAGCTCTAGGGCAAAGTAGCACACCCAGAGCAGAAGTCCTACTTCAGCCAGATCAGGCCTGCAAAGAAACTGCGTTTCAAAGGCCTTTGGAAGAGATGTTGCCACTAGGCTGTAAGAGCACTGTGCAGAGCGAGTTGTTTCTTAGCTTCCCAAAGAGCTGGAAGCAAGATGCTGTGGGGCCCAACTCGCCCTTTGGAAAGAAGCCTGCACGTTGTGCCTTTCAGCTCTAGGGCAAAGTAGCACACCCAGAGCAGAAGTCCTACTTCAGCCAGATCAGGCCTGCAAAGAAACTGCGTTTCACAGGCCTTTGGAAGAGATGTTCCCGGTAGGCTGTAAGAGCACTGTGCAGAGCGAGTTGTTTCTTAGCTTCCCAAAGAGCTGGAAGCAAGATGCTGTGGGGCCCAACTCGCCCTTTGGAAAGAAGCCTGCACGTTGTGCCTTTCAGCTCTAGGGCAAAGTAGCACACCCAGAGCAGAAGTCCTACTTCAGCCAGATCAGGCCTGCAAAGAAACTGCGTTTCACAGGCCTTTGAAAGAGATGTTCCCGGTAGGCTGTAAGAGCACTGTGCAGAGCGAGTTGTTTCTTAGCTTCCCAAAGAGCTGGAAGCAAGATGCTGTGGGGCCCAACTCGCCCTTTGGAAAGAAGCCTGCACGTTGTGCCTTTCAGCTCTAGGGCAAAGTAGCACACCCAGAGCAGAAGTCCTACTTCAGCCAGATCAGGCCTGCAAAGAAACTGCGTTTCACAGGCCTTTGGAAGAGATGTTCCCGGTAGGCTGTAAGAGCACTGTGCAGAGCGAGTTGTTTCTTAGCTTCCCAAAGAGCTGGAAGCAAGATGCTGTGGGGCCCAACTCGCCCTTTGGAAAGAAGCCTGCACGTTGTGCCTTTCAGCTCTAGGGCAAAGTAGCACACCCAGAGCAGAAGTCCTACTTCAGCCAGATCAGGCCTGCAAAGAAACTGCGTTTCAAAGGCCTTTGGAAGAGATGTTGCCACTAGGCTGTAAGAGCACTGTCCAGAGCGAGTTGTTTCTTAGCTTCCTAAAGAGCTGGAAGCAAGATGCTGTGGGGCCCAACTCGCCCTTTGGAAAGAAGCCTGCACGTTGTGCCTTTCAGCTCTAGGGCAAAGTAGCACACCCAGAGCAGAAGTCCTACTTCAGCCAGATCAGGCCTGCAAAGAAACTGCGTTTCACAGGCCTTTGGAAGAGATGTTCACACTAGGCTGTAAGAGGACTGTGCAGAGCGAGTTGTTTCTTAGCTTCCCAAAGAGCTGGAAGCAAGATGCTGTGGGGCCCAACTCGCCCTTTGGAAAGAAGCCTGCACGTTGTGCCTTTCAGCTCTAGGGCAAAGTAGCACACCCAGAGCAGAAGTCCTACTTCAGCCAGATCAGGCCTGCAAAGAAACTGCGTTTCACAGGCCTTTGGAAGAGATGTTCCCACTAGGCTGTAAGAGCACTGTGCAGAGCGAGTTGTTTCTTAGCTTCCCAAAGAGCTGGAAGCAAGATGCTGTGGGGCCCAACTCGCCCTCTGGAAAGAAGCCTGCACGTTGTGCCTTTCAGCTCTAGGGCAAAGTAGCACACCCAGAGCAGAAGTCCTACTTCAGCCAGATCAGGCCTGCAAAGAAACTGCGTTTCACAGGCCTTTGGAAGAGATGTTCCCACTAGGCTGTAAGAGCACTGTGCAGAGCGAGTTGTTTCTTAGCTTCCCAAAGAGCTGGAAGCAAGATGCTGTGGGGCCCAACTCGCCCTCTGGAAAGAAGCCTGCACGTTGTGCCTTTCAGCTCTAGGGCAAAGTAGCACACCCAGAGCAGAAGTCCTACTTCAGCCAGATCAGGCCTGCAAAGAAACTGCGTTTCACAGGCCTTTGGAAGAGATGTTCCCACTAGGCTGTAAGAGCACTGTGCAGAGCGAGTTGTTTCTTAGCTTCCCAAAGAGCTGGAAGCAAGATGCTGTGGGGCCCAACTCGCCCTTTGGAAAGAAGCCTGCACGTTGTGCCTTTCAGCTCTAGGGCAAAGCAGCACACCCAGAGCAGAAGTTCTACTTCAGCCAGATCAGGCCTGCAAAGAAACTGCGTTTCACAGGCCTTTGGAAGAGATGTTCCCCGTAGGCTGTAAGAGCACTGTGCAGAGCGAGTTGTTTCTTAGCTTCCCAAAGAGCTGGAAGCAAGATGCTGTGGGGCCCAACTCGCCCTTTGGAAAGAAGCCTGCACGTTGTGCCTTTCAGCTCTAGGGCAAAGTAGCACACCCAGAGCAGAAGTCCTACTTCAGCCAGATCAGGCCTGCAAAGAAACTGCGTTTCACAGGCCTTTGGAAGAGATGTTCCCACTAGGCTGTAAGAGCACTGTGCAGAGCGAGTTGTTTCTTAGCTTCCCAAAGAGCTGGAAGCAAGATGCTGTGGGGCCCAACTCGCCCTTTGGAAAGAAGCCTGCACGTTGTGCCTTTCAGCTCTAGGGCAAAGTAGCACACCCAGAGCAGAAGTCCTACTTCAGCCAGATCAGGCCTGCAAAGGAACTGCGTTTCACAGGCCTTTGGAAGAGATGTTCCCGGTAGGCTGTAAGAGCACTGTGCAGAGCGAGTTGTTTCTTAGCTTCCCAAAGAGCTGGAAGCAAGATGCTGTGGGGCCCAACTCGCCCTTTGGAAAGAAGCCTGCACGTTGTGCCTTTCAGCTCTAGGGCAAAGTAGCACACCCAGAGCAGAAGTCCTACTTCAGCCAGATCAGGCCTGCAAAGAAACTGCGTTTCACAGGCCTTTGGAAGAGATGTTCCCGGTAGGCTGTAAGAGCACTGTGCAGAGCGAGTTGTTTCTTAGCTTCCCAAAGAGCTGGAAGCAAGATGCTGTGGGGCCCAACTCGCCCTTTGGAAAGAAGCCTGCACGTTGTGCCTTTCAGCTCTAGGGCAAAGTAGCACACCCAGAGCAGAAGTCCTACTTCAGCCAGATCAGGCCTGCAAAGAAACTGCGTTTCACAGGCCTTTGGAAGAGATGTTCCCGGTAGGCTGTAAGAGCACTGTGCAGAGCGAGTTGTTTCTTAGCTTCCCAAAGAGCTGGAAGCAAGATGCTGTGGGGCCCAACTCGCCCTTTGGAAAGAAGCCTGCACGTTGTGCCTTTCAGCTCTAGGGCAAAGTAGCACACCCAGAGCAGAAGTCCTACTTCAGCCAGATCAGGCCTGCAAAGAAATTGCGTTTCACAGGCCTTTGGAAGAGATGTTCCCACTAGGCTGTAAGAGCACTGTGCAGAGCGAGTTGTTTCTTAGCTTCCCAAAGAGCTGGAAGCAAGATGCTGTGGGGCCCAACTCGCCCTCTGGAAAGAAGACTGCACGTTGTGCCTTTCAGCTCTAGGGCAAAGTAGCACACCCAGAGCAGAAGTCCTACTTCAGCCAGATCAGGCCTGCAAAGAAACTGCGTTTCACAGGCCTTTGGAAGAGATGTTCCCGGTAGGCTGTAAGAGCACTGTGCAGAGCGAGTTGTTTCTTAGCTTCCCAAAGAGCTGGAAGCAACATGCTGTGGGGCCCAACTCGCCCTTTGGAAAGAAGCCTGCACGTTGTGCCTTTCAGCTCTAGGGCAAAGTAGCACACCCAGAGCAGAAGTCCTACTTCAGCCAGATCAGGCCTGCAAAGAAACTGCGTTTCACAGGCCTTTGGAAGAGATGTTCCCACTAGGCTGTAAGAGCACTGTGCAGAGCGAGTTGTTTCTTAGCTTCGCAAAGAGCTGGAAGCAAGATGCTGTGGGGCCCAACTCGCCCTCTGGAAAGAAGCCTGCACGTTGTGCCTTTCAGCTCTAGGGCAAAGTAGCACACCCAGAGCAGAAGTCCTACTTCGGCCAGATCAGGCCTGCAAAGAAACTGCGTTTCACAGGCCTTTGGAAGAGATGTTCCCACTAGGCTGTAAGAGCACTGTGCAGAGCGAGTTGTTTCTTAGCTTCCCAAAGAGCTGGAAGCAAGATGCTGTGGGGCCCAACTCGCCCTTTGGAAAGAAGCCTGCACGTTGTGCCTTTCAGCTCTAGGGCAAAGTAGCACACCCAGAGCAGAAGTCCTACTTCAGCCAGATCAGGCCTGCAAAGAAACTGCGTTTCACAGGCCTTTGGAAGAGATGTTCCCGGTAGGCTGTAAGAGCACTGTGCAGAGCGAGTTGTTTCTTAGCTTCCCAAAGAGCTGGAAACAAGATGCTGTGGGGCCCAACTCGCCCTTTGGAAAGAAGCCTGCACGTTGTGCCTTTCAGCTCTAGGGCAAAGTAGCACACCCAGAGCAGAAGTCCTACTTCAGCCAGATCAGGCCTGCAAAGAAACTGCGTTTCACAGGCCTTTGGAAGAGATGTTCCCACTAGGCTGTAAGAGCACTGTGCAGAGCGAGTTGTTTCTTAGCTTCCCAAAGAGCTGGAAGCAAGATGCTGTGGGGCCCAACTCGCCCTTTGGAAAGAAGCCTGCACGTTGTGCCTTTCAGCTCTAGGGCAAAGTAGCACACCCAGAGCAGAAGTCCTACTTCAGCCAGATCAGGCCTGCAAAGAAACTGCGTTTCACAAGCCTTTGGAAGAGATGTTCCCAATAGGCTGTAAGAGCACTGTGTAGAGCGAGTTGTTTCTTAGCTTCCCAAAGAGCTGGAAGCAAGATGCTGTGGGGCCCAACTCGCCCTTTGGAAAGAAGCCTGCACGTTGTGCCTTTCAGCTCTAGGGAAAAGTAGCACACCCAGAGCAGAAGTCCTACTTCAGCCAGATCAGGCCTGCAAAGAAACTGCGTTTCACAGGCCTTTGGAAGAGATGTTCCCGGTAGGCTGTAAGAGCACTGTGCAGAGCGAGTTGTTTCTTAGCTTCCCAAAGAGCTGGAAGCAAGATGCTGTGGGGCCCAACTCGCCCTTTGGAAAGAAGCCTGCACGTTGTGCCTTTCAGCTCTAGGGCAAAGTAGCACACCCAGAGCAGAAGTCCTACTTCAGCCAGATCAGGCCTGCAAAGAAACTGCGTTTCACAGGCCTTTGGAAGAGATGTTCCCACTAGGCTGTAAGAGGACTGTGCAGAGCGAGTTGTTTCTTAGCTTCCCAAAGAGCTGGAAGCAAGATGCTGTGGGGCCCAACTCGCCCTTTGGAAAGAAGCCTGCACGTTGTGCCTTTCAGCTCTAGGGCAAAGTAGCACACCCAGAGCAGAAGTCCTACTTCAGCCAGATCAGGCCTGCAAAGAAACTGCGTTTCACAGGCCTTTGGAAGAGATGTTCCCACTAGGCTGTAAGAGGACTGTGCAGAGCGAGTTGTTTCTTAGCTTCCCAAAGAGCTGGAAGCAAGATGCTGTGGGGCCCAACTCGCCCTTTGGAAAGAAGCCTGCACGTTGTGCCTTTCAGCTCTAGGGCAAAGTAGCACACCCAGAGCAGAAGTCCTACTTCAGCCAGATCAGGCCTGCAAAGAAACTGCGTTTCACAAGCCTTTGGAAGAGATGTTCCCAATAGGCTGTAAGAGCACTGTGTAGAGCGAGTTGTTTCTTAGCTTCCCAAAGAGCTGGAAGCAAGATGCTGTGGGGCCCAACTCGCCCTTTGGAAAGAAGCCTGCACGTTGTGCCTTTCAGCTCTAGGGCAAAGTAGCACACCCAGAGCAGAAGTCCTACTTCAGCCAGATCAGGCCTGCAAAGAAACTGCGTTTCACAGGCCTTTGGAAGAGATGTTCCCGGTAGGCTGTAAGAGCACTGTGCAGAGCGAGTTGTTTCTTAGCTTCCCAAAGAGCTGGAAGCAAGATGCTGTGGGGCCCAACTCGCCCTTTGGAAAGAAGCCTGCACGTTGTGCCTTTCAGCTCTAGGGCAAAGTAGCACACCCAGAGCAGAAGTCCTACTTCAGCCAGATCAGGCCTGCAAAGAAACTGCGTTTCACAGGCCTTTGGAAGAGATGTTCCCACTAGGCTGTAAGAGGACTGTGCAGAGCGAGTTGTTTCTTAGCTTCCCAAAGAGCTGGAAGCAAGATGCTGTGGGGCCCAACTCGCCCTTTGGTTAGAAGCCTGCACGTTGTGCCTTTCAGCTCTAGGGCAAAGTAGCACACCCAGAGCAGAAGTCCTACTTCAGCCAGATCAGGCCTGCAAAGAAACTGCGTTTCACAGGCCTTTGGAAGAGATGTTCCCACTAGGCTGTAAGAGCACTGTCCAGAGCGAGTTGTTTCTTAGCTTCCCAAAGAGCTGGAAGCAAGATGCTGTGGGGCCCAACTCGCCCTTTGGAAAGAAGCCTGCACGTTGTGCCTTTCAGCTCTAGGGCAAAGTAGCACACCCAGAGCAGAAGTCCTACTTCAGCCAGATCAGGCCTGCAAAGAAACTGCGTTTCACAGGCCTTTGGAAGAGATGTTCCCGGTAGGCTGTAAGAGCACTGTGCAGAGCGAGTTGTTTCTTAGCTTCCCAAAGAGCTGGAAGCAAGATGCTGTGGGGCCCAACTCGCCCTTTGGAAAGAAGCCTGCACGTTGTGCCTTTCAGCTCTAGGGCAAAGTAGCACAACCAGAGCAGAAGTCCTACTTCAGCCAGATCAGGCCTGCAAAGAAACTGCGTTTCACAGGCCTTTGGAAGAGATGTTCCCACTAGGCTGTAAGAGCACTGTGCAGAGCGAGTTGTTTCTTAGCTTCCCAAAGAGCTGGAAGCAAGATGCTGTGGGGCCCAACTCGCCCTTTGGAAAGAAGCCTGCACGTTGTGCCTTTCAGCTCTAGGGCAAAGTAGCACACCCAGAGCAGAAGTCCTACTTCAGCCAGATCAGGCCTGCAAAGAAACTGCGTTTCACAGGCCTTTGAAAGAGATGCTCCCGGTAGGCTGTAAGAGCACTGTGCAGAGCGAGTTGTTTCTTAGCTTCCCAAAGAGCTGGAAGCAAGATGCTGTGGGGCCCAACTCGCCCTTTGGAAAGAAGCCTGCACGTTGTGCCTTTCAGCTCTAGGGCAAAGTAGCACACCCAGAGCAGAAGTCCTACTTCAGCCAGATCAGGCCTGCAAAGAAACTGCGTTTCAAAGGCCTTTGGAAGAGATGTTGCCACTAGGCTGTAAGAGCACTGTGCAGAGCGAGTTGTTTCTTAGCTTCCCAAAGAGCTGGAAGCAAGATGCTGTGGGGCCCAACTCGCCCTTTGGAAAGAAGCCTGCACGTTGTGCCTTTCAGCTCTAGGGCAAAGTAGCACACCCAGAGCAGAAGTCCTACTTCAGCCAGATCAGGCCTGCAAAGAAACTGCGTTTCACAGGCCTTTGGAAGAGATGTTCCCGGTAGGCTGTAAGAGCACTGTGCAGAGCGAGTTGTTTCTTAGCTTCCCAAAGAGCTGGAAGCAAGATGCTGTGGGGCCCAACTCGCCCTTTGGAAAGAAGCCTGCACGTTGTGCCTTTCAGCTCTAGGGCAAAGTAGCACACCCAGAGCAGAAGTCCTACTTCAGCCAGATCAGGCCTGCAAAGAAACTGCGTTTCACAGGCCTTTGAAAGAGATGTTCCCGGTAGGCTGTAAGAGCACTGTGCAGAGCGAGTTGTTTCTTAGCTTCCCAAAGAGCTGGAAGCAAGATGCTGTGGGGCCCAACTCGCCCTTTGGAAAGAAGCCTGCACGTTGTGCCTTTCAGCTCTAGGGCAAAGTAGCACACCCAGAGCAGAAGTCCTACTTCAGCCAGATCAGGCCTGCAAAGAAACTGCGTTTCACAGGCCTTTGGAAGAGATGTTCCCGGTAGGCTGTAAGAGCACTGTGCAGAGCGAGTTGTTTCTTAGCTTCCCAAAGAGCTGGAAGCAAGATGCTGTGGGGCCCAACTCGCCCTTTGGAAAGAAGCCTGCACGTTGTGCCTTTCAGCTCTAGGGCAAAGTAGCACACCCAGAGCAGAAGTCCTACTTCAGCCAGATCAGGCCTGCAAAGAAACTGCGTTTCAAAGGCCTTTGGAAGAGATGTTGCCACTAGGCTGTAAGAGCACTGTCCAGAGCGAGTTGTTTCTTAGCTTCCTAAAGAGCTGGAAGCAAGATGCTGTGGGGCCCAACTCGCCCTTTGGAAAGAAGCCTGCACGTTGTGCCTTTCAGCTCTAGGGCAAAGTAGCACACCCAGAGCAGAAGTCCTACTTCAGCCAGATCAGGCCTGCAAAGAAACTGCGTTTCACAGGCCTTTGGAAGAGATGTTCACACTAGGCTGTAAGAGGACTGTGCAGAGCGAGTTGTTTCTTAGCTTCCCAAAGAGCTGGAAGCAAGATGCTGTGGGGCCCAACTCGCCCTTTGGAAAGAAGCCTGCACGTTGTGCCTTTCAGCTCTAGGGCAAAGTAGCACACCCAGAGCAGAAGTCCTACTTCAGCCAGATCAGGCCTGCAAAGAAACTGCGTTTCACAGGCCTTTGGAAGAGATGTTCCCACTAGGCTGTAAGAGCACTGTGCAGAGCGAGTTGTTTCTTAGCTTCCCAAAGAGCTGGAAGCAAGATGCTGTGGGGCCCAACTCGCCCTCTGGAAAGAAGCCTGCACGTTGTGCCTTTCAGCTCTAGGGCAAAGTAGCACACCCAGAGCAGAAGTCCTACTTCAGCCAGATCAGGCCTGCAAAGAAACTGCGTTTCACAGGCCTTTGGAAGAGATGTTCCCACTAGGCTGTAAGAGCACTGTGCAGAGCGAGTTGTTTCTTAGCTTCCCAAAGAGCTGGAAGCAAGATGCTGTGGGGCCCAACTCGCCCTCTGGAAAGAAGCCTGCACGTTGTGCCTTTCAGCTCTAGGGCAAAGTAGCACACCCAGAGCAGAAGTCCTACTTCAGCCAGATCAGGCCTGCAAAGAAACTGCGTTTCACAGGCCTTTGGAAGAGATGTTCCCACTAGGCTGTAAGAGCACTGTGCAGAGCGAGTTGTTTCTTAGCTTCCCAAAGAGCTGGAAGCAAGATGCTGTGGGGCCCAACTCGCCCTTTGGAAAGAAGCCTGCACGTTGTGCCTTTCAGCTCTAGGGCAAAGCAGCACACCCAGAGCAGAAGTTCTACTTCAGCCAGATCAGGCCTGCAAAGAAACTGCGTTTCACAGGCCTTTGGAAGAGATGTTCCCCGTAGGCTGTAAGAGCACTGTGCAGAGCGAGTTGTTTCTTAGCTTCCCAAAGAGCTGGAAGCAAGATGCTGTGGGGCCCAACTCGCCCTTTGGAAAGAAGCCTGCACGTTGTGCCTTTCAGCTCTAGGGCAAAGTAGCACACCCAGAGCAGAAGTCCTACTTCAGCCAGATCAGGCCTGCAAAGAAACTGCGTTTCACAGGCCTTTGGAAGAGATGTTCCCACTAGGCTGTAAGAGCACTGTGCAGAGCGAGTTGTTTCTTAGCTTCCCAAAGAGCTGGAAGCAAGATGCTGTGGGGCCCAACTCGCCCTTTGGAAAGAAGCCTGCACGTTGTGCCTTTCAGCTCTAGGGCAAAGTAGCACACCCAGAGCAGAAGTCCTACTTCAGCCAGATCAGGCCTGCAAAGGAACTGCGTTTCACAGGCCTTTGGAAGAGATGTTCCCGGTAGGCTGTAAGAGCACTGTGCAGAGCGAGTTGTTTCTTAGCTTCCCAAAGAGCTGGAAGCAAGATGCTGTGGGGCCCAACTCGCCCTTTGGAAAGAAGCCTGCACGTTGTGCCTTTCAGCTCTAGGGCAAAGTAGCACACCCAGAGCAGAAGTCCTACTTCAGCCAGATCAGGCCTGCAAAGAAACTGCGTTTCACAGGCCTTTGGAAGAGATGTTCCCGGTAGGCTGTAAGAGCACTGTGCAGAGCGAGTTGTTTCTTAGCTTCCCAAAGAGCTGGAAGCAAGATGCTGTGGGGCCCAACTCGCCCTTTGGAAAGAAGCCTGCACGTTGTGCCTTTCAGCTCTAGGGCAAAGTAGCACACCCAGAGCAGAAGTCCTACTTCAGCCAGATCAGGCCTGCAAAGAAACTGCGTTTCACAGGCCTTTGGAAGAGATGTTCCCGGTAGGCTGTAAGAGCACTGTGCAGAGCGAGTTGTTTCTTAGCTTCCCAAAGAGCTGGAAGCAAGATGCTGTGGGGCCCAACTCGCCCTTTGGAAAGAAGCCTGCACGTTGTGCCTTTCAGCTCTAGGGCAAAGTAGCACACCCAGAGCAGAAGTCCTACTTCAGCCAGATCAGGCCTGCAAAGAAATTGCGTTTCACAGGCCTTTGGAAGAGATGTTCCCACTAGGCTGTAAGAGCACTGTGCAGAGCGAGTTGTTTCTTAGCTTCCCAAAGAGCTGGAAGCAAGATGCTGTGGGGCCCAACTCGCCCTCTGGAAAGAAGACTGCACGTTGTGCCTTTCAGCTCTAGGGCAAAGTAGCACACCCAGAGCAGAAGTCCTACTTCAGCCAGATCAGGCCTGCAAAGAAACTGCGTTTCACAGGCCTTTGGAAGAGATGTTCCCGGTAGGCTGTAAGAGCACTGTGCAGAGCGAGTTGTTTCTTAGCTTCCCAAAGAGCTGGAAGCAACATGCTGTGGGGCCCAACTCGCCCTTTGGAAAGAAGCCTGCACGTTGTGCCTTTCAGCTCTAGGGCAAAGTAGCACACCCAGAGCAGAAGTCCTACTTCAGCCAGATCAGGCCTGCAAAGAAACTGCGTTTCACAGGCCTTTGGAAGAGATGTTCCCACTAGGCTGTAAGAGCACTGTGCAGAGCGAGTTGTTTCTTAGCTTCGCAAAGAGCTGGAAGCAAGATGCTGTGGGGCCCAACTCGCCCTCTGGAAAGAAGCCTGCACGTTGTGCCTTTCAGCTCTAGGGCAAAGTAGCACACCCAGAGCAGAAGTCCTACTTCGGCCAGATCAGGCCTGCAAAGAAACTGCGTTTCACAGGCCTTTGGAAGAGATGTTCCCACTAGGCTGTAAGAGCACTGTGCAGAGCGAGTTGTTTCTTAGCTTCCCAAAGAGCTGGAAGCAAGATGCTGTGGGGCCCAACTCGCCCTTTGGAAAGAAGCCTGCACGTTGTGCCTTTCAGCTCTAGGGCAAAGTAGCACACCCAGAGCAGAAGTCCTACTTCAGCCAGATCAGGCCTGCAAAGAAACTGCGTTTCACAGGCCTTTGGAAGAGATGTTCCCGGTAGGCTGTAAGAGCACTGTGCAGAGCGAGTTGTTTCTTAGCTTCCCAAAGAGCTGGAAACAAGATGCTGTGGGGCCCAACTCGCCCTTTGGAAAGAAGCCTGCACGTTGTGCCTTTCAGCTCTAGGGCAAAGTAGCACACCCAGAGCAGAAGTCCTACTTCAGCCAGATCAGGCCTGCAAAGAAACTGCGTTTCACAGGCCTTTGGAAGAGATGTTCCCACTAGGCTGTAAGAGCACTGTGCAGAGCGAGTTGTTTCTTAGCTTCCCAAAGAGCTGGAAGCAAGATGCTGTGGGGCCCAACTCGCCCTCTGGAAAGAAGCCTGCACGTTGTGCCTTTCAGCTCTAGGGCAAAGTAGCACACCCAGAGCAGAAGTCCTACTTCAGCCAGATCAGGCCTGCAAAGAAACTGCGTTTCACAGGCCTTTGGAAGAGATGTTCCCGGTAGGCTGTAAGAGCACTGTGCAGAGCGAGTTGTTTCTTAGCTTCCCAAAGAGCTGGAAGCAAGATGCTGTGGGGCCCAACTCGCCCTTTGGAAAGAAGCCTGCACGTTGTGCCTTTCAGCTCTAGGGCAAAGTAGCGCACCCAGAGCAGAAGTCCTACTTCAGCCAGATCAGGCCTGCAAAGAAACTGCGTTTCACAGGCCTTTGGAAGAGATGTTCCCGGTAGGCTGTAAGAGCACTGTGCAGAGCGAGTTGTTTCTTAGCTTCCCAAAGAGCTGGAAGCAAGATGCTGTGGGGCCCAACTCGCCCTTTGGAAAGAAGCCTGCACGTTGTGCCTTTCAGCTCTAGGGCAAAGTAGCACACCCAGAGCAGAAGTCCTACTTCAGCCAGATCAGGCCTGCAAAGAAACTGCGTTTCACAGGCCTTTGGAAGAGATGTTCCCACTAGGCTGTAAGAGCACTGTGCAGAGCGAGTTGTTTCTTAGCTTCCCAAAGAGCTGGAAGCAAGATGCTGTGGGGCCCAACTCGCCCTATGGAAAGAAGCCTGCACGTTGTGCCTTTCAGCTCTAGGGCAAAGTAGCACACCCAGAGCAGAAGTCCTACTTCAGCCAGATCAGGCCTGCAAAGAAACTGCGTTTCACAGGCCTTTGGAAGAGATGTTCCCACTAGGCTGTAAGAGCACTGTGCAGAGCGAGTTGTTTCTTAGCTTCCCAAAGAGCTGGAAGCAAGATGCTGTGGGGCCCAACTCGCCCTCTGGAAAGAAGACTGCACGTTGTGCCTTTCAGCTCTAGGGCAAAGTAGCACACCCAGAGCAGAAGTCCTACTTCAGCCAGATCAGGCCTGCAAAGAAACTGCGTTTCACAGGCCTTTGGAAGAGATGTTCCCACTAGGCTGTAAGAGGACTGTGCAGAGCGAGTTGTTTCTTAGCTTCCCAAAGAGCTGGAAGCAAGATGCTGTGGGGCCCAACTCGCCCTTTGGAAAGAAGCCTGCACGTTGTGCCTTTCAGCTCTAGGGCAAAGTAGCACACCCAGAGCAGAAGTCCTACTTCAGCCAGATCAGGCCTGCAAAGAAACTGCGTTTCACAGGCCTTTGGAAGAGATGTTCCCACTAGGCTGTAAGAGCACTGTCCAGAGCGAGTTGTTTCTTAGCTTCCCAAAGAGCTGGAAGCAAGATGCTGTGGGGCCCAACTCGCCCTTTGGAAAGAAGCCTGCACGTTGTGCCTTTCAGCTCTAGGGCAAAGTAGCACACCCAGAGCAGAAGTCCTACTTCAGCCAGATCAGGCCTGCAAAGAAACTGCGTTTCACAGGCCTTTGGAAGAGATGTTCCCGGTAGGCTGTAAGAGCACTGTGCAGAGCGAGTTGTTTCTTAGCTTCCCAAAGAGCTGGAAGCAAGATGCTGTGGGGCCCAACTCGCCCTTTGGAAAGAAGCCTGCACGTTGTGCCTTTCAGCTCTAGGGCAAAGTAGCACAACCAGAGCAGAAGTCCTACTTCAGCCAGATCAGGCCTGCAAAGAAACTGCGTTTCACAGGCCTTTGGAAGAGATGTTCCCACTAGGCTGTAAGAGCACTGTGCAGAGCGAGTTGTTTCTTAGCTTCCCAAAGAGCTGGAAGCAAGATGCTGTGGGGCCCAACTCGCCCTTTGGAAAGAAGCCTGCACGTTGTGCCTTTCAGCTCTAGGGCAAAGTAGCACACCCAGAGCAGAAGTCCTACTTCAGCCAGATCAGGCCTGCAAAGAAACTGCGTTTCACAGGCCTTTGAAAGAGATGCTCCCGGTAGGCTGTAAGAGCACTGTGCAGAGCGAGTTGTTTCTTAGCTTCCCAAAGAGCTGGAAGCAAGATGCTGTGGGGCCCAACTCGCCCTTTGGAAAGAAGCCTGCACGTTGTGCCTTTCAGCTCTAGGGCAAAGTAGCACACCCAGAGCAGAAGTCCTACTTCAGCCAGATCAGGCCTGCAAAGAAACTGCGTTTCAAAGGCCTTTGGAAGAGATGTTGCCACTAGGCTGTAAGAGCACTGTGCAGAGCGAGTTGTTTCTTAGCTTCCCAAAGAGCTGGAAGCAAGATGCTGTGGGGCCCAACTCGCCCTTTGGAAAGAAGCCTGCACGTTGTGCCTTTCAGCTCTAGGGCAAAGTAGCACACCCAGAGCAGAAGTCCTACTTCAGCCAGATCAGGCCTGCAAAGAAACTGCGTTTCACAGGCCTTTGGAAGAGATGTTCCCGGTAGGCTGTAAGAGCACTGTGCAGAGCGAGTTGTTTCTTAGCTTCCCAAAGAGCTGGAAGCAAGATGCTGTGGGGCCCAACTCGCCCTTTGGAAAGAAGCCTGCACGTTGTGCCTTTCAGCTCTAGGGCAAAGTAGCACACCCAGAGCAGAAGTCCTACTTCAGCCAGATCAGGCCTGCAAAGAAACTGCGTTTCACAGGCCTTTGAAAGAGATGTTCCCGGTAGGCTGTAAGAGCACTGTGCAGAGCGAGTTGTTTCTTAGCTTCCCAAAGAGCTGGAAGCAAGATGCTGTGGGGCCCAACTCGCCCTTTGGAAAGAAGCCTGCACGTTGTGCCTTTCAGCTCTAGGGCAAAGTAGCACACCCAGAGCAGAAGTCCTACTTCAGCCAGATCAGGCCTGCAAAGAAACTGCGTTTCACAGGCCTTTGGAAGAGATGTTCCCGGTAGGCTGTAAGAGCACTGTGCAGAGCGAGTTGTTTCTTAGCTTCCCAAAGAGCTGGAAGCAAGATGCTGTGGGGCCCAACTCGCCCTTTGGAAAGAAGCCTGCACGTTGTGCCTTTCAGCTCTAGGGCAAAGTAGCACACCCAGAGCAGAAGTCCTACTTCAGCCAGATCAGGCCTGCAAAGAAACTGCGTTTCAAAGGCCTTTGGAAGAGATGTTGCCACTAGGCTGTAAGAGCACTGTCCAGAGCGAGTTGTTTCTTAGCTTCCTAAAGAGCTGGAAGCAAGATGCTGTGGGGCCCAACTCGCCCTTTGGAAAGAAGCCTGCACGTTGTGCCTTTCAGCTCTAGGGCAAAGTAGCACACCCAGAGCAGAAGTCCTACTTCAGCCAGATCAGGCCTGCAAAGAAACTGCGTTTCACAGGCCTTTGGAAGAGATGTTCACACTAGGCTGTAAGAGGACTGTGCAGAGCGAGTTGTTTCTTAGCTTCCCAAAGAGCTGGAAGCAAGATGCTGTGGGGCCCAACTTGCCCTTTGGAAAGAAGCCTGCACGTTGTGCCTTTCAGCTCTAGGGCAAAGTAGCACACCCAGAGCAGAAGTCCTACTTCAGCCAGATCAGGCCTGCAAAGAAACTGCGTTTCACAGGCCTTTGGAAGAGATGTTCCCACTAGGCTGTAAGAGCACTGTGCAGAGCGAGTTGTTTCTTAGCTTCCCAAAGAGCTGGAAGCAAGATGCTGTGGGGCCCAACTCGCCCTCTGGAAAGAAGCCTGCACGTTGTGCCTTTCAGCTCTAGGGCAAAGTAGCACACCCAGAGCAGAAGTCCTACTTCAGCCAGATCAGGCCTGCAAAGAAACTGCGTTTCACAGGCCTTTGGAAGAGATGTTCCCACTAGGCTGTAAGAGCACTGTGCAGAGCGAGTTGTTTCTTAGCTTCCCAAAGAGCTGGAAGCAAGATGCTGTGGGGCCCAACTCGCCCTCTGGAAAGAAGCCTGCACGTTGTGCCTTTCAGCTCTAGGGCAAAGTAGCACACCCAGAGCAGAAGTCCTACTTCAGCCAGATCAGGCCTGCAAAGAAACTGCGTTTCACAGGCCTTTGGAAGAGATGTTCCCACTAGGCTGTAAGAGCACTGTGCAGAGCGAGTTGTTTCTTAGCTTCCCAAAGAGCTGGAAGCAAGATGCTGTGGGGCCCAACTCGCCCTTTGGAAAGAAGCCTGCACGTTGTGCCTTTCAGCTCTAGGGCAAAGCAGCACACCCAGAGCAGAAGTTCTACTTCAGCCAGATCAGGCCTGCAAAGAAACTGCGTTTCACAGGCCTTTGGAAGAGATGTTCCCCGTAGGCTGTAAGAGCACTGTGCAGAGCGAGTTGTTTCTTAGCTTCCCAAAGAGCTGGAAGCAAGATGCTGTGGGGCCCAACTCGCCCTTTGGAAAGAAGCCTGCACGTTGTGCCTTTCAGCTCTAGGGCAAAGTAGCACACCCAGAGCAGAAGTCCTACTTCAGCCAGATCAGGCCTGCAAAGAAACTGCGTTTCACAGGCCTTTGGAAGAGATGTTCCCACTAGGCTGTAAGAGCACTGTGCAGAGCGAGTTGTTTCTTAGCTTCCCAAAGAGCTGGAAGCAAGATGCTGTGGGGCCCAACTCGCCCTTTGGAAAGAAGCCTGCACGTTGTGCCTTTCAGCTCTAGGGCAAAGTAGCACACCCAGAGCAGAAGTCCTACTTCAGCCAGATCAGGCCTGCAAAGGAACTGCGTTTCACAGGCCTTTGGAAGAGATGTTCCCGGTAGGCTGTAAGAGCACTGTGCAGAGCGAGTGGTTTCTTAGCTTCCCAAAGAGCTGGAAGCAAGATGCTGTGGGGCCCAACTCGCCCTTTGGAAAGAAGCCTGCACGTTGTGCCTTTCAGCTCTAGGGCAAAGTAGCACACCCAGAGCAGAAGTCCTACTTCAGCCAGATCAGGCCTGCAAAGAAACTGCGTTTCACAGGCCTTTGGAAGAGATGTTCCCGGTAGGCTGTAAGAGCACTGTGCAGAGCGAGTTGTTTCTTAGCTTCCCAAAGAGCTGGAAGCAAGATGCTGTGGGGCCCAACTCGCCCTTTGGAAAGAAGCCTGCACGTTGTGCCTTTCAGCTCTAGGGCAAAGTAGCACACCCAGAGCAGAAGTCCTACTTCAGCCAGATCAGGCCTGCAAAGAAACTGCGTTTCACAGGCCTTTGGAAGAGATGTTCCCGGTAGGCTGTAAGAGCACTGTGCAGAGCGAGTTGTTTCTTAGCTTCCCAAAGAGCTGGAAGCAAGATGCTGTGGGGCCCAACTCGCCCTTTGGAAAGAAGCCTGCACGTTGTGCCTTTCAGCTCTAGGGCAAAGTAGCACACCCAGAGCAGAAGTCCTACTTCAGCCAGATCAGGCCTGCAAAGAAATTGCGTTTCACAGGCCTTTGGAAGAGATGTTCCCACTAGGCTGTAAGAGCACTGTGCAGAGCGAGTTGTTTCTTAGCTTCCCAAAGAGCTGGAAGCAAGATGCTGTGGGGCCCAACTCGCCCTCTGGAAAGAAGACTGCACGTTGTGCCTTTCAGCTCTAGGGCAAAGTAGCACACCCAGAGCAGAAGTCCTACTTCAGCCAGATCAGGCCTGCAAAGAAACTGCGTTTCACAGGCCTTTGGAAGAGATGTTCCCGGTAGGCTGTAAGAGCACTGTGCAGAGCGAGTTGTTTCTTAGCTTCCCAAAGAGCTGGAAGCAACATGCTGTGGGGCCCAACTCGCCCTTTGGAAAGAAGCCTGCACGTTGTGCCTTTCAGCTCTAGGGCAAAGTAGCACACCCAGAGCAGAAGTCCTACTTCAGCCAGATCAGGCCTGCAAAGAAACTGCGTTTCACAGGCCTTTGGAAGAGATGTTCCCACTAGGCTGTAAGAGCACTGTGCAGAGCGAGTTGTTTCTTAGCTTCCCAAAGAGCTGGAAGCAAGATGCTGTGGGGCCCAACTCGCCCTCTGGAAAGAAGCCTGCACGTTGTGCCTTTCAGCTCTAGGGCAAAGTAGCACACCCAGAGCAGAAGTCCTACTTCAGCCAGATCAGGCCTGCAAAGAAACTGCGTTTCACAGGCCTTTGGAAGAGATGTTCCCACTAGGCTGTAAGAGCACTGTGCAGAGCGAGTTGTTTCTTAGCTTCCCAAAGAGCTGGAAGCAAGATGCTGTGGGGCCCAACTCGCCCTTTGGAAAGAAGCCTGCACGTTGTGCCTTTCAGCTCTAGGGCAAAGTAGCACACCCAGAGCAGAAGTCCTACTTCAGCCAGATCAGGCCTGCAAAGAAACTGCGTTTCACAGGCCTTTGGAAGAGATGTTCCCGGTAGGCTGTAAGAGCACTGTGCAGAGCGAGTTGTTTCTTAGCTTCCCAAAGAGCTGGAAACAAGATGCTGTGGGGCCCAACTCGCCCTTTGGAAAGAAGCCTGCACGTTGTGCCTTTCAGCTCTAGGGCAAAGTAGCACACCCAGAGCAGAAGTCCTACTTCAGCCAGATCAGGCCTGCAAAGAAACTGCGTTTCACAGGCCTTTGGAAGAGATGTTCCCACTAGGCTGTAAGAGCACTGTGCAGAGCGAGTTGTTTCTTAGCTTCCCAAAGAGCTGGAAGCAAGATGCTGTGGGGCCCAACTCGCCCTCTGGAAAGAAGCCTGCACGTTGTGCCTTTCAGCTCTAGGGCAAAGTAGCACACCCAGAGCAGAAGTCCTACTTCAGCCAGATCAGGCCTGCAAAGAAACTGCGTTTCACAGGCCTTTGGAAGAGATGTTCCCACTAGGCTGTAAGAGCACTGTGCAGAGCGAGTTGTTTCTTAGCTTCCCAAAGAGCTGGAAGCAAGATGCTGTGGGGCCCAACTCGCCCTTTGGAAAGAAGCCTGCACGTTGTGCCTTTCAGCTCTAGGGCAAAGTAGCACACCCAGAGCAGAAGTCCTACTTCAGCCAGATCAGGCCTGCAAAGAAACTGCGTTTCACAGGCCTTTGGAAGAGATGTTCCCGGTAGGCTGTAAGAGCACTGTGCAGAGCGAGTTGTTTCTTAGCTTCCCAAAGAGCTGGAAGCAAGATGCTGTGGGGCCCAACTCGCCCTCTGGAAAGAAGACTGCACGTTGTGCCTTTCAGCTCTAGGGCAAAGTAGCACACCCAGAGCAGAAGTCCTACTTCAGCCAGATCAGGCCTGCAAAGAAACTGCGTTTCACAGGCCTTTGGAAGAGATGTTCCCGGTAGGCTGTAAGAGCACTGTGCAGAGCGAGTTGTTTCTTAGCTTCCCAAAGAGCTGGAAGCAACATGCTGTGGGGCCCAACTCGCCCTTTGGAAAGAAGCCTGCACGTTGTGCCTTTCAGCTCTAGGGCAAAGTAGCACACCCAGAGCAGAAGTCCTACTTCAGCCAGATCAGGCCTGCAAAGAAACTGCGTTTCACAGGCCTTTGGAAGAGATGTTCCCACTAGGCTGTAAGAGCACTGTGCAGAGCGAGTTGTTTCTTAGCTTCCCAAAGAGCTGGAAGCAAGATGCTGTGGGGCCCAACTCGCCCTCTGGAAAGAAGCCTGCACGTTGTGCCTTTCAGCTCTAGGGCAAAGTAGCACACCCAGAGCAGAAGTCCTACTTCAGCCAGATCAGGCCTGCAAAGAAACTGCGTTTCACAGGCCTTTGGAAGAGATGTTCCCACTAGGCTGTAAGAGCACTGTGCAGAGCGAGTTGTTTCTTAGCTTCCCAAAGAGCTGGAAGCAAGATGCTGTGGGGCCCAACTCGCCCTTTGGAAAGAAGCCTGCACGTTGTGCCTTTCAGCTCTAGGGCAAAGTAGCACACCCAGAGCAGAAGTCCTACTTCAGCCAGATCAGGCCTGCAAAGAAACTGCGTTTCACAGGCCTTTGGAAGAGATGTTCCCGGTAGGCTGTAAGAGCACTGTGCAGAGCGAGTTGTTTCTTAGCTTCCCAAAGAGCTGGAAACAAGATGCTGTGGGGCCCAACTCGCCCTTTGGAAAGAAGCCTGCACGTTGTGCCTTTCAGCTCTAGGGCAAAGTAGCACACCCAGAGCAGAAGTCCTACTTCAGCCAGATCAGGCCTGCAAAGAAACTGCGTTTCACAGGCCTTTGGAAGAGATGTTCCCACTAGGCTGTAAGAGCACTGTGCAGAGCGAGTTGTTTCTTAGCTTCCCAAAGAGCTGGAAGCAAGATGCTGTGGGGCCCAACTCGCCCTCTGGAAAGAAGCCTGCACGTTGTGCCTTTCAGCTCTAGGGCAAAGTAGCACACCCAGAGCAGAAGTCCTACTTCAGCCAGATCAGGCCTGCAAAGAAACTGCGTTTCACAGGCCTTTGGAAGAGATGTTCCCACTAGGCTGTAAGAGCACTGTGCAGAGCGAGTTGTTTCTTAGCTTCCCAAAGAGCTGGAAGCAAGATGCTGTGGGGCCCAACTCGCCCTTTGGAAAGAAGCCTGCACGTTGTGCCTTTCAGCTCTAGGGCAAAGTAGCACACCCAGAGCAGAAGTCCTACTTCAGCCAGATCAGGCCTGCAAAGAAACTGCGTTTCACAGGCCTTTGGAAGAGATGTTCCCGGTAGGCTGTAAGAGCACTGTGCAGAGCGAGTTGTTTCTTAGCTTCCCAAAGAGCTGGAAGCAAGATGCTGTGGGGCCCAACTCGCCCTTTGGAAAGAAGCCTGCACGTTGTGCCTTTCAGCTCTAGGGCAAAGTAGCACACCCAGAGCAGAAGTCCTACTTCAGCCAGATCAGGCCTGCAAAGAAACTGCGTTTCACAGGCCTTTGGAAGAGATGTTCCCACTAGGCTGTAAGAGCACTGTGCAGAGCGAGTTGTTTCTTAGCTTCCCAAAGAGCTGGAAGCAAGATGCTGTGGGGCCCAACTCGCCCTATGGAAAGAAGCCTGCACGTTGTGCCTTTCAGCTCTAGGGCAAAGTAGCACACCCAGAGCAGAAGTCCTACTTCAGCCAGATCAGGCCTGCAAAGAAACTGCGTTTCACAGGCCTTTGGAAGAGATGTTCCCACTAGGCTGTAAGAGCACTGTGCAGAGCGAGTTGTTTCTTAGCTTCCCAAAGAGCTGGAAGCAAGATGCTGTGGGGCCCAACTCGGCCTCTGGAAAGCAGCCTGCACGTTGTGCCTTTCAGCTCTAGGGCAAAGTAGCACACCCAGAGCAGAAGTCCTACTTCAGCCAGATCAGGCCTGCAAAGAAACTGCGTTTCACAGGCCTTTGGAAGAGATGTTCCCGGTAGGCTGTAAGAGCACTGTGCAGAGCGAGTTGTTTCTTAGCTTCCCAAAGAGCTGGAAGCAAGATGCTGTGCGGCCCAACTCGCCCTCTGGAAAGAAGCCTGCACGTTGTGCCTTTCAGCTCTAGGGCAAAGTAGCACACCCAGAGCAGAAGTCCTACTTCAGCCAGATCAGGCCTGCAAAGAAACTGCGTTTCACAGGCCTTTGGAAGAGATGTTCCCACTAGGCTGTAAGAGCACTGTGCAGAGCGAGTTGTTTCTTAGCTTTCCAAAGAGCTGGAAGCAAGATGCTGTGGGGCCCAACTCGCCCTTTGGAAAGAAGCCTGCACGTTGTGCCTTTCAGCTCTAGGGCAAAGTAGCACACCCAGAGCAGAAGTCCTACTTCAGCCAGATCAGGCCTGCAAAGAAACTGCGTTTCACAGGCCTTTGGAAGAGATGTTCCCACTAGGCTGTAAGAGCACTGTGCAGAGCGAGTTGTTTCTTAGCTTCCCAAAGAGCTGGAAGCAAGATGCTGTGGGGCCCAACTCGCCCTTTGGAAAGAAGCCTGCACGTTGTGCCTTTCAGCTCTAGGGCAAAGTAGCACACCCAGAGCAGAAGTCCTACTTCAGCCAGATCAGGCCTGCAAAGAAACTGCGTTTCACAGGCCTTTGGAAGAGATGTTCCCACTAGGCTGTAAGAGGACTGTGCAGAGCGAGTTGTTTCTTAGCTTCCCAAAGAGCTGGAAGCAAGATGCTGTGGGGCCCAACTCGCCCTTTGGAAAGAAGCCTGCACGTTGTGCCTTTCAGCTCTAGGGCAAAGTAGCACACCCAGAGCAGAAGTCCTACTTCAGCCAGATCAGGCCTGCAAAGAAACTGCGTTTCACAGGCCTTTGGAAGAGATGTTCCCGGTAGGCTGTAAGAGCACTGTGCAGAGCGAGTTGTTTCTTAGCTTCCCAAAGAGCTGGAAGCAAGATGCTGTGGGGCCCAACTCGCCCTTTGGAAAGAAGCCTGCACGTTGTGCCTTTCAGCTCTAGGGCAAAGTAGCACACCCAGAGCAGAAGTCCTACTTCAGCCAGATCAGGCCTGCAAAGAAACTGCGTTTCACAGGCCTTTGGAAGAGATGTTCCCGGTAGGCTGTAAGAGCACTGTGCAGAGCGAGTTGTTTCTTAGCTTCCCAAAGAGCTGGAAGCAAGATGCTGTGGGGCCCAACTCGCCCTTTGGAAAGAAGCCTGCACGTTGTGCCTTTCAGCTCTAGGGCAAAGTAGCACACCCAGAGCAGAAGTCCTACTTCAGCCAGATCAGGCCTGCAAAGGAACTGCGTTTCACAGGCCTTTGGAAGAGATGTTCCCACTAGGCTGTAAGAGCACTGTGCAGAGCGAGTTGTTTCTTAGCTTCCCAAAGAGCTGGAAGCAAGATGCTGTGGGGCCCAACTCGCCCTTTGGAAAGAAGCCTGCACGTTGTGCCTTTCAGCTCTAGGGCAAAGTAGCACACCCAGAGCAGAAGTCCTACTTCAGCCAGATCAGGCCTGCAAAGAAACTGCGTTTCACAGTCCTTTGGAAGAGATGTTCCCACTAGGCTGTAAGAGCACTGTGCAGAGCGAGTTGTTTCTTAGCTTCCCAAAGAGCTGGAAGCAAGATGCTGTGGGGCCCAACTCGCCCTTTGGAAAGAAGCCTGCACGTTGTGCCTTTCAGCTCTAGGGCAAAGTAGCACACCCAGAGCAGAAGTCCTACTTCAGCCAGATCAGGCCTGCAAAGAAACTGCGTTTCACAGGCCTTTGGAAGAGATGTTCCCGGTAGGCTGTAAGAGCACTGTGCAGAGCGAGTTGTTTCTTAGCTTCCCAAAGAGCTGGAAGCAAGATGCTGTGGGGCCCAACTCGCCCTTTGGAAAGAAGCCTGCACGTTGTGCCTTTCAGCTCTAGGGCAAAGTAGCACACCCAGAGCAGAAGTCCTACTTCAGCCAGATCAGGCCTGCAAAGAAACTGCGTTTCACAGGCCTTTGGAAGAGATGTTCCCGGTAGGCTGTAAGAGCACTGTGCAGAGCGAGTGGTTTCTTAGCTTCCCAAAGAGCTGGAAGCAAGATGCTGTGGGGCCCAACTCGCCCTTTGGAAAGAAGCCTGCACGTTGTGCCTTTCAGCTCTAGGGCAAAGTAGCACACCCAGAGCAGAAGTCCTACTTCAGCCAGATCAGGCCTGCAAAGAAACTGCGTTTCAAAGGCCTTTGGAAGAGATGTTGCCACTAGGCTGTAAGAGCACTGTGCAGAGCGAGTTGTTTCTTAGCTTCCCAAAGAGCTGGAAGCAAGATGCTGTGGGGCCCAACTCGCCCTTTGGAAAGAAGCCTGCACGTTGTGCCTTTCAGCTCTAGGGCAAAGTAGCACACCCAGAGCAGAAGTCCTACTTCAGCCAGATCAGGCCTGCAAAGAAACAGCGTTTCACAGGCCTTTGGAAGAGATGTTCCCATTAGGCTGTAAGAGCACTGTGCAGAGCGAGTTGTTTCTTAGCTTCCCAAAGAGCTGGAAGCAAGATGCTGTGGGGCCCAACTCGCCCTCTGGAAAGAAGCCTGCACGTTGTGCCTTTCAGCTCTAGGGCAAAGTAGCACACCCAGAGCAGAAGTCCTACTTCAGCCAGATCAGGCCTGCAAAGAAACTGCGTTTCACAGGCCTTTGGAAGAGATGTTCCCACTAGGCTGTAAGAGCACTGTGCAGAGCGAGTTGTTTCTTAGCTTCCCAAAGAGCTGGAAGCAAGATGCTGTGGGGCCCAACTCGCCCTTTGGAAAGAAGCCTGCACGTTGTGCCTTTCAGCTCTAGGGCAAAGTAGCACACCCAGAGCAGAAGTCCTACTTCAGCCAGATCAGGCCTGCAAAGAAACTGCGTTTCACAGGCCTTTGGAAGAGATGTTGCCACTAGGCTGTAAATGCACTGTGCAGAGCGAGTTGTTTCTTAGCTTCCCAAAGAGCTGGAAGCAAGATGCTGTGGGGCCCAACTCGCCCTTTGGAAAGAAGCCTGCACGTTGTGCCTTTCAGCTCTAGGGCAAAGTAGCACACCCAGAGCAGAAGTCCTACTTCAGCCAGATCAGGCCTGCAAAGAAACTGCGTTTCACAGGCCTTTGGAAGAGATGTTCCCGGTAGGCTGTAAGAGCACTGTGCAGAGCGAGTTGTTTCTTAGCTTCCCAAAGAGCTGGAAGCAAGATGCTGTGGGGCCCAACTCGCCCTTTGGAAAGAAGCCTGCACGTTGTGCCTTTCAGCTCTAGGGCAAAGTAGCACACCCAGAGCAGAAGTCCTACTTCAGCCAGATCAGGCCTGCAAAGAAACTGCGTTTCACAGGCCTTTGGAAGAGATGTTCCCGGTAGGCTGTAAGAGCACTGTGCAGAGCGAGTTGTTTCTTAGCTTCCCAAAGAGCTGGAAGCAAGATGCTGTGGGGCCCAACTCGCCCTTTGGAAAGAAGCCTGCACGTTGTGCCTTTCAGCTCTAGGGCAAAGTAGCACACCCAGAGCAGAAGTCCTACTTCAGCCAGATCAGGCCTGCAAAGAAACTGCGTTTCAAAGGCCTTTGGAAGAGATGTTGCCACTAGGCTGTAAGAGCACTGTGCAGAGCGAGTTGTTTCTTAGCTTCCCAAAGAGCTGGAAGCAAGATGCTGTGGGGCCCAACTCGCCCTTTGGAAAGAAGCCTGCACGTTGTGCCTTTCAGCTCTAGGGCAAAGTAGCACACCCAGAGCAGAAGTCCTACTTCAGCCAGATCAGGCCTGCAAAGAAACTGCGTTTCACAGGCCTTTGGAAGAGATGTTCCCGGTAGGCTGTAAGAGCACTGTGCAGAGCGAGTTGTTTCTTAGCTTCCCAAAGAGCTGGAAGCAACATGCTGTGGGGCCCAACTCGCCCTTTGGAAAGAAGCCTGCACGTTGTGCCTTTCAGCTCTAGGGCAAAGTAGCACACCCAGAGCAGAAGTCCTACTTCAGCCAGATCAGGCCTGCAAAGAAACTGCGTTTCACAGGCCTTTGGAAGAGATGTTCCCACTAGGCTGTAAGAGGACTGTGCAGAGCGAGTTGTTTCTTAGCTTCCCAAAGAGCTGGAAGCAAGATGCTGTAGGGCCCAACTCGCCCTTTGGAAAGAAGCCTGCACGTTGTGCCTTTCAGCTCTAGGGCAAAGTAGCACACCCAGAGCAGAAGTCCTACTTCAGCCAGATCAGGCCTGCAAAGAAACTGCGTTTCACTGGCCTTTGGAAGTGATGTTGCCACTAGGCTGTAAGAGCACTGTCCAGAGCGAGTTGTTTCTTAGCTTCCCAAAGAGCTGGAAGCAAGATGCTGTGGGGCCCAACTCGCCCTTTGGAAAGAAGCCTGCACGTTGTGCCTTTCAGCTCTAGGGCAAAGTAGCACACCCAGAGCAGAAGTCCTACTTCAGCCAGATCAGGCCTGCAAAGAAACTGCGTTTCACAGGCCTTTGGAAGAGATGTTCCCACTAGGCTGTAAGAGCACTGTGCAGAGCGAGTTGTTTCTTAGCTTCCCAAAGAGCTGGAAGCAAGATGCTGTGGGGCCCAACTCGCCCTTTGGAAAGAAGCCTGCACGTTGTGCCTTTCAGCTCTAGGGCAAAGTAGCACACCCAGAGCAGAAGTCCTACTTCAGCCAGATCAGGCCTGCAAAGAAACTGCGTTTCACAGGCCTTTGGAAGAGATGTTCCCGGTAGGCTGTAAGAGCACTGTGCAGAGCGAGTTGTTTCTTAGCTTCCCAAAGAGCTGGAAGCAAGATGCTGTGGGGCCCAACTCGCCCTTTGGAAAGAAGCCTGCACGTTGTGCCTTTCAGCTCTAGGGCAAAGTAGCACACCCAGAGCAGAAGTCCTACTTCAGCCAGATCAGGCCTGCAAAGAAACTGCGTTTCACAGGCCTTTGGAAGAGATGTTCCCGGTAGGCTGTAAGAGCACTGTGCAGAGCGAGTGGTTTCTTAGCTTCCCAAAGAGCTGGAAGCAAGATGCTGTGGGGCCCAACTCGCCCTTTGGAAAGAAGCCTGCACGTTGTGCCTTTCAGCTCTAGGGCAAAGTAGCACACCCAGAGCAGAAGTCCTACTTCAGCCAGATCAGGCCTGCAAAGAAACTGCGTTTCAAAGGCCTTTGGAAGAGATGTTGCCACTAGGCTGTAAGAGCACTGTGCAGAGCGAGTTGTTTCTTAGCTTCCCAAAGAGCTGGAAGCAAGATGCTGTGGGGCCCAACTCGCCCTTTGGAAAGAAGCCTGCACGTTGTGCCTTTCAGCTCTAGGGCAAAGTAGCACACCCAGAGCAGAAGTCCTACTTCAGCCAGATCAGGCCTGCAAAGAAACTGCGTTTCACAGGCCTTTGGAAGAGATGTTCCCATTAGGCTGTAAGAGCACTGTGCAGGGCGAGTTGTTTCTTAGCTTCCCAAAGAGCTGGAAGCAAGATGCTGTGGGGCCCAACTCGCCCTCTGGAAAGAAGCCTGCACGTTGTGCCTTTCAGCTCTAGGGCAAAGTAGCACACCCAGAGCAGAAGTCCTACTTCAGCCAGATCAGGCCTGCAAAGAAACTGCGTTTCACAGGCCTTTGGAAGAGATGTTCCCACTAGGCTGTAAGAGCACTGTGCAGAGCGAGTTGTTTCTTAGCTTCCCAAAGAGCTGGAAGCAAGATGCTGTGGGGCCCAACTCGCCCTTTGGAAAGAAGCCTGCACGTTGTGCCTTTCAGCTCTAGGGCAAAGTAGCACACCCAGAGCAGAAGTCCTACTTCAGCCAGATCAGGCCTGCAAAGAAACTGCGTTTCACAGGCCTTTGGAAGAGATGTTCCCGGTAGGCTGTAAGAGCACTGTGCAGAGCGAGTTGTTTCTTAGCTTCCCAAAGAGCTGGAAGCAAGATGCTGTGGGGCCCAACTCGCCCTTTGGAAAGAAGCCTGCACGTTGTGCCTTTCAGCTCTAGGGCAAAGTAGCACACCCAGAGCAGAAGTCCTACTTCAGCCAGATCAGGCCTGCAAAGAAACTGCGTTTCACAGGCCTTTGGAAGAGATGTTCCCGGTAGGCTGTAAGAGCACTGTGCAGAGCGAGTGGTTTCTTAGCTTCCCAAAGAGCTGGAAGCAAGATGCTGTGGGGCCCAACTCGCCCTTTGGAAAGAAGCCTGCACGTTGTGCCTTTCAGCTCTAGGGCAAAGTAGCACACCCAGAGCAGAAGTCCTACTTCAGCCAGATCAGGCCTGCAAAGAAACTGCGTTTCAAAGGCCTTTGGAAGAGATGTTGCCACTAGGCTGTAAGAGCACTGTGCAGAGCGAGTTGTTTCTTAGCTTCCCAAAGAGCTGGAAGCAAGATGCTGTGGGGCCCAACTCGCCCTTTGGAAAGAAGCCTGCACGTTGTGCCTTTCAGCTCTAGGGCAAAGTAGCACACCCAGAGCAGAAGTCCTACTTCAGCCAGATCAGGCCTGCAAAGAAACTGCGTTTCACAGGCCTTTGGAAGAGATGTTCCCGGTAGGCTGTAAGAGCACTGTGCAGAGCGAGTTGTTTCTTAGCTTCCCAAAGAGCTGGAAGCAACATGCTGTGGGGCCCAACTCGCCCTTTGGAAAGAAGCCTGCACGTTGTGCCTTTCAGCTCTAGGGCAAAGTAGCACACCCAGAGCAGAAGTCCTACTTCAGCCAGATCAGGCCTGCAAAGAAACTGCGTTTCACAGGCCTTTGGAAGAGATGTTCCCACTAGGCTGTAAGAGGACTGTGCAGAGCGAGTTGTTTCTTAGCTTCCCAAAGAGCTGGAAGCAAGATGCTGTAGGGCCCAACTCGCCCTTTGGAAAGAAGCCTGCACGTTGTGCCTTTCAGCTCTAGGGCAAAGTAGCACACCCAGAGCAGAAGTCCTACTTCAGCCAGATCAGGCCTGCAAAGAAACTGCGTTTCACTGGCCTTTGGAAGTGATGTTGCCACTAGGCTGTAAGAGCACTGTCCAGAGCGAGTTGTTTCTTAGCTTCCCAAAGAGCTGTAAGCAAGATGCTGTGGGGCCCAACTCGCCCTTTGGAAAGAAGCCTGCACGTTGTGCCTTTCAGCTCTAGGGCAAAGTAGCACACCCAGAGCAGAAGTCCTACTTCAGCCAGATCAGGCCTGCAAAGAAACTGCGTTTCACAGGCCTTTGGAAGAGATGTTCCCACTAGGCTGTAAGAGCACTGTGCAGAGCGAGTTGTTTCTTAGCTTCCCAAAGAGCTGGAAGCAAGATGCTGTGGGGCCCAACTCGCCCTTTGGAAAGAAGCCTGCACGTTGTGCCTTTCAGCTCTAGGGCAAAGTAGCACACCCAGAGCAGAAGTCCTACTTCAGCCAGATCAGGCCTGCAAAGAAACTGCGTTTCACAGGCCTTTGGAAGAGATGTTCCCGGTAGGCTGTAAGAGCACTGTGCAGAGCGAGTTGTTTCTTAGCTTCCCAAAGAGCTGGAAGCAAGATGCTGTGGGGCCCAACTCGCCCTTTGGAAAGAAGCCTGCACGTTGTGCCTTTCAGCTCTAGGGCAAAGTAGCACACCCAGAGCAGAAGTCCTACTTCAGCCAGATCAGGCCTGCAAAGAAACAGCGTTTCACAGGCCTTTGGAAGAGATGTTCCCACTAGGCTGTAAGAGCACTGTGAAGAGCGAGTTGTTTCTTAGCTTCCCAAAGAGCTGGAAGCAAGATGCTGTGGGGCCCAACTCGCCCTCTGGAAAGAAGCCTGCACGTTGTGCCTTTCAGCTCTAGGGCAAAGTAGCACACCCAGAGCAGAAGTCCTACTTCAGCCAGATCAGGCCTGCAAAGAAACTGCGTTTCACAGGCCTTTGGAAGAGATGTTCCCACTAGGCTGTAAGAGCACTGTGCAGAGCGAGTTGTTTCTTAGCTTCCCAAAGAGCTGGAACCAAGATGCTGTGGGGCCCAACTCGCCCTTTGGAAAGAAGCCTGCACGTTGTGCCTTTCAGCTCTAGGGCAAAGTAGCACACCCAGAGCAGAAGTCCTACTTCAGCCAGATCAGGCCTGCAAAGAAACTGCGTTTCACAGGCCTTTGGAAGAGATGTTCCCGGTAGGCTGTAAGAGCACTGTGCAGAGCGAGTTGTTTCTTAGCTTCCCAAAGAGCTGGAAGCAAGATGCTGTGGGGCCCAACTCGCCCTTTGGAAAGAAGCCTGCACGTTGTGCCTTTCAGCTCTAGGGCAAAGTAGCACACCCAGAGCAGAAGTCCTACTTCAGCCAGATCAGGCCTGCAAAGAAACTGCGTTTCACAGGCCTTTGGAAGAGATGTTCCCGGTAGGCTGTAAGAGCACTGTGCAGAGCGAGTTGTTTCTTAGCTTCCCAAAGAGCTGGAAGCAAGATGCTGTGGGGCCCAACTCGCCCTTTGGAAAGAAGCCTGCACGTTGTGCCTTTCAGCTCTAGGGCAAAGTAGCACACCCAGAGCAGAAGTCCTACTTCAGCCAGATCAGGCCTGCAAAGAAACTGCGTTTCACAGGCCTTTGGAAGAGATGTTCCCACTAGGCTGTAAGAGCACTGTGCAGAGCGAGTTGTTTCTTAGCTTCCCAAAGAGCTGGAAGCAAGATGCTGTGGGGCCCAACTCGCCCTTTGGAAAGAAGCCTGCACGTTGTGCCTTTCAGCTCTAGGGCAAAGTAGCACACCCAGAGCAGAAGTCCTACTTCAGCCAGATCAGGCCTGCAAAGAAACTGCGTTTCACAGGCCTTTGGAAGAGATGTTCCCGGTAGGCTGTAAGAGCACTGTGCAGAGCGAGTTGTTTCTTAGCTTCCCAAAGAGCTGGAAGCAAGATGCTGTGGGGCCCAACTCGCCCTTTGGAAAGAAGCCTGCACGTTGTGCCTTTCAGCTCTAGGGCAAAGTAGCACACCCAGAGCAGAAGTCCTACTTCAGCCAGATCAGGCCTGCAAAGAAACTGCGTTTCACAGGCCTTTGGAAGAGATGTTCCCGGTAGGCTGTAAGAGCACTGTGCAGAGCGAGTGGTTTCTTAGCTTCCCAAAGAGCTGGAAGCAAGATGCTGTGGGGCCCAACTCGCCCTTTGGAAAGAAGCCTGCACGTTGTGCCTTTCAGCTCTAGGGCAAAGTAGCACACCCAGAGCAGAAGTCCTACTTCAGCCAGATCAGGCCTGCAAAGAAACTGCGTTTCAAAGGCCTTTGGAAGAGATGTTGCCACTAGGCTGTAAGAGCACTGTGCAGAGCGAGTTGTTTCTTAGCTTCCCAAAGAGCTGGAAGCAAGATGCTGTGGGGCCCAACTCGCCCTTTGGAAAGAAGCCTGCACGTTGTGCCTTTCAGCTCTAGGGCAAAGTAGCACACCCAGAGCAGAAGTCCTACTTCAGCCAGATCAGGCCTGCAAAGAAACAGCGTTTCACAGGCCTTTGGAAGAGATGTTCCCATTAGGCTGTAAGAGCACTGTGCAGAGCGAGTTGTTTCTTAGCTTCCCAAAGAGCTGGAAGCAAGATGCTGTGGGGCCCAACTCGCCCTCTGGAAAGAAGCCTGCACGTTGTGCCTTTCAGCTCTAGGGCAAAGTAGCACACCCAGAGCAGAAGTCCTACTTCAGCCAGATCAGGCCTGCAAAGAAACTGCGTTTCACAGGCCTTTGGAAGAGATGTTCCCACTAGGCTGTAAGAGCACTGTGCAGAGCGAGTTGTTTCTTAGCTTCCCAAAGAGCTGGAAGCAAGATGCTGTGGGGCCCAACTCGCCCTTTGGAAAGAAGCCTGCACGTTGTGCCTTTCAGCTCTAGGGCAAAGTAGCACACCCAGAGCAGAAGTCCTACTTCAGCCAGATCAGGCCTGCAAAGAAACTGCGTTTCACAGGCCTTTGGAAGAGATGTTCCCGGTAGGCTGTAAGAGCACTGTGCAGAGCGAGTTGTTTCTTAGCTTCCCAAAGAGCTGGAAGCAACATGCTGTGGGGCCCAACTCGCCCTTTGGAAAGAAGCCTGCACGTTGTGCCTTTCAGCTCTAGGGCAAAGTAGCACACCCAGAGCAGAAGTCCTACTTCAGCCAGATCAGGCCTGCAAAGAAACTGCGTTTCACAGGCCTTTGGAAGAGATGTTCCCACTAGGCTGTAAGAGGACTGTGCAGAGCGAGTTGTTTCTTAGCTTCCCAAAGAGCTGGAAGCAAGATGCTGTAGGGCCCAACTCGCCCTTTGGAAAGAAGCCTGCACGTTGTGCCTTTCAGCTCTAGGGCAAAGTAGCACACCCAGAGCAGAAGTCCTACTTCAGCCAGATCAGGCCTGCAAAGAAACTGCGTTTCACTGGCCTTTGGAAGTGATGTTGCCACTAGGCTGTAAGAGCACTGTCCAGAGCGAGTTGTTTCTTAGCTTCCCAAAGAGCTGTAAGCAAGATGCTGTGGGGCCCAACTCGCCCTTTGGAAAGAAGCCTGCACGTTGTGCCTTTCAGCTCTAGGGCAAAGTAGCACACCCAGAGCAGAAGTCCTACTTCAGCCAGATCAGGCCTGCAAAGAAACTGCGTTTCACAGGCCTTTGGAAGAGATGTTCCCACTAGGCTGTAAGAGCACTGTGCAGAGCGAGTTGTTTCTTAGCTTCCCAAAGAGCTGGAAGCAAGATGCTGTGGGGCCCAACTCGCCCTTTGGAAAGAAGCCTGCACGTTGTGCCTTTCAGCTCTAGGGCAAAGTAGCACACCCAGAGCAGAAGTCCTACTTCAGCCAGATCAGGCCTGCAAAGAAACTGCGTTTCACAGGCCTTTGGAAGAGATGTTCCCGGTAGGCTGTAAGAGCACTGTGCAGAGCGAGTTGTTTCTTAGCTTCCCAAAGAGCTGGAAGCAAGATGCTGTGGGGCCCAACTCGCCCTTTGGAAAGAAGCCTGCACGTTGTGCCTTTCAGCTCTAGGGCAAAGTAGCACACCCAGAGCAGAAGTCCTACTTCAGCCAGATCAGGCCTGCAAAGAAACAGCGTTTCACAGGCCTTTGGAAGAGATGTTCCCACTAGGCTGTAAGAGCACTGTGAAGAGCGAGTTGTTTCTTAGCTTCCCAAAGAGCTGGAAGCAAGATGCTGTGGGGCCCAACTCGCCCTCTGGAAAGAAGCCTGCACGTTGTGCCTTTCAGCTCTAGGGCAAAGTAGCACACCCAGAGCAGAAGTCCTACTTCAGCCAGATCAGGCCTGCAAAGAAACTGCGTTTCACAGGCCTTTGGAAGAGATGTTCCCACTAGGCTGTAAGAGCACTGTGCAGAGCGAGTTGTTTCTTAGCTTCCCAAAGAGCTGGAACCAAGATGCTGTGGGGCCCAACTCGCCCTTTGGAAAGAAGCCTGCACGTTGTGCCTTTCAGCTCTAGGGCAAAGTAGCACACCCAGAGCAGAAGTCCTACTTCAGCCAGATCAGGCCTGCAAAGAAACTGCGTTTCACAGGCCTTTGGAAGAGATGTTCCCGGTAGGCTGTAAGAGCACTGTGCAGAGCGAGTTGTTTCTTAGCTTCCCAAAGAGCTGGAAGCAAGATGCTGTGGGGCCCAACTCGCCCTTTGGAAAGAAGCCTGCACGTTGTGCCTTTCAGCTCTAGGGCAAAGTAGCACACCCAGAGCAGAAGTCCTACTTCAGCCAGATCAGGCCTGCAAAGAAACTGCGTTTCACAGGCCTTTGGAAGAGATGTTCCCGGTAGGCTGTAAGAGCACTGTGCAGAGCGAGTTGTTTCTTAGCTTCCCAAAGAGCTGGAAGCAAGATGCTGTGGGGCCCAACTCGCCCTTTGGAAAGAAGCCTGCACGTTGTGCCTTTCAGCTCTAGGGCAAAGTAGCACACCCAGAGCAGAAGTCCTACTTCAGCCAGATCAGGCCTGCAAAGAAACTGCGTTTCACAGGCCTTTGGAAGAGATGTTCCCTCTAGGCTGTAAGAGCACTGTGAAGAGCGAGTTGTTTCTTACCTTCCCAAAGAGCTGGAACCAAGATGCTGTGGGGCCCAACTCGCCCTTTGGAAAGAAGCCTGCACGTTGTGCCTTTCAGCTCTAGGGCAAAGTAGCACACCCAGAGCAGAAGTCCTACTTCAGCCAGATCAGGCCTGCAAAGAAACTGCGTTTCACAGGCCTTTGGAAGAGATGTTCCCAATAGGCTGTAAGAGCACTGTGTAGAGCGAGTTGTTTCTTAGCTTCCCAAAGAGCTGGAAGCAAGATGCTGTGGGGCCCAACTCGCCCTTTGGAAAGAAGCCTGCACGTTGTGCCTTTCAGCTCTAGGGCAAAGTAGCACACCCAGAGCAGAAGTCCTACTTCAGCCAGATCAGGCCTGCAAAGAAACTGCGTTTCACAGGCCTTTGGAAGAGATGTTCCCGGTAGGCTGTAAGAGCACTGTGCAGAGCGAGTTGTTTCTTAGCTTCCCAAAGAGCTGGAAGCAAGATGCTGTGGGGCCCAACTCGCCCTTTGGAAAGAAGCCTGCACGTTGTGCCTTTCAGCTCTAGGGCAAAGTAGCACACCCAGAGCAGAAGTCCTACTTCAGCCAGATCAGGCCTGCAAAGAAACTGCGTTTCACAGGCCTTTGGAAGAGATGTTCCCACTAGGCTGTAAGAGGACTGTGCAGAGCGAGTTGTTTCTTAGCTTCCCAAAGAGCTGGAAGCAAGATGCTGTGGGGCCCAACTCGCCCTTTGGAAAGAAGCCTGCACGTTGTGCCTTTCAGCTCTAGGGCAAAGTAGCACACCCAGAGCAGAAGTCCTACTTCAGCCAGATCAGGCCTGCAAAGAAACTGCGTTTCACAGGCCTTTGGAAGAGATGTTCCCTCTAGGCTGTAAGAGCACTGTGAAGAGCGAGTTGTTTCTTACCTTCCCAAAGAGCTGGAACCAAGATGCTGTGGGGCCCAACTCGCCCTTTGGAAAGAAGCCTGCACGTTGTGCCTTTCAGCTCTAGGGCAAAGTAGCACACCCAGAGCAGAAGTCCTACTTCAGCCAGATCAGGCCTGCAAAGAAACTGCGTTTCACAGGCCTTTGGAAGAGATGTTCCCAATAGGCTGTAAGAGCACTGTGTAGAGCGAGTTGTTTCTTAGCTTCCCAAAGAGCTGGAAGCAAGATGCTGTGGGGCCCAACTCGCCCTTTGGAAAGAAGCCTGCACGTTGTGCCTTTCAGCTCTAGGGCAAAGTAGCACACCCAGAGCAGAAGTCCTACTTCAGCCAGATCAGGCCTGCAAAGAAACTGCGTTTCACAGGCCTTTGGAAGAGATGTTCCCGGTAGGCTGTAAGAGCACTGTGCAGAGCGAGTTGTTTCTTAGCTTCCCAAAGAGCTGGAAGCAAGATGCTGTGGGGCCCAACTCGCCCTTTGGAAAGAAGCCTGCACGTTGTGCCTTTCAGCTCTAGGGCAAAGTAGCACACCCAGAGCAGAAGTCCTACTTCAGCCAGATCAGGCCTGCAAAGAAACTGCGTTTCACAGGCCTTTGGAAGAGATGTTCCCACTAGGCTGTAAGAGGACTGTGCAGAGCGAGTTGTTTCTTAGCTTCCCAAAGAGCTGGAAGCAAGATGCTGTGGGGCCCAACTCGCCCTTTGGAAAGAAGCCTGCACGTTGTGCCTTTCAGCTCTAGGGCAAAGTAGCACACCCAGAGCAGAAGTCCTACTTCAGCCAGATCAGGCCTGCAAAGAAACTGCGTTTCACAGGCCTTTGGAAGAGATGTTCCCGGTAGGCTGTAAGAGCACTGTGCAGAGCGAGTTGTTTCTTAGCTTCCCAAAGAGCTGGAAGCAAGATGCTGTGGGGCCCAACTCGCCCTTTGGAAAGAAGCCTGCACGTTGTGCCTTTCAGCTCTAGGGCAAAGTAGCACACCCAGAGCAGAAGTCATACTTCAGCCAGATCAGGCCTGCAAAGAAACTGCGTTTCACAGGCCTTTGGAAGAGATGTTCCCGGTAGGCTGTAAGAGCACTGTGCAGAGCGAGTTGTTTCTTAGCTTCCCAAAGAGCTGGAAGCAAGATGCTGTGGGGCCCAACTCGCCCTTTGGAAAGAAGCCTGCACGTTGTGCCTGTCAGCTCTAGGGCAAAGTAGCACACCCAGAGCAGAAGTCCTACTTCAGCCAGATCAGGCCTGCAAAGAAACTGCGTTTCACAGGCCTTTGGAAGAGATGTTCCCACTAGGCTGTAAGAGCACAGTGCAGAGCGAGTTGTTTCTTAGCTTCCCAAAGAGCTGGAAGCAAGATGCTGTGGGGCCCAACTCGCCCTTTGGAAAGAAGCCTGCACGTTGTGCCTTTCAGCTCTAGGGCAAAGTAGCACACCCAGAGCAGAAGTCCTACTTCAGCCAGATCAGGCCTGCAAAGAAACTGCGTTTCACAGGCCTTTGGAAGAGATGTTCCCAATAGGCTGTAAGAGCACTGTGTAGAGCGAGTTGTTTCTTAGCTTCCCAAAGAGCTGGAAGCAAGATGCTGTGGGGCCCAACTCGCCCTTTGGAAAGAAGCCTGCACGTTGTGCCTTTCAGCTCTAGGGCAAAGTAGCACACCCAGAGCAGAAGTCCTACTTCAGCCAGATCAGGCCTGCAAAGAAACTGCGTTTCACAGGCCTTTGGAAGAGATGTTCCCGGTAGGCTGTAAGAGCACTGTGCAGAGCGAGTTGTTTCTTAGCTTCCCAAAGAGCTGGAAGCAAGATGCTGTGGGGCCCAACTCGACCTTTGGAAAGAAGCCTGCACGTTGTGCCTTTCAGCTCTAGGGCAAAGTAGCACACCCAGAGCAGAAGTCCTACTTCAGCCAGATCAGGCCTGCAAAGAAACTGCGTTTCACAGGCCTTTGGAAGAGATGTTCCCACTAGGCTGTAAGAGGACTGTGCAGAGCGAGTTGTTTCTTAGCTTCCCAAAGAGCTGGAAGCAAGATGCTGTGGGGCCCAACTCGCCCTCTGGAAAGAAGCATGCACGTTGTGCCTTTCAGCTCTAGGGCAAAGTAGCACACCCAGAGCAGAAGTCCTACTTCAGCCAGATCAGGCCTGCAAAGAAACTGCGTTTCACAGGCCTTTGGAAGAGATGTTCCCGGTAGGCTGTAAGAGCACTGTGCAGAGCGAGTTGTTTCTTAGCTTCCCAAAGAGCTGGAAGCAACATGCTGTGGGGCCCAACTCGCCCTTTGGAAAGAAGCCTGCACGTTGTGCCTTTCAGCTCTAGGGCAAAGTAGCACACCCAGAGCAGAAGTCCTACTTCAGCCAGATCAGGCCTGCAAAGAAACTGCGTTTCACAGGCCTTTGGAAGAGATGTTCCCGGTAGGCTGTAAGAGCACTGTGCAGAGCGAGTTGTTTCTTAGCTTCCCAAAGAGCTGGAAGCAACATGCTGTGGGGCCCAACTCGCCCTTTGGAAAGAAGCCTGCACGTTGTGCCTTTCAGCTCTAGGGCAAAGTAGCACACCCAGAGCAGAAGTCCTACTTCAGCCAGATCAGGCCTGCAAAGAAACTGCGTTTCACAGGCCTTTGGAAGACATGTTCCCACTAGGCTGTAAGAGGACTGTGCAGAGCGAGTTGTTTCTTAGCTTCCCAAAGAGCTGGAAGCAAGATGCTGTGGGGCCCAACTCGCCCTTTGGAAAGAAGCCTGCACGTTGTGCCTTTCAGCTCTAGGGCAAAGTAGCACACCCAGAGCAGAAGTCCTACTTCAGCCAGATCAGGCCTGCAAAGAAACTGCGTTTCACAGGCCTTTGGAAGAGATGTTCCCGGTAGGCTGTAAGAGCACTGTGCAGAGCGAGTGGTTTCTTAGCTTCCCAAAGAGCTGGAAGCAAGATGCTGTGGGGCCCAACTCGCCCTTTGGAAAGAAGCCTGCACGTTGTGCCTTTCAGCTCTAGGGCAAAGTAGCACACCCAGAGCAGAAGTCCTACTTCAGCCAGATCAGGCCTGCAAAGAAACTGCGTTTCACAGGCCTTTGGAAGAGATGTTCCCAATAGGATGTAAGAGCACTGTGTAGAGCGAGTTGTTTCTTAGCTTCCCAAAGAGCTGGAAGCAAGATGCTGTGGGGCCCAACTCGCCCTTTGGAAAGAAGCCTGCACGTTGTGCCTTTCAGCTCTAGGGCAAAGTAGCACACCCAGAGCAGAAGTCCTACTTCAGCCAGATCAGGCCTGCAAAGAAACTGCGTTTCACAGGCCTTTGGAAGAGATGTTCCCGGTAGGCTGTAAGAGCACTGTGCAGAGCGAGTTGTTTCTTAGCTTCCCAAAGAGCTGGAAGCAACATGCTGTGGGGCCCAACTCGCCCTTTGGAAAGAAGCCTGCACGTTGTGCCTTTCAGCTCTAGGGCAAAGTAGCACACCCAGAGCAGAAGTCCTACTTCAGCCAGATCAGGCCTGCAAAGAAACTGCGTTTCACAGGCCTTTGGAAGAGATGTTCCCACTAGGCTGTAAGAGGACTGTGCAGAGCGAGTTGTTTCTTAGCTTCCCAAAGAGCTGGAAGCAAGATGCTGTGGGGCCCAACTCGCCCTTTGGAAAGAAGCCTGCACGTTGTGCCTTTCAGCTCTAGGGCAAAGTAGCACACCCAGAGCAGAAGTCCTACTTCAGCCAGATCAGGCCTGCAAAGAAACTGCGTTTCACAAGCCTTTGGAAGAGATGTTCCCGGCAGGCTGTAAGAGCACTGTGCAGAGCGAGTTGTTTCTTAGCTTCCCAAAGAGCTGGAAGCAAGATGCTGTGGGGCCCAACTCGCCCTTTGGAAAGAAGCCTGCACGTTGTGCCTTTCAGCTCTAGGGCAAAGTAGCACACCCAGAGCAGAAGTCCTACTTCAGCCAGATCAGGCCTGCAGAGAAACTGCGTTTCACAGGCCTTTGGAAGAGATGTTCCCACTAGGCTGTAAGAGCACTGTGCAGAGCGAGTTGTTTCTTAGCTTCCCAAAGAGCTGGAAGCAAGATGCTGTGGGGCCCAACTCGCCCTCTGGAAAGAAGCCTGCACGTTGTGCCTTTCAGCTCTAGGGCAAAGTAGCACACCCAGAGCAGAAGTCCTACTTCAGCCAGATCAGGCCTGCAAAGAAACTGCGTTTCACAGGCCTTTGGAAGAGATGTTCACACTAGGCTGTAAGAGCACTGTGCAGAGCGAGTTGTTTCTTAGCTTCCCAAAGAGCTGGAAGCAAGATGCTGTGGGGCCCAACTCGCCCTTTGGAAAGAAGCCTGCACGTTGTGCCTTTCAGCTCTAGGGCAAAGTAGCACACCCAGAGCAGAAGTCCTACTTCAGCCAGATCAGGCCTGCAAAGAAACTGCGTTTCACAGGCCTTTGGAAGAGATGTTCCCACTAGGCTGTAAGAGCACTGTGCAGAGCGAGTTGTTTCTTAGCTTCCCAAAGAGCTGGAAGCAAGATGCTGTGGGGCCCAACTCGCCCTTAGGAAAGAAGCCTGCACGTTGTGCCTTTCAGCTCTAGGGCAAAGTAGCACACCCAGAGCAGAAGTCCTACTTCAGCCAGATCAGGCCTGCAAAGAAACAGCGTTACACAGGCCTTTGGAAGAGATGTTCCCACTAGGCTGTAAGAGCACTGTGCAGAGCGAGTTGTTTCTTAGCTTCCCAAAGAGCTGGAAGCAAGATGCTGTGGGGCCCAACTCGCCCTCTGGAAAGAAGCCTGCACGTTGTGCCTTTCAGCTCTAGGGCAAAGTAGCACACCCAGAGCAGAAGTCCTACTTCAGCCAGATCAGGCCTGCAAAGAAACTGCGTTTCACAGGCCTTTGGAAGAGATGTTCCCACTAGGCTGTAAGAGCACTGTGCAGAGCGAGTTGTTTCTTAGCTTCCCAAAGAGCTGGAACAAAGATGCTGTGGGGCCCAACTCGCCCTTTGGAAAGAAGCCTGCACGTTGTGCCTTTCAGCTCTAGGGCAAAGTAGCACACCCAGAGCAGAAGTCCTACTTCAGCCAGATCAGGCCTGCAAAGAAACTGCGTTTCACAGGCCTTTGAAAGAGATGTTCCCGGTAGGCTGTAAGAGCACTGTGCAGAGCGAGTTGTTTCTTAGCTTCCCAAAGAGCTGGAAGCAAGATGCTGTGGGGCCCAACTCGCCCTTTGGAAAGAAGCCTGCACGTTGTGCCTTTCAGCTCTAGGGCAAAGTAGCACACCCAGAGCAGAAGTCCTACTTCAGCCAGATCAGGCCTGCAAAGAAACTGCGTTTCACAGGCCTTTGGAAGAGATGTTCCCACTAGGCTGTAAGAGCACTGTGCAGAGCGAGTTGTTTCTTAGCTTCCCAAAGAGCTGGAAGCAAGATGCTGTGGGGCCCAACTCGCCCTTTGGAAAGAAGCCTGCACGTTGTGCCTTTCAGCTCTAGGGCAAAGTAGCACACCCAGAGCAGAAGTCCTACTTCAGCCAGATCAGGCCTGCAAAGAAACTGCGTTTCACAGGCCTTTGGAAGAGATGTTCCCACTAGGCTGTAAGAGGACTGTGCAGAGCGAGTTGTTTCTTAGCTTCCCAAAGAGCTGGAAGCAAGATGCTGTGGGGCCCAACTCGCCCTTTGGAAAGAAGCCTGCACGTTGTGCCTTTCAGCTCTAGGGCAAAGTAGCACACCCAGAGCAGAAGTCCTACTTCAGCCAGATCAGGCCTGCAAAGAAACTGCGTTTCACAGGCCTTTGGAAGAGATGTTCCCGGTAGGCTGTAAGAGCACTGTGCAGAGCGAGTTGTTTCTTAGCTTCCCAAAGAGCTGGAAGCAAGATGCTGTGGGGCCCAACTCGCCCTTTGGAAAGAAGCCTGCACGTTGTGCCTTTCAGCTCTAGGGCAAAGTAGCACACCCAGAGCAGAAGTCCTACTTCAGCCAGATCAGGCCTGCAAAGAAACTGCGTTTCACAGGCCTTTGGAAGAGATGTTCCCGGTAGGCTGTAAGAGCACTGTGCAGAGCGAGTGGTTTCTTAGCTTCCCAAAGAGCTGGAAGCAAGATGCTGTGGGGCCCAACTCGCCCTTTGGAAAGAAGCCTGCACGTTGTGCCTTTCAGCTCTAGGGCAAAGTAGCACACCCAGAGCAGAAGTCCTACTTCAGCCAGATCAGGCCTGCAGAGAAACTGCGTTTCACAGGCCTTTGGAAGAGATGTTCCCACTAGGCTGTAAGAGCACTGTCCAGAGCGAGTTGTCTCTTAGCTTCCCAAAGAGCTGGAAGCAACATGCTGTGGGTCCCAACTAGCCCTCTGGAAAGAAGCCTGCACGTTGTGCCTTTCAGCTCTAGGGCAAAGTAGCACACCCAGAGCAGAAGTCCTACTTCAGCCAGATCAGGCCTGCAAAGAAACTGCGTTTCAAAGTCCTTTGGAAGAGATGTTCACACTAGGCTGTAAGAGCACTGTGCAGAGCGAGTTGTTTCTTAGCTTCCCAAAGAGCTGGAAGCAAGATGCTGTGGGGCCCAACTCGCCCTTTGGAAAGAAGCCTGCACGTTGTGCCTTTCAGCTCTAGGGCAAAGTAGCACACCCAGAGCAGAAGTCCTACTTCAGCCAGATCAGGCCTGCAGAGAAACTGCGTTTCACAGGCCTTTGGAAGAGATGTTCCCACTAGGCTGTAAGAGCACTGTGCAGAGCGAGTTGTTTCTTAGCTTCCCAAAGAGCTGGAAGCAAGATGCTGTGGGGCCCAACTCGCCCTCTGGAAAGAAGCCTGCACGTTGTGCCTTTCAGCTCTAGGGCAAAGTAGCACACCCAGAGCAGAAGTCCTACTTCAGCCAGATCAGGCCTGCAAAGAAACTGCGTTTCACAGGCCTTTGGAAGAGATGTTCCCGGTAGGCTGTAAGAGCACTGTGCAGAGCGAGTTGTTTCTTAGCTTCCCAAAGAGCTGGAAGCAAGATGCTGTGGGGCCCAACTCGCCCTTTGGAAAGAAGCCTGCACGTTGTGCCTTTCAGCTCTAGGGCAAAGTAGCACACCCAGAGCAGAAGTCCTACTTCAGCCAGATGAGGCCTGCAAAGAAACTGCGTTTCACAGGCCTTTGGAAGAGATGTTCCCGGTAGGCTGTAAGAGCACTGTGCAGAGCGAGTTGTTTCTTAGCTTCCCAAAGAGCTGGAAGCAAGATGCTGTGGGGCCCAACTCGCCCTTTGGAAAGAAGCCTGCACGTTGTGCCTTTCAGCTCTAGGGCAAAGTAGCACACCCAGAGCAGAAGTCCTACTTCAGCCAGATCAGGCCTGCAAAGAAACTGCGTTTCACAGGCCTTTGGAAGAGATGTTCCCGGTAGGCTGTAAGAGCACTGTGCAGAGCGAGTTGTTTCTTAGCTTCCCAAAGAGCTGGAAGCAAGATGCTGTGGGGCCCAACTCGCCCTTTGGAAAGAAGCCTGCACGTTGTGCCTTTCAGCTCTAGGGCAAAGTAGCACACCCAGAGCAGAAGTCCTACTTCAGCCAGATCAGGCCTGCAATGAAACTGCGTTTCACAGGCCCTTGGAAGAGATGTTCCCGGTAGGCTGTAAGAGCACTGTGCAGAGCGAGTTGTTTCTTAGCTTCCCAAAGAGCTGGAAGCAAGATGCTGTGGGGCCCAACTCGCCCTTTGGAAAGAAGCCTGCACGTTGTGCCTTTCAGCTCTAGGGCAAAGTAGCACACCCAGAGCAGAAGTCGTACTTCAGCCAGATCAGGCCTGCAAAGAAACTGCGTTACAAAGGCCTTTGGAAGAGATGTTGCCACTAGGCTGTAAGAGCACTGTCCAGAGCGAGTTGTTTCTTAGCTTCCCAAAGAGCTGGAAGCAAGATGCTGTGGGGCCCAACTCGCCCTTTGGAAAGAAGCCTGCACGTTGTGCCTTTCAGCTCTAGGGCAAAGTAGCACAACCAGAGCAGAAGTCCTACTTCAGCCAGATCAGGCCTGCAAAGAAACTGCGTTTCACAGGCCTTTGGAAGAGATGTTCCCACTAGGCTGTAAGAGCACTGTGCAGAGCGAGTTGTTTCTTAGCTTCCCAAAGAGCTGGAAGCAAGATGCTGTGGGGCCCAACTCGCCCTTTGGAAAGAAGCCTGCACGTTGTGCCTTTCAGCTCTAGGGCAAAGTAGCACACCCAGAGCAGAAGTCCTACTTCAGCCAGATCAGGCCTGCAAAGAAACTGCGTTTCACAGGCCTTTGGAAGAGATGTTCCCGGTAGGCTGTAAGAGCACTGTGCAGAGCGAGTTGTTTCTTAGCTTCCCAAAGAGCTGGAAGCAAGATGCTGTGGGGCCCAACTCGCCCTTTGGAAAGAAGCCTGCACGTTGTGCCTTTCAGCTCTAGGGCAAAGTAGCACACCCAGAGCAGAAGTCCTACTTCAGCCAGATCAGGCCTGCAAAGAAACTGCGTTTCACAGGCCTTTGGAAGAGATGTTCCCGGCAGGCTGTAAGAGCACTGTGCAGAGCGAGTTGTTTCTTAGCTTCCCAAAGAGCTGGAAGCAAGATGCTGTGGGGCCCAACTCGCCCTTTGGAAAGAAGCCTGCACGTTGTGCCTTTCAGCTCTAGGGCAAAGTAGCACACCCAGAGCAGAAGTCCTACTTCAGCCAGATCAGGCCTGCAGAGAAACTGCGTTTCACAGGCCTTTGGAAGAGATGTTCCCACTAGGCTGTAAGAGCACTGTGCAGAGCGAGTTGTTTCTTAGCTTCCCAAAGAGCTGGAAGCAAGATGCTGTGGGTCCCAACTCGCCCTCTGGAAAGAAGCCTGCACGTTGTGCCTTTCAGCTCTAGGGCAAAGTAGCACACCCAGAGCAGAAGTCCTACTTCAGCCAGATCAGGCCTGCAAAGAAACTGCGTTTCACAGGCCTTTGGAAGAGATGTTCACACTAGGCTGTAAGAGCACTGTGCAGAGCGAGTTGTTTCTTAGCTTCCCAAAGAGCTGGAAGCAAGATGCTGTGGGGCCCAACTCGCCCTTTGGAAAGAAGCCTGCACGTTGTGCCTTTCAGCTCTAGGGCAAAGTAGCACACCCAGAGCAGAAGTCCTACTTCAGCCAGATCAGGCCTGCAAAGAAACTGCGTTTCACAGGCCTTTGGAAGAGATGTTCCCACTAGGCTGTAAGAGCACTGTGCAGAGCCAGTTGTTTCTTAGCTTCCCAAAGAGCTGGAAGCAAGATGCTGTGGGGCCCAACTTGCCCTTTGGAAAGAAGCCTGCACGTTGTGCCTTTCAGCTCTAGGGCAAAGTAGCACACCCAGAGCAGAAGTCCTACTTCAGCCAGATCAGGCCTGCAAAGAAACAGCGTTTCACAGTCCTTTGGAAGAGATGTTCCCACTAGGCTGTAAGAGCACTGTGCAGAGCGAGTTGTTTCTTAGCTTCCCAAAGAGCTGGAAGCAAGATGCTGTGGGGCCCAACTCGCCCTCTGGAAAGAAGCCTGCACGTTGTGCCTTTCAGCTCTAGGGCAAAGTAGCACACCCAGAGCAGAAGTCCTACTTCAGCCAGATCAGGCCTGCAAAGAAACTGCGTTTCACAGGCCTTTGGAAGAGATGTTCCCACTAGGCTGTAAGAGCACTGTGCAGAGCGAGTTGTTTCTTAGCTTCCCAAAGAGCTGGAAGCAAGATGCTGTGTGGCCCAACTCGCCCTTTGGAAAGAAGCCTGCACGTTGTGCCTTTCAGCTCTAGGGCAAAGTAGCACACCCAGAGCAGAAGTCCTACTTCAGCCAGATCAGGCCTGCAAAGAAACTGCGTTTCACAGGCCTTTGGAAGAGATGTTCCCGGTAGGCTGTAAGAGCACTGTGCAGAGCGAGTTGTTTCTTAGCTTCCCAAAGAGCTGGAAGCAAGATGCTGTGGGGCCCAACTCGCCCTTTGGAAAGAAGCCTGCACGTTGTGCCTTTCAGCTCTAGGGCAAAGTAGCACACCCAGAGCAGAAGTCCTACTTCAGCCAGATCAGGCCTGCAAAGAATCTGCGTTTCACAGGCCCTTGGAAGAGATGTTCCCGGTAGGCTGTAAGAGCACTGTGCAGAGCGAGTTGTTTCTTAGCTTCCCAAAGAGCTGGAAGCAAGATGCTGTGGGGCCCAACTCGCCCTTTGGAAAGAAGCCTGCACGTTGTGCCTTTCAGCTCTAGGGCAAAGTAGCACACCCAGAGCAGAAGTCCTACTTCAGCCAGATCAGGCCTGCAAAGAAACTGCGTTTCAAAGGCCTTTGGAAGAGATGTTGCCACTAGGCTGTAAGAGCACTGTCCAGAGCGAGTTGTTTCTTAGCTTCCCAAAGAGCTGGAACCAAGATGCTGTGGGGCCCAACTCGCCCTTTGGAAAGAAGCCTGCACGTTGTGCCTTTCAGCTCTAGGGCAAAGTAGCACACCCAGAGCAGAAGTCCTACTTCAGCCAGATCAGGCCTGCAAAGAAACTGCGTTTCACAAGCCTTTGCAAGAGATGTTCCCGGCAGGCTGTAAGAGCACTGTGCAGAGCGAGTTGTTTCTTAGCTTCCCAAAGAGCTGGAAGCAAGATGCTGTGGGGCCCAACTCGCCCTTTGGAAAGGAGCCTGCACGTTGTGCCTTTAAGCTCTAGGGCAAAGTAGCACACCCAGAGCAGAAGTCCTACTTCAGCCAGATCAGGCCTGCAGAGAAACTGCGTTTCACAGGCCTTTGGAAGAGATGTTCCCACTAGGCTGTAAGAGCACTGTGCAGAGCGAGTTGTTTCTTAGCTTCCCAAAGAGCTGGAAGCAAGATGCTGTGGGGCC